>NW_023144631.1:10458932-11013157 GCF_012932325.1 Thrips palmi | reverse complement strand
ATGCCTTCCCTTCCTATGTATTATCATAGGGCTTTTTCGTAATGCATTGCACGAAGGTGCAATATGGCTGTGGCAGGTATGGTGCGATACCTCATGCACCATGCGTGCCATATTCATAGCGTTCGGAATCTCCGGCTCTGCATTTACACCACAGATTGAATGTGATTTTAGTACACCCAAAGGGAGTGTCTTTGGGTAAGTATACATCTATAGGGTTTAGCTTGTGAGGTGAGAGAGCTTTCTGAAGGTCGCATCTGAGTGCGATAGATAAGTTAAGCGCTTTAGAAGCGTACCCACTTAGTACACTCCTATAGACTCGTACTTGAAAAGAACTCGTGTTTTAGACGTGTTCAAAGTACAAGTACACATCGAGGGGTCCCATGATAAAGGGACCGATATCTTTTGGGTCGCTCAAACAAAGACCGTCTCCATTTCACCCGTTTCTGCATTCGCCCTTCTTTATCTTGGTTCTCGCAACAGGCATCCAACTCAAACAATATTTTCAAGGTGACATTTCAAACATATTAGAGAATGATTATCTGAAAAAAATTTTGTGTGGAATCAAAACGTAAAATTGTTCTGGGACTTCAAAACAAACGCGTTGAGCGGTTGGGAAGAAATCGGTCTCAGTACGAGCGACTCAAAGGACAGGGGTCTTTGTTCATGGGACCCATCGACATTAGATATTGTCACGCACCACAGACGGGAGCTAGTTCAGTCTCACAAATAGCCTTCTCCACGGGGCCTGTGGGAGCACGAGGGCCTGTGCGGGTGAACATTCGAGCTTTTGTTGATTGCTTATGCGCACCAACCTGTTGAGTGCGAATACATGTTATCGCACTCAATTGTTATTTGCACTCGACGGTGCGAATAACATGTTATTTGCACTCAAAATGTTATTTGCACCCCAAATGTTATTCGCACTCAACAGGTTGGTGCGCATAAGCAATCAAAAAAAGCTTAACAATAATAAAAAAGTAAACATGGCTACTCCTCTTAGACAAACAAAACATTAAAATTGTTACTTTTGTGTGCATTTCGTTCGCTACGGTCAACGATAGTCTATGTCTGTCATTTTTTATCGTGTCGCAGTACTTTCAAAAGGCCTGAGTGCTCTCGGCCCATTTCAAAACTTTCAAGTTTGTGCTGTGGAAGATTTTGAAGAGGGAGCGGCGTGGCGGGGCAGGGCCGGGCTAGGGCTCTGAGGCTAGCTCAAGTCTTCCTGGTTTGAGAATGGACTGAGACCCCTTGCTGTGTCAACCCCTTATCAAGAGAGAGTGACTCAGTGATATCCAGCGTTTTGTGTTGATGTGAGTACCATTTTCCCAGTGTCTCAGGAATCGCTGGCCAAACCAAAGTGATTCAATAGTTGGTCAGCGGCATTGACACAAACCTGAAAATACAGATGCAGGTCTTGTATTTTACTGGTCCAGTTCTACTTTTCATAGTATAATTGCTGTGATTTGAACTAGGGATCCTAAGCACTGAAAAATTGTATGCACTTTTTTTTTCTGTGAACGGGTATTGCTTTCCAAGCCAAATTATTCCATTTCTTTTGCAGCCCCAAAATTTTGGCGTTCTGGTCTGTGGTGCTCTGGGGAATGGAACGCCAAATTTTGGCGCTCTCTGTGGAGCCCCAAAAATTTTGGCGTGGAATCCGGAAACCAGGGATGGGAACGCCAAATCTTGGCGCTTTGGAAAAGACGCCACTCCAGTGGCGAGGAAACTTGCCACTGGATTTGGAGTGTATCTTTTGGGTGCATAACTGAAAATATGCCCAAATTGACGTTTTTTGATGGGCTAGTGACCTGATTTTTAGCACATGGCTAGTTTGTAAAGTGTCTAACGTAAGTTTGGTCTAGTTGTTGCCGTATACCTAAGCCACGAAGGAAATCGCCTCTCTTTCGGGGGCAATACTATAACGTATTTACAAAAATTATGTTACACACGTCGATTTATCGATGCATGCGAGTTCCTGGGCATTCAATTGGATTCGAAAACATATTTTAACATCCTACGTGTCACTACGTGTTGAAGGGGTGAAGGTCTCACCCGTGGTTAACTGTCTCGCCAGCGGGGAGGCGCCGGACCAGAGGCCAGGGAGGTGGGCCCCGGGCCCGGGACCGGGGGTCTGGCCGGCCGGTAAGGGATTACCAGCGGCTCGCGTGTGGCGAATTCCAGTCGAAAATGAAGATTTTTTATGTACTATTTTCGAACGATCTTTTAACAGAAATGCATAGATGATTCAAAACTACCCCAAAAAAAATTTGTATCTCAAAATTCGAATTTTTACCTTGCCGGAAGGCATTTTTCACCGGACAGCCAACCAGAGTCTACAGGTCCAATTCGAATAAGGTGCTACCACAATGGTCGCATTCTTAAGCCATATCATAGTTAGCATCTCGTAGTTAGTGAGATATGGGCCTCTAGCACAGGTTTGAGTTTTTTGAGCCGTAAATTTCCTCATTAATTTTTATCTGAGGATGGCTCAGAACACTAAAACCTGTGCCACAGGCCCTTATCTCACTAACAATGAGATGCTAACTATGACATGGCTTAAGTATGAGACCATTGTGGTAGCACCTTTGGGGTGCAATTGTCTCTAATTCTTGCTATTTTTGAATCATCTTATCATTTTGTTAAAAAATTGTTCGAAAATTGTACAGAAAAAGGTTGTCATATGTCGACTGGAGTGCCACAAACCACCGGTAATCCCTTGTCGGACCCCCGATCCCGGAGTTAGTCCGTGAGATTTCTTGGCAAGTCCCTTGCACCTTCAACGCACAGAGAGAAAAAGGGGGATCGAAGACGATAGTCAACCGGCGTCATTGTCCCAGCCAAAGTAGAGATTCTTACGACCGTTATGGATGAAAGCTCCTGCCCACCTCGAATGTTTACCCGCACAGGCCCTCGTGCTCCCCAGGGCCCCCTGGAGAAGGCTATTTGTGAGACTGAACTAGCTCCCCTCTGTGGATGCGTGACAAAATCTAATGTCGATGGGTCCTATGAACAAAGACCGCTGTCCTTTGAGTCGCTCGTACTGAGACCGATCTTCTTCCTAACCGCTCAACGCGTTTGTTTTGAAGTCCCAGAACAATCTCTACGTTTTGATTCCACACAAATTTGTTTCAGATAATCATTTTCTAATATGTTTGAAATGTCACCTTGAAAGTATTGTTTGAGTTGGATGCCTGTTGCGAGAACCACAAGATAAAGAAGCGGCGAATGCAGAAACGGCTGAAATGGAGATCGGTCTTTGTTTGAGCGACCCAAAAGATATCGGTCCTTGATCATGGGACCCATCGATGTGTACTTGTACTTTGAACACGTCTAAAACACGAGTTCTTTACAAGTACGAGTCTATAGGAGTGTACTAAGTGGAGTACGCTTCTAAAGCGCTTAACTTATCTATCGCACTCAGATGCGACCTTCAGAAAGCTCTCTCACCTCACAAGCTAAACCCCATAGATGTATACTTACCAATGACACTCCCTAGGTGTGTACTAAAATCACATTCAATCTGTGGTGTAAGTGCAGATGCACGGAGATTCCGAACGCTATGAATATGGCACGCATGGTGCATGAGGTATCGCACCATACCTGCCACAGCCATATTGCACCTTCGTGCAAAGCATTACGAAAATGCCCTATGATAATACATAGGAATGGGAAGGCATCACACTTCATGTGCTGTGCAAAAGCATCGCACTAATTTACGCTATATTCATGGCGTTTGGATTCTCAAGACACTTTACGAAATATACTCTGACCAGAAAACGAAGAGCCCTGGGTTCTCGCGGTCGAGGGCTACCTGCAATGCTATCCAAGGCGGCAGATGCCATAAACCGCGAGGACTCAGGGCTCTTCGTTTTCTGCTCAGAGTATAGCCATGTGCTTAAAATCAGGTCACTAGCCCATCAAAAAACGTCAATTTGGGGATATTTCAGTTATGCACCAAAAGATAGGCAAACGCCTGTACCGCCGCTCTGCAGGGGGACCACCTGGGCTCCACCTCTTAAATGATTCTTAGGGTTAGTACAACAACTGTACCAAGTATTCGGTATCACATTTTTCAAGGTAGTACCCACTTCCTACGGACTACTTTGTGCCGAGTGGAAATTCCTGCTTGAAAATAACGTTTTTTGTGGAAAACGAAAAAATGCTCAACTTTGGAGGCGCACAGCGCCTAGACCGTTTGAGCTACAGACCTGGGGGTGTGCTCATTTGGGTTCAGCGGACCATTTTCTACAAGATGCAAGTTTTGGAAAATCAAAACAAAATTTTTTTTTCCCAAATTTCCCCAAAAAATGTTTAAAATTTTTGTAATTTTTTTACTTTTTTGCAAATATCTCAAAAACTATTTGGGCGTAGAGTAAATCTGAGGGCATATTTTGGTTCCTCGTTCAATTCTACATCAAGATGCCAAATTTTTAAATCATTCGGACGAAAACTGTGCCTGTAGGACAAAATACCCAAAAAGCCCGCAAAATGGGCAAAAAAAAACAAAAAGCACCATATCTCCGAAACGAAATTTTTTTTGGCCAAACCAAAAGTGGGCCCATTTTTACTTTATATGAAGAGAAATTACCCCAAAAAATCAGAAGGATCGGGCGACATCAATGTAAGGGGGGGCTTTTCTTAAATAAATTTGCTCTTGCTCTGCAAAATGAAATGTGTGCATGGCACGTCTATTTGGAGCATGCCAAGAAGCACGCTTTAAATTTGGGGCGTGCTTGGGAGGCACGTTTAAATTGGAGCGTGCTTACCAGGCACGCTCTAAATTAAAGCGTGCCCGCCAGGCACGCTCTATTTTAAAGCGTGCTTAGCAAGCTCACTCTAAACTACAGCATGGACGGCAACCACACTCGAATGCTCGTAATGGCTTTTTTTTTTTAATAATTAATAAACATGTACTAATGAAAGGGTTTTCCATTTTATACTTTAAGGAAGCAACATTTCAAGTCTTGTAGTGCTGAGATGTGTTTTACGTCAACAAAGCTTCTCCGCTATTTTCACAACTATTGATGTAAAAAATGGCACTGGTACAACGAGTTAGACCTGGGAGGTTTTTTTCAATAACCATGGAGGAAACAATTAAAACATTTCTCATCCAGAAAACACATCCAGTGTATGTTCAACATGACACTAGTTTGACTCTTTTGACTGCCCAACAATCCATAGCAAAGTAAACCCAGCCCTGTTGCTGGGTGGTAAAGGGCGAGGCTGCAGTCGCACGGAAGGAACACAGACTCGACGTAAAATAGCTCCATACGTTTATCTAGCTCTTTCCCGTCTCATCGTTTTCAATAACTGCGTTCCACAACACAACGCCACCCCCCAAAACGCCAGCACAACGAAATAAACTTCACATTTCAAGCGTCATAGCTGCCATTTTGAATTTGAAACACAACACAACGCGCTTGCGTAGTCAGCACTTTTTCATACGCTTTTTTATGAGAAAATTTCTGCAGCACGTATGCGCCGGTGGGCTCGCAAACTGAACTCCGAACTTTCGTTCTTTTCATAAAGGAACTTTCGAACAGATACCGAAGCACAATAAAATCGATTATGATTTTTGTCACATAATACCTTTAAATTGACAAAACCATGCCACGTTATTGAATCAGTGTAGGTTGGCACTTCGGAAAAAAAAGGCTACCCAAGCAGACGACAAAATTCAAAATGGCAACATTGACGCAAATAGTGAAGTTTTTTTTTCGTTTTGCTGACGATTTGTGTGGCGTTGTGTTATGGGACGCAGTTTTTGACAACGATGAGACTGGAAGAGCTAGATAAACGTATGGAGCTAGTTTACCTCGAGTCTTGTTCCTTCCGTGCGACTGCAGCCCGACCTTCACCACCCAGCAACAGGGCTAGGTTACTTTCTATGGTTTGTTGGGCAGTCAAAAGAGTGAGTAACTAGTGTCATGTTGAACATACACTGGATGTGTTTTCTGGATGAGAAATGTTTTAATTGTTTCCTCCATGGTTTTTGAAAGAAATCCCCCAGGTCTAACTCGTTGTACTAGTGCCTTTTTATACTCAATAGTTGTGAAAATAGCGGAGAAGCTTTTTTGACGTAAAACACATTCGCACTAACAAGATTTAAATGTTGCTTCTTAAAGTATAAATGGAAACCTTGCATTAGTACATGTTTTTTAAATTTAATTAAAAAGAAAAGCCATTATGAGCATTCAGGAGTGTGGTTGCCGTCCATGCTGTAGTTAGAGTGAGCTTGCTAAGCACCCTTTAAAATAGAGCGTGCCTGGCAGGCACGTTTTAAATTTTAGAGCGTCCCTGGAAAGCACGCTCCAATTTAAAGCGTGCCTGCCAAGCCGCCCCAAATTTTAAAGCGTGCTTCTTGGCATGCCCCCAAATAGAGCGTGCCATGCACACTTTTCAGTTTGCAGAGTGCCGCTGCAACGGGGTTTGGGGGGTGGCGGTGTTGGGGCTTGGGGTGCCGGAGATAGCTGCGTCTGGCTTCGTTCACAAATTCTACTTTGCACCGTAAATCTGGGTCTCTTTTCAAAATGAGATCTCGTCGTCGCTACTGGTCGCTACCGTTTGCGCTGGGGAACCGCGCTCCAACAATGACGATGCGTACCGCTGGCTAGCGGCGCGCTGCAGCGGGGCCAGCAGGGCTAGCCGCGTGAATGGAGCTGAGGAAAGATTCGGCCTGATAAATTGCAGCGACGCCGTGCCGCGTGTAACAAACGGCGAGATTAATAGATGCGCTCTGCCTTCGCCATGGCCTCCACCACGGCCTCCGCCACGGCGTCCACCACGGCCTCAACCGCGGCCTCCACCATGACCTCCGCCACGGCCTCTACCGCGGCCTCCACCACGGCCTCCACCACGGCCTCCACCTCCACCCGGCCCCCGCCTGGCCACCCCACTTGGCGAGTCTCTCTCTTCGGTAGCCTGGTTAACAGTCGGCTGGGCAGCGTGTGGCGGCGCTGATGCTATTTGTGCCGTGCCGCCGCCTCGGCCGCCTCGGACGGGCTGATATTGGAGAGAGCGGGGCCGGCCGGGCCTCTCTCACACACACACACACCCACACTTATGCACACACACACACACACACCCCACTTATCACACACACACACACACACACACACCACACACACACCAAAACACACACACACACACATCGATTTGGTTGGCGCCGCGGGCCCTCATCCCGAGCGAGCATGGATCCGTGCGGCCTGCTCGTCAAACAGCGCCGTCCTTGCGCGGCTTGCGCGGACCTCTCCCCCTCCTTCTTCTCCTCGGTGTGTTTCCCCCGCACTGACTAATGCATGCGCCACTAAGTTGTGCGGCTCGGTGCGGTTAGGGACGGCGCGCCGCCGTGTGGCGTCTCAGGGGCGGATCCAGGATCCAGGTCAAAGGGCAGCCAGATGGGGGAAAGGGGGGGGGGGGGGGCGTGTCGGTCTCAGAGTCTCAGAACCCCCTGATTTGATCTCGGAATAATTCAATTTTGTCGCCGTGCTGGTGGTGGCGGCCCTGCCACGGCCCTGCCTCGGCCGCTCCCGCGACGGCCTGACATCTGCATACGTCTGCGAACCCTCCACGCCTGCACGCCCCGGCACGCCCTCGGGCCCCAGCCTCTCAAAGTTCTCTCACGTGGAGAAAGTTGAAAAAAAAAGTGTCTCCTTTCCCTGATTTTCCTGCATTTCATCTGCAACTCTAAGTTTAATCCACACGACTACGAACACCACTAGATAATCACGCCGGGCTGAAGCCACTCTATTTTTTGTAGCCGTCTTTTAGTTAGCACACACGGTTCCGACCACACCAAGCTAGAGCACGTATCACCCGGAGAGTCGACTTTCGATTCGCTAGTTCCACTGTCCGCCACTCAGTAGTTCCGTAGTCTTTCCGCGGGTCTCTGTTTGTTGACGTAACGTCTACAGCGCGCAGCTGCGTGGCCGTGAGGATCGCTCACACCAACAACCACTGCTTTTGTTTGTTTCCAGGTAAGCAGATGCAGAACGCCCGCGGACGGCGGACGCACCGCGGCGGCAATACGTGAGTCCATCGCGGAGGGCCTTGCCTGCCTACAGTGCGAGAGAAACGTCAACTTACTGTGATTGCCGTATTTTGATCACCAAAAGAGAGAGAGAGAGAGAGAGAGAGAGAGAGGGAGAGAGAGAGAGAGAGAGACTGGGACGTAGGCAGGGCGAGGCTGCGAAGTGCGACGGGCTTGCCTACCTCCCAGGCGGGTCCTGGCGGCCCCTTCTTGGCGGCAGACTGATTCCGAGAGTCGTTTTCGTCGCCCCGTCTCTCTTGCGCCGGGACTCTCTATTAGCGCGAGAGAGACAGAGCGACGAAAAGGGCTCTCGAAATCAGTCAGCGGCGCCACGCTAGCCTCGGCACTAGCACACTGGGGAGTCGCGACAGATTGGCAGATTGGCGGCCGTTGCTGAGCCAGCAGCCAGCCCAGTTAGTTCCCTCCCTCCTTCCTGGCGCTGGGTGGCGCTGGCGGCGTGTGCGACGCGGCGCTGCGGAACGCTCCGCCCCCGCCCCGCTCCGCCCCGCCCCGCCCCGCCCCCTGCCGCCGGTGACCGCGATAGTCGCGCTAACAATCTTTTCTCATGTGAGAATGCTTTTAGTGGGTGTGACAGGCCGGACTGCAGGCCGAGTGCGAGGTCTCTCTTTCTCTCGCGCACCATGGAGCGTCCTATGGGTGTGAGAGAGACAGGCCGACGAGAGCCCCCTTTGGTGGGCCGGGCCAGGCCAGGCCAGGCCACACAGTGGGCCAGAAGACCGGTGGAGGCGGCCAAAACTCCAGACGCGTTTTGAGCTCCAGAGTCGCTAAACAGGACTCGAATCGAACGTGTGACCACACCAATGGACTGCTCTCCGAACGAGGAATCCATTGGTGGGGTAACACGTTCGGTTCAAGCCCTGCTTAGCGACATCTGGAGCTCAAAACGCGTCTAGAGTTATGTCCGCCTCCACCTGTCTTCTGGCCCACTGTGGCCAGGCCGGTGCGCCGCCACCGAGGGGGCTTGGTGAGAGGGGGCGGCGGAGCCAGCCGATCCAGCGCCAGCGGGCAGCCCTTGCCGTCCCCGCGCCACCTGTCTCCGCTCACCCTCCGCCGCCGCCTCGGCCTCCGATGCGTCATTCCCAGCAACAAGGGCGGGGCGGGGTGACAGTACGCGGATCCGTCGCTCTGTCCCTCTCGCACCCACCCGAACGCCCTGGAGAGCGGAAGAGACAAAGCGACGGAGCACTGCTCGGAATCCGCCTGCAGATGCAGACAGAGCGGGGATCTTCCCACCCAGCGCGCTCCGCAGGAAAGAGTGGGCGGAAGGGAGGGGGGAGGGAGGACACGTCAAGGATACGTCGAGGACACGTCGAGGACACGTCGAGGACACGTCGAGGACACGTCGAGGACACGTCGAGGACACGTCGAGGACACGTCGAGGACACGTCGAGGACACGTCGAGGACACGTCGAGGACACGTCGAGGACACGTCGAGGACACGTCGAGGACACGTCGAGGACACGTCGAGGACACGTCGAGGACACGTCGAGGACACGTCGAGGACACGTCGAGGACACGTCGAGGACGTTTGAAAGTTTGAAAGCGGCCTGGCCCTCGCGCCCCGGCAAGTCAACCGCGCCGCCAAATGAACCACTTTGCACAAACACAATGAGGGCTTTCCGCGTCGCCTAGCCTAGCGCCCGCACGGCCGCACGCCCGTACGGCTAAATCGATAATTATTTTCATTGTCGGTGGCACACTGGACTGCCCTGCTGGCGAGCGGCGCGCAATAAATTCTGTGCGCTGCACATATGTGAGTGTGTGTGTGGGTGGGTGGGTCTGTGTCTGTGAGTGTCGCACTCTTTGTCGCGCCAGACCATCAGTAACAGGAGGCGCGCAGTGACGGGGTCCTTTGTCCCGGCGTCGCCCGCGTCGCCCCAGCGCCGTGCCGTGGCGCTTCTCTTGGCGCCGGGCGGCCGGGCCTTGGCCGGGCGGGGCTCCACTGCGGCAGCACGCTCTGCGCGGCCACGCCGCCACACAGCCAGCAGACTCATTCCGAGAGTCGTTTTCGTCGCTCTGTCTCTCGTGCACACGTGGGCGTCCCCTGCAGGTGCGAGAGGCCGGACGTTGATTTCGACAGCACGGTCAACCTGCGCGCACGGGGACATGGCCACAAGGCCGCGGGCAGGGCCACGGGGGTCCCCGCTGGAAGTTTCTTTTACTTCGTCATTAGGGCCATTCATCGCGGGCCTTTTGATGGATGGCCTCCATTTTCGCAGCGGCTCGCCGGCTGCCATTTCTGGCGCCGCTGTCACCGGCAGCGGGGAAGGGGGGGGGGGGGGGAACGAACGCGCGGGCGCGAAATCACAACACGCGCGTAGTCACCTGTTTCGAATTAAAACTTCAATTTGCGCAGCCACGGTGGTGGTGGTGGTGGTGGTGGTGGAGTGGCATGTCCTTGTGGTGTACGGGACTTTATCGCGTACCGTTGAATTTCTCATCGGCAAACACCGAGGCGGAACGAGCACGCGGGGAGGAGGGGGGAGGGGAAGAGGGAGGGGGTGCTCCAGGGCGCAATCTCCACTAAGCCCCATGCAAGGGTGTTCGCGGCGGCCAAGATTGCGGGGTTTCGCCGCCGCGGCGTTTTTTGCCCCCACCCCTTCTCCCCCTTTTCCTCCTCCTGCCCGCCACTGCTCGGCGCTCCACGCGCCGCCCGCCTATCTCTCGTAAATCGCAATAGTGGAGGTAACGGGGTGGTAACCGTCGCGGTGAACGCGGCCTGCGACGCGGCCTGCGACGCGGTGACGCGGGTAGTCAAGGATTGCAGGGTGGCGGCGGGCAAGCGGTCGGGCCACGATCCCCCTCCCCCTTCCGCGACGCGGGTATTCGGTGTCTCGACGGCATTACGGGCCATCAGCGTGTCGCGTCCCCACGTCGTGAGTACGGAACATTCGTCATCAAGAGGGGAAACGAGAAACACCAGCCGGCGAACAACCAGAAATAATATTACCGGTGGGCGGGCTGAAGCCACCCAAACCCCGAACTCAGAGAACGACCAGCAGGGAGGGGACGCGCGCGTCACGACAGGTGCAGTGTGCGGTGTTCACTGCCGAAGTGGAACGGGACAGGGCTAGTTTGGGCTGAATCAGGTCAAACGCATCTTCGTCGGGCATGCGGCATCATAGAGACGCGCTGGGCATGGCCCTGATGATAGGCCGCCGTCTTCAGCCCTTTAGCCTTCAACCTTCCGCCCTCCAGCCTCTAACCTTTCATCCCTCCAGCCTCTAACCTTTCATCCCTCCAGCCTCAACTTTCACCCTCCAGCCTTAACCTTTCACCCTCCAGCCTCTAACCTTTCAGCCCTCCAGCCTCTAACCTTTCATCCCTCCAGCCTCTAACCTTTCAGCCCTCCAGCCTCTAACCTTTCAGCCCTCCAGCCTCTAACCTTTCAGCCCTCCAGCCTCTAACCTTTCAGCCCTCCAGCCTCTAACCTTTCAGCCCCCTAGCCTCTAACCTTTCAGCCCTCCAGCCTCTAACCTTTCAGCCCTCCAGCCTCTAACCTTTCAGCCCTCCAGCCTCTAACCTTTCAGCCCTCCAGCCTCTAACCTTTCAGCCCTCCAGCCTCCGGTCCCCAGCCCTCCAGCCTTCAGCGCTTCGGCTGGCTCGCAGTACATATTGACCGTTATCAGCGTCTGGCTCCGATAGGGCAGGGCCGGCAGAGAGGGTTAATAATAGCAGAGGGCGACCGCGACCAGTCACGCCCGGCCGGACTGGGGACTGGGGCAGCCCGGCGGCACCGCTAGGGCACTGCCAAGGCATCCGGGAGGAGAGGCCTTCGCATTACGGCGGTCCTGTGGGAGGAGGCGAGGACGACGTGCCCAAATCGTGCTGACGTAATAATGTGGATTGCCGGCTAGTGGGGTGAGAGGTACGCAGTGAGGCGGTCCACCCGCCGGGCCAAAGTGCATCGGAGTGTGTAAACGCGACGGCCAAATTTGAGGGAACCAGACCAGACGACCTGGGGAGCCGCATTGATGCCAGGAGCTAATGGTGGATGCAGTTATCCAGGCCCAGCCAAGCCATCTCCGCTAGACCCCACCCACAGCCACTCACCCCACCCCCACACCGACACATTATCCCCGCCCCCTCTCGCTGGTTAACCATCGTGATTCGATCTACGATATCTTGAAAAAAAAAATAAAGGAGGCTTTGATAGACCGTGTGACGTTTCTACGGTTTTGTTTAGAGCCAGACAAAAGGCGTTTGCATTCGAATTTTTTTTCCGAAGCAAGTGTCTTGTGCAACGAACATTAATTTGCTCGGGTTTTTAAGTATACAATTCTTAAAATCATGAAGAAAATCGAGATGTGCATCGAAAATGCAAGGACAACTGTTTTTGTTGTGCATGTTGGTCTCATCATGGCAGGCGCTGTCTGCGTGTTCGACGCGCCGGTTGGCAGTGCTGGAAAGAGCTTCTTTTTCGGCGCCTCGGCCAATTTGAGAGCGATGCGGGCAGCCAACGCGACACGACCCACTTCTCATCTCTTTCCGGTGTGGCAGCGTGTCCGGGGGATTCCCAGATGCAGTGCAGTCCGCGCCAAAACGACTGCGGCAGTCGCAAAGTAGCGGGACTGGAGGGGAAATAATTGAAATATCACGCCGGGCAGACGGGCTGGAAAGTATGATGATGAGTGTTTGCCGAAAATTTAGGGCACGAAGGGGGTGGGGCTGCCGGAGGCTGCTGGGGGCTGCGGCTTAACACTTGTAGATGTACGTGCGGATGGGAGTTTGAGAGGGCTAAGCACTTTGCGACAACTCCGCGGCGGGCTGCTCTGCGTGGGCTGCCAGAGCTCAAGGCCGGCGCTGCGCTGCGCCTCCCTGATACTGCTGGACGAGGCAGTGAGGCGCGCCGCGAGGGGGCGCTCCGCCGCACAGTGGGCCAGACGACGGCGCAGGCGGCCAAAACGCTAGACGCGTTTCGAGCTCCAGAGTCCGTAAATGGGGCTCGAACCGAACGTGTGACCCCACCAATGCATTGCTCTCCGTACAAGAAATCCATTGGTGGCGTCACATGTTCGGTTCGAGGCCCATTTAGCGACTCTGGAGCTCAAAACGCGTCTAGAGTTTTGGCCGCCTCCACCGGTCTTCTGGCCCACTGTGCGCCGCCAGGCTTGCCCTCCAGCAACAATGGCGTGTCGAGAGGCAGGCAACGGTTAGTGCCCGATTCCTCACAGGAGCTGCTCAACTTGTGTGAGGAGTCGCTTCATTTTTGCCGACGGGTCGCGGTACTTATTTTCAACCGCCAATTTCGGGCGGCAAGCGGGAAAATGCCGAGGGCCGCCGAGCTGGCCGAAGCGAAGTGCCTTCCGCTGCGGAATCGAGGAACTTGATCGCCACAAAAGTGGGACCCCGATTAGACTGGAGATGCTTCGGCCTCAGAGCTTTGTTCAGACTCGTCCACCAGGGCGCGCCGGCGCACAGTGGGCGATTAGACCCCAAAATCGCGACAAAAGATAAAAAATTAAATGTTACTATTCATAAATTCTCTGGTTGCCCATCTGTAGATAACCCCTCTAGCCACCTCTCCCGCATGGTTTTGAACCTTCGCACTGGTTCGATCGCTCGTAGCGACTTATTGTTTCTCACCCTCTTGCGTAACAGTGCAGCGGCACCCGAACATGTAGATTTCTTTTCAGGCTCGCCGTCGTGAAAATAAGGAACTTAGTGTATTCATTGGCTGGGTGATGATAATTTGAAGTACTGACTACATTTTGAGCTGTAAAGAACCTACTGACAAGCTGAGAAAGAGTTTAAAATTGTAACTTCAAAACCAGTCGTAATGCGACTGCGAGGTTAGGTTCCGTCGTAATCTTTAAATTGAGATATCTTTTGACTCGCGTCGACTCGTATTAAAAACTCGGCATGAGTCGATAGCTTAGACCGTGTTTATTGTTCTCCAAGTGAGATTAGCTGCTCATGTCTGCCCCCTTTTTGTTAGCAATCGTTTATTTTGCACTAGTTGCGACCAGCCAGCCGTCTGCTAACGTCTCTTATTTTGTTGAAATATTGTATAAGAATGACTTTATCAGATATTTTATGAATGGCATCATAATCAATTCAGCATAAAACGTTAGAAAACACACAAAACAAACTATTTTAATGTTCGAAAATTTTTTTCAAAAAAAAAAATTTTTTCCTGGAAAACCAATACCGCCAATGAACTAAGCAATGCCGAAAACAACTGGATACTAAGTTTCAGATCGATAAAAGTTACGCCTGATTTTTGTCGCGGTTTTGGGGTCCAATCGCCCACTGTGCGGCGCCGGCGCTGCTGCAGACATCAGTCGCTGTCGTCGCTCTGTCTCTCGCGCACCCATAAGAACGCCCCACGAAGGCGACAGAGGCAGAGCGATGAAAACGACCCTCGAAATCAGTGTGCTGGCGCTGCTGGCCGCGTAGGCTGTTTCGGCGCGCTGTTTCGGCGCGCTCCGCTCCCCGCCGTCGCGTAGGCCGGAATGCCCAGAAGCAGGCCAAAGTCGCGAGGAGCGAGCAACGCGTTTCCCCGCACAATTACACAGGCTGCGTACGGCCGTGCGGCGCGGAGAGCGCGGAGAGCGCCAAAAGCCGAAACTGTCGAAACTACGATTATCGTCACGAAAGGGGCGAAGCGGGGCAAAGTGGGCCGAGGCGGCCGCCAGTTATATTTATATTCACTCCGCCGACCGCGTGCCGCCACGGCTTGTGCCACGGCTTGTGCCACGGCTTGTGCCACGGCTTGTGCCACGGCTTGTGCCACGGCTTGTGCCACGGCTTGTGCCACGGCTTGTGCCACGGCTTGTGCCACGGCTTGTGCCACGGCTTGTGCCACGGCTTGTGCCACGGCTTGTGCCACGGCTTGTGCCACGGCTTGTGCCACCGAACAGCAAGGCGGTGGGCTGGAAGGAAGGCCCGGCAGCGTCTCGCAGCGCCTCGAATCGCCGCTGTGTCAACCGAGTGCGCCCCGCGGCGGGCGGGGCGGGGCGTGGCGGGGTGCCAATAAAAACTCCCCCGCCCCGCCCCGGCGGCCCTTCCGGAGAGGGCCCAAGTTGATTAATTAAATCGGGCCGCCTTCCGATTAATTAAGAGAGCAAACGATTGTAGTCCGAGGCGCGGGCCGTGCGGGCCGAGAGCAGGGCGGCAGGGCGATGGCAGGGCAGCACGTCGTTAGCGACGGATCAGGGCCGCCAAGCGCGAAGCAGCCCGAAGCAGGAAGAATGAAAGAAAGGATATGCCGTCGAGGAGCAAGAGGGCGGCATGGGGCGGGCCTGCACTGAGTGGCCCGCGCCTGCCTGCGCGCAGAGCCTCGCCCTCGCCTTTGCATTCAGTGCCAGCGTTAGCATGCCCGCCTGAACGCCAAAAACTCGGAACTCTCCCTCCCTACCTCCGGAGGTGGCGTTGCACCGTAACAACAACAACACCAAACAACAACAACAACAACAACAACAACACCAAACAACATCAGGGACGACACCCAGTACGACTTTTCTTCCGCTAACACACAAATGTTGGTTTTAGAGGGACTTTGATTTAAAGAGAAAAAAAACAGGGAAAAAGCTGTAAATTTTTCTTTGAGTTGAAGCCGCCGCCAACAGAGCGAGTGTACAGGTCTGTCCGGCCCCACGTGTTGTCGAGGTCACCCTTGACAACAAACCCCCCTCCCCCTCCCCCTCCCCTCCTCAGTCCGTTATCTGGGCCTGCATCGCCCTCTCGGCCGTCCCTCGGCCCGTCGTCGGCGCCGTCGTCGCCGACAAAGGCGCCACCACGGATTACTGAATTTCCTGCCAAAAAACAAAACAGAAACAAAGTAAAAGCAATCAATAAATGGGTTTAGAGGGACTGGTACACTGTGCGAAAAAAAACAGGAAACCGCGTTAATTTTTTTTGCCGCCGAACTGAGTTAGAACACAGGTCTGTCTGGCCCCACGTGTTTCGGGGTCCCCCTTGACAGGATATCTCCCCTCCCCTCCACTCCTGTCCTTTACGGGGTAAATCCCCGTCTCAGCGTACAGTAGTCCTGTAAAAAAAGTACAGAATCCTGCCGAACTACAGGACAGCGTACTTATCACTAAAATTTGCGGTTTTAGAGGTAGAACTCAAGCGTAGTTTTACGCATTTCTTCAAGCGTAGTACAACTACGCTCGGCTTCAAGCGTAGTTCTCCATTTCGCCCCTCTTCCGCCTATCTAAATGCATGGGAGGATTTCTTCTCTACGCTTGATGTCAAGCGTAAAGTCTTCAAGCGTAGTTGTATGCTTGAATGAAGCATACAACTACGCTCTTGTTTTACCTGTGAATGAGGTAGCCGTCGCCCCAAACAGCGCGCGCCTTTCCGGATGGTGTCCCCACCGGTTCCCTCACGCACAGTGCGTGGTGTCGGTGGTGTCCTTGGTGCACGACGGGCGACGCGCCGACCGGCGTTGGGAGCGGCCACACCTGGGCCGGGATTACCCACCCAAACTATGGACGACGATGGCGTTTTTACTTCGTCATTTACTGGTTATTTACTCGTTATATACTCGTTATTTAATCGTTACTTACTCGTTAGTTACCCGTTATTTATTCGTTCTTCCCCGCGGACTCGGCGCGGCGTGGATGGGGAGGCGAGGCGGAGAGCGGAGCGGGCGTTCTCTTTGTGACTCCCGATCACCGCGCCCCGCCACGCCCCGCCACGCCCCGCCACGCCCCGCCGCACCCTGCCGGTGGCCGAGCGGGGCGAGCAGGCCATTAGGGGCCTGTGTGTGACAAGTGGACAGCTAGTTGGAATATAATGGACGGGGAGAGCCGAGCTGAGCCGAGCCGAGTCGGAGCAGCAGACGCCGAGCCGACGCCGAGCCGACGCCCAAACGAGGTGCGAGACAAGCAGACCCGCATAAGAATAATTCATAGAGCGCCTCGCGCAAATCCGTGCCATGGCAAACCAGTCGACGCTTGGGTGGGAGTGAGAGGCGGGACTGGCTCCTTTGAGCGGTGCGGCGCGGCGCGGCGGGGCGGTCGGGGCGGGCAGGCAGCGCCGATGCCCGGCGCCGATGCCCGGCGCCGACTCGCCCCGACGGACACAGGGACTCACATCGCGAGGATTTCAGTCCGAGAAGCCACATCACACGGCGCGGTCTTGTTCCGATGGCGTGGTGGTTCGCCCGTCTGTCTGCGTGCTCCTGTCCGTCTGCCAGCCTGTCTGTCTGTCTGTCTGTCCGGCCGTCTGGCGTCTGGCGTGCAGTGCAGCGAAGAATACAAACGTTTCATTACGCCCCCACTCCTCCAGGTCGTCTGGCAGCAGGGCGGCAAGGCGGGGCAGGGCTCCCCGTCGGCTCCCTGACGGCTGCCGAGGGACGTCAGCCTTCAGCCTTCAGTCAGTGGGAGTGGCGGTAGCGCCGACCGGCGGGCCGACCGGGTTCCGTCTGGCGCACTAGCCTAATGGGCTGTAATGGTGTAATGCACTCATTGCGTGATGGCGCCGAAGGCCCGCGGGCCCGAAGGCATGCGCCGGCCGGCCGCCCGACAGCAGCCTGATCCCGAGAGTCGTTTTCGTCGCTCCGTCCCTCTCGCACTCATGGTGCGTCCCGTATTGGCGCGAGAGTGACAGACCGACAAAAACGTCATACCAAAAAAATTCGATGAAAACTTTTGGTATATTTTTCCCTCCTAATTCGGTGTTTCTCTGCGGTTCGTTTCATCCTCCCCTCGTCGTCGAAGCTGGCAGCGGCACTGTGTGTGTGGCACTGTGTGTGTCGCACTGTGTGTGACGTGCGGCGGTCTCCGCAGTGTCATGTGCGTTCCCCACTCCCCCGAGCGTCCCCAGGGGAATCCCTTCCATGACGGGTAATGAGGGCTCGAGGGGCACCGAGCGGGACTGGGGATTGTACGCGCCGCGCCGCGCCGCCGCGTGGAAAGCGAACTAGGCGGGGTAGTAATTGCGGTCAACACGTCTTGGGCCAGCGAGTCGCGAGCCTCCAGGCCCAGGCGAGGCAGCGACCTGCCAGCATGCAGCCGACAGTGCCGTGGAGGCTCGTCCGCTCTGTCTCTCTCGCACCCTCATGCAGAGCCGCATGAGTGCGACAGAGACAGAAAGGCGAGACGGCTCACCCGAGTCGCTGGGCCGCCGCCCGCGAAGTCGAGGGTAGGCCACACGCACACGGCGGCGTCTGGCGGGCCGGCCTGCCTCAAGGCGCCCGGGATGCTGCCCCGCGCCGAGCTCCGGTCTTCGAGTTCCAGTCTACGAGTTCCAGTCTTCGAGTTCCAGTCTACGAGTTCCAGTCTAGCAATTGGGCCAATCGAATAACCATTACCTTTGCAGTCCCGGCAGTCCCCGTCCCGTCCCCCCGCCTTTAACTATTTAACGACGCGACAAGTACACTTGTTCGGCCCGCCTCCGCGCTCGTTCCTCGCTCCCGTGGGGACGACGCCGCGCTACTTTTATCTCCCTTCCCGAGGCCGGAATATGCCGGCCGGGGCGGCCCAGGCGGCGCGGCACAGTGGGCCAGAAGACCGGTGGAGGCGGCCAAAACTCCAGACGCGTTTTTCAGCTCCAGAGTCGCTAAACAGGGCTCGAACCGAGCGTGTGACCCCATCAATGAATTCCTCGTTCGAAGAGCAATCTATTGGTGGGGTCACACGTTCGGTTTGAGTCCCGTTTAGCGACTCCGGAGCTCATAACGCGTCTGGAGTTTTGGCCGCCTCCACCGGTCTTTTGGCCCACTGTGCGCGGGGTCGGGCTGCGGCGAAACGCTTCAAACATGCAGGGAGCACCGCCCTGCCCCTCCTCCTTGGAAGGGGCCGTCCGTACGGCCTGGCCGAGCCGGGTGCACTGTCTCTCTCGCACCCGCGTGGGACGCCGCATGAGTGTGAGAGAGACAGCAACGAGCCGAGCAGGGCGACAAACACATAGTCTGCGGTGGGGGCGTGTGCGGAACGCAAACGCCGTTCTAATGGGATAGCCGCTCGTTACCAAACAGAGTCAGCCGAAAAAATTGGCATCATTGTGATAGCGCAATAACAACGTCAGGGGTGCGTCGTACACTGGGACAGTCTCTCTCTCTCTCTCTCTCTCTCTCTCTCTCTCTCTCTCTCTCTCTCTCTCTCTCTCTCTCTCTCTCTCGCACTGCCCCGTGGGGGTGCGAGAGAGACGACAAACCCCTCCCCGAGTGCGGCACTCCCCGCGCGACCGCGGCTCCCGAGACGTGGCGACGCCGACGCGTCGCGGTAATCTCATTGCGCAGAAACCTTACGTCAGGCGCCAGACGACGGCCCAACAGCGCCGCGGGAGGGGAGGGGAGGGGGAGGGGTGGAGGAGGGGAGGGGATCGAATTAAAGACGCGTATACGCAGAAAGTGGTGACGCTCGCGCCACTTGCGTCATCGTGGAGGCATTACCATCCACCATCCAGACCTGGGAATCGGGGACGAGAGGGGGAGGGGAAGCGGAAGGGGGAAGGGTTCCAAATTAAGATTCTAACCTGATCGCCTGACATAGACGTCATACCAGTCCGAAGGAAAACAAAGTTGGAATTCGCAGTAAGACTTTAACTATGGTTAGCGCTGCAGCGCTAAAAGAAATTTCGAGTATAATTTGAGCAAACGTGGGGGTATGCTTCTTTTTATGTGCGAAGCCAGAATCCGGCGGCGAGAGAGCGGCGCGGATAAGGCCAGGTACGGACGGGGCCGACGAAGCTTTGCTGGCGGCGAGGACGGCGAGGCCGGCGAGGACGTCGAGGCCCTCAAAGGACTGACCCGGCAACGCCGGCAACGCGGCAAGTCGGCCGGCTAAATTGTCGTGGCAAGTTGATTCCTTGTCCTCCGTGTAGTCCTTTGTGGTGCGGCGCGGTTCAGAGCGCGCGGAGCGGCGGCACGGCACGGCACGGCACGGCACGGAACGTTGCAGAACGGTGCAGAACGGAACGGCACAGAACAGCGCCCCAAACCCACCCACCGAGAACAAAACGGCGCCAACGGGATGCATCTCCCTGGAAACAACATGGCGCCACTGTGTGCATGTGCGTGTGTGTGTGTGTGTGTGTGTGTGTGTGTGCGCGCGCGCGCGCGCGCGCGCCTCGGCGGCCTTTGAGCGAAATTACGCGGCGCATCGGCACAAGCGCGCCTTGACAATAACGGAATATCGGGCCGTGCGGCCGGGCTGTGCGGCCGGGCCGTGTGGAGGCGAGGCACTCCCACAACCGCGTGCGGTGGCGACGGTGACGAGCTCACGTGCCCTCTCCGTTTCCTCCAGCCGTCGTTGTGCAAGAACCCCACAGCCGTCCAGCAGCAGCCCGTCGTCGTGCTCGTGTTGTTGTCCGGAGCGCCCGTGGGGTGCCTCCCCCGCCAAGGCCTCGGCCGAGGCCGCCCCCGGCCCGCCCCCGGCCCGCCCCCGGCCCGCGATGCACAGCATGGCACAGCATTCCACGATGGGATTGTCTGCCCTGCCGGCGTGTCACGGAGAGGGGGAGGGGGAGGAGGGGGCCGCAAATCATTTGCCTGGCCGACTTTTACGACATATTGATAGTAAAGTCGCTCCTTTGGCCTTTCTATTTTTTACGATCCCCCTCCCCCTCTCGCCGCGCGCGCTACATTTTCTCATATTATTTTACGACGGCGCGGCGTGGGCGCGGGCGCAACGACATCGCCGCCATCATGGCTCTGTTTTCTCGGCGGAGGTAACAGCGCTGCGAACGCTGCGAACCCGGGGTGGGGCGCGGCGCGCGCTCGCAGTGCAGCGCGCGAACTTGTCGACAGTGGTTTCCATATGTAGAGCGCGCAACGCACGCACACCCACGCGCGCGCACGCACACACACACACACACACACACACACACACAAACAAACACACACGCACACACGCGCGCGCGCGCGCGCGAATCCAGCCGCAGGTGTCGTTGCTTTGCTGTTGGTTGGCTGCGTTTTCGTCGGAATCTCTCCAGGGCCGGACTGGCTAAGTCAGGGCCCCGGTCGCAGTGTGACGTCAAGGGCCCCCTTTTCCGATATGCGTCCATTGTTTTAAATTTACTAGCCAGGGGAGGGTAAGCCGTGTTTGGTGACTTTGGGCGGCCACTGTGTCCAATCTAGTTGACGTAAAAGGCCTCCCTCGACGCCCTAGTATTCTTATGACCCTACTCTTTCATGCCCTGTATCGGGAAGACGTTGACCACAACGATTTTGCCTTTGACCGCAACGATTTTGGGACCAAAGTTGGTCAAAAATGGTCGAATCTCGGAAATTTGCTGATTTTGCTGACTTTGGGCGGCTACTGTGTCCAATCTAGTTGACGTAAAAGGCCTCCCTCGACGTTCCAGTATTCTTAAGACCCCACTCTTTCATGCCCTGTATCGTGAAGACGTTGACCACAACGATTTTGCCTTTGACCGCAACGATTTTGGGACCAAAGTTGGTCAAAAATGGTCGAATCTCGGAAATTTGCTGATTTTACTGACTTTGGGCGGCTACTGTGTCCAATCTAGTTGACGTAAAAGGCCTCCCTCGACGTTCCAGTATTCTTAAGACCCCACTCTTTCATGCCCTGTATCGTGAAGACGTTGACCACAACAATTTTGCCTTTGACCGCAACGATTTTGGGACCAAAGTTGGTCAAAAAGTGGTCGAGTCTCGGAAATTTGCTGATTTTGCTGACTTCGGGCGGCCACTGTGTCCAATCTAGTTGACGTAAAAGGCCTCCCTCGACGTTCTAGTGTTCTTAAGACCCCACTCTTTCATGCCCTGTCTCGGGAAGACGTTGACCACAACGATTTTGCCTTTGACCGCAACGATTTTGGGACCAAAGTTGGCCAAAAAATGCGCTTGATTTGCCGAAATCATGCGTAAAATCGGCAGAAATTTCGTGGAATACCAACAAAATCTCGCGGAACCCGGCATAATTTTGACGCAAAATTCTGCGAAAAATTTTGACGCAAAATTCTGCGAAATCTTGAGAAATTTTCAAATGGGTACCCCTTTCATTTAAGTACGTAAATTGCTAAAGACCGCGACTTTGCCGCGGCCAAGAAGGCCCCGCGGTGGAAAGGCCCCGTGGCCCGCGGCCGAAAGGCCCCGCGCTTCGCGCGAGGCCCCGGGCGCGATCGCGCCCCCGCGGCCCGGGCCAGTCCGGGCCTGGACTCTAAATGTTCTACAGTGAAGATTCTCCATATTATGGTGAAAATGTTCCATATTATGGTGGTGCAGCTGACTTCGTAACATACCATCGAGAATTCACTGTACCTTATGGAGATTTTCACGAATTTCGTTGGTATTATGGAGAAAATCTCCACCATATTATGTAGGTGCAGCCTTTCACCGTAAGACATTTACTGTGTGAATCTCTCTCCGTGACGTCATTCTTTTCCACCCTGTTCGTGAAATGGCCCCCGTTCGGGGAGGCGGAGAGACGGGACAGCGGCGGGCAAAGCTGGTAGTAGGAACCCCGAACGCACGCGTGCCAGGCTCACTGCTCGCTGCTGCAGGCGACAGACGAAAACCGCGAACCGCGAACCGCGCCCGTTGCATCGGTTGAACCGGCCCGGCCAAGCCCGGCGGCAGGCTGGCAGTAGCGTGGCCGTCCCGAGCAGGCCGGTCCCACCCGTGTGGCCCGAGACCTGTCATGTTTATAGAACATAGAACTGGAGCCCAATCTTGTTTCTATAAACATGACGGAACCTGTAATGGTCTGCTACACTGTACGAGTACATGTTTATAGAAACAAGATTGGGCTCCAGCCGCGGGGATTCGGGCTAAGTCCGAGCGCGGCACAACGCACGACACATAGCTGCCGTGCGGCTCGTCCTCTCGGAGTCGCTCTGGCCAAGCGGTTCCGCAGGGAACTGCCGTGTCGCAGATCTGGGGATCAACACCTGCCGTCTCTCTTTTGTCATTTTTCTCTATGGCTGTCCTCTGCTTTGGTATTATTATGGCGTTCTTTTGGTGAAAAAACGAGCCTTTTTAGACTAAAAAAACTCCATAATAACGCCGCGTTGACACCAAATGCATTCGATGTAATTATGGAGTTATTTTAGCGTGCTTCTATGGTGTCCTTTTGGTGTTAATTTAAAGTACATTTGGAGTCCGAAGAACGCCAAAACAACACCATCTTTACCAGGTCTCGGGCCACACGGGCAAAACAGTGCCTCGCCGCTCTGTCTCTCTCACACTGCTGCGGAACGCTCCACGTGTGCGAGAGAGACAGAAAGCAGACTTTGGAATCGGGCCGCTGCTCGTCGCGAGATTGCACACCCGTCTCCCTGCTCCTCGATTGCCCCCGCCTTTTCTTTTAAGTTCCTCCTCCCCCTCCCTTCCGTCGCGTGGGCTGTGCCGTGGCTGTGCCCTGCGCCCCCGCGGGTCCCGATCGGCTCGTCTCCGACAACCCGGAAAACTTGGCCGATTGGAAAACTCGTCCTGGGGCGACCCGGACTGTGCCGGCTGCTGCTCTGACCGACACCCGCGTGTCCGACAATGCCAGCGCGACCAATAACAGATGACGACGCGAGTAACAGCGATGAACGCTTCCGAAAAAAAAACTGAATTTTGGAGAAGGCCGCGCGGTGACGGTGAGGTGTGGCCGCTGACGGGGTTCGCTGCGCCTTTCGCTTTCGGCCGCTTTGGGCCCCTCTCGCCTGGGCCCTTTCACTCTCGTCTCAAAGTCGCCCGGCCGCATTCCGCCCCAAGGCCCGAAGGCCCGGAGGCCCGGGGGCCCGAAGGCCCGCCAATGTCAGCGGGAGCCTCAGACAGGCAAATTGAATTTCTGCCTCGCGAGGACCGTCCCGGCCGCGTCGCCACGTCCCGGCCACGTCCCGGGCCGCGCGGTGGGATGGGAAGGGCCCTCCAGCCCGCCTGGGCCTTCGGGCCCCGAAAAGAAACGAAAATCAGGGAACAATTCGATGTCGATGCCGACTCCCTGGGCGGAAACAACGTCCCCCATTGTGTACTTCGAATGGACGCGGCGGGACGCGGCGGGACCCGTCCACAACGTTTCCTTCGCCTCCGCCCGAACAAATTAAGTTGTTTACTTCGTTAGCTGGGCGGTCCGGCCCGGACCCGCGTGCCACTACTCGAGCCGCTCGAGCCTCCCGACGACGCTTACTTATTCCTCTGGCAGCAGATCAACAGGTCGGTGTATGGGGCGGCGGCCCCGCCCGGCCGGCCCCGCCCCCTCCCCCGCCCCCGCTACCCTTTCTCGGAATTAAGTGCCCCGCAGTGCGATGTCCAATGTCGCGTGAACCAGCCACGCAATTAGGTTGCTGCTCTCACGCGAGTGCTGTCTGGACACAAAATTCACCCTTTGATTGCATCGGAAAAGCGAACTCTCTGAGTTTCAGCCCATAAATCGGGTGGAAACATTTTTCGTAAGAGAGTGCACTGCCCCTTGACCACGAGGCGAGAGGGCGAGAGGACACCGCCCCGCCAATACCATAAGTTTGCGTTACTCGCCGGGCACGTTGCCATGGCGACGCAAGAAAAATGTTGGAGTATAATGTTGCGAGCAAAAAGAGTAAATGATACACTCGGCGCACAAGTCGCGCGCCGGCCCGCCCCGTCTCGCGCTACCATTACGTCGGCATGGGTCATTCCCCCCGCGTGCCTTTATGACGGCCAGCGCGGCAGCCCGGCAGCCCGCCAGCAGCGAGGCGGCCAGCGGCGGCCAGCCCCAGAGAAAAGAAGTTAGTTTGGCCGCTGCCGCTACCCCTGGCCTGGTAGGGTCGGCCGCGCCCCGGCCGCTCCGTAACTACCCTCGCATCCTTCTAACGCAACTTGACTGGTGGCTCGCGCACCGCACACTCCGCTCAAAATACAGAGTCCCGTGGCCGGCGTTTTGGCAGTGCAGCGACGCCGTCGGCGCGAGTGGTGCGAGGCGAGGCTCTGTCGTGACGCGGACTCTTTGTCGTGTCTCTTGTTGTTGTTGCTGCCGAAAAGCGATTCCGTCCGTGTTTTTGATAGGCGCGTCTAAATCATCCTGCTGCTCCGGGAGAAGAGGGAGAGAGATGGCCTGGCAATAATTAATCGCCTCGGCCCGATCGGCCGATCGCCATCAGGCGCCGTCAGGCCGATAATGCAATCGGTGTCAAAGCGCGCCGTATTGGCTGACACGCCGTGATCTATGTACTTGCGCATGAATAATTAATGCCGCGGAGATTATTTGTCGCGCATGCAGCGGCCGCACTGCAAAAAAAACCTGAAAAGGAACGGATTAGCAATGCGAGTGGTTATGGGGTTTGTAATCGGCGCTGTGATTACCGGTGGCGTAGGCATGGCCAGGCATGGCGCAGCGAGAGTCCCACTCCACCCAGTCCGCCGCCACCTGAATGGCAAAATCAACGAGATGACGAGGGAATGATTGCAAAATTGGAGTGCTGGCTTTGAGTTCGTGTGAGGGCCGCCCTCCCCTCCCCGCACGGGCCGCGCGCCCCCGTGGCGAGGCACTAGGCACGCTTTGAATTGAACCTAATTGCGCACCGGACGGCCTAAAAATCCTCCAGCTTCCCCCACCCCTTTCCCAGCCCCGCGCGAGCCATTTTAATGTCACCAAGTTTTACAGCGTCGCGCCTCTCGCCATGGCCTTCCCCGCCACGCGAAACCTTTTCCGCCTCCCAAGCACCGTCTTTCTCGCGCTCATGGGGATTCCGTCCGAGAGTGAGAGCGACGGGGTCACGAGTGGTTTGACGGTACTCGCCGAGGTGACCGTGGGGTACCTTCACTACTGACGAGTAAAAGTACTCGGTGGGATCTAAGAAGGCGCTGAGGTGATGATGGGACTCCAAGATGGCTGCGCGTGACAATGAGGTTTCTATACTACTGAGTACTGAACACGAAACAAAATTGTTTTTGCTCCGTACGAGTGCAGACAGAAGCGTCCTGGGTCACCCACCACCGAGTGAGAATGGAGTTTCCTGAGAAAAAAAGTTCCACCAAGGCAAGCTTAGCAAAGCGGTCTTGCCGTGAACCGGCCGGGGAGGCCGGGCAGAGAGGGGGCAAGGAGGGAGGGGGTGGCTGTGAGGAGTGGGGACTGGCGCGGGGAGGCGGCGTGGCGGCGCAGGCGACGACGACAGACGAACCACGACCATGCAGTCCCCTCCGAGCGCGCTGAATGGATGGATGGGTGGATGGATGGGATGGGATGAGTGGGATCGTATGCACAGAATTGTCACGATCATGAGACATATTTTTTTGGAACCGCCTCAACGAAAGACGCAAGTTACTTTTTGAACGGACCTCGTACGATGAATTTGGTACGGGTACATGATTCCCGGACGGTCGTCAGAGACATGTCCAGTCCGGGAACACCGTTCCCGTACGTAAAAGCGGCCCAGCAAGCTAAATGAGGGTATTTTCGGAATCAGCGGATCGAGCCCAGGCCATTCGCACACTTTTCGACTTGGTTTGAGCTGTTACAACCAACTCGATTTTGACACGGCCCGATTCTGCTGCATGTCAAGAAGGCCGCGTGGAAATCGGGTTGGTTGTAACATCTCAAAACAGGTCGAAAAGTGTGCGAATGGCCTGGGCTCGCTCCGCTGATTCCAAAAATACCCTCATTTAGTTTGCTGGGCCGCTTTTACGTACGGGAACGGTGTTCCCGGACTGGACATGTCTCTGACGACCGTCCGCCCGTGTGGCCCGAGACCTGGTAAAGATGGTGTTATTTTGGCGTTCTTCGGACTCCAAATGTACTTCAAAATAACACCAAAAGGACACCATAAAAGCACGCTAAAATAACTCCATAATTACATCGAATGCATTTGGTGTCAACGCGGCGTTATTATGGAGTTTTTTTAGTCTAAAAAGGCTCGTTTTTTCACCAAAAGAACGCCATAATAATACCAAAGCAGAGGACAGCCATAGAGAAAAATGACAAAAGAGAGACGGTAGGTGTTGATCCCCAGATCTGCGACTCGGAAGTTTCGTGCGGAACCGCTTGGCCAGAGCGACTCCGAGAAGATGAGCCGCACGGCAGCTATATGTCGTGCGTTGTGCCGCGCTCGGACTTAGCCCGAATCCCCGCGGCTGGAGCCCAATCTTGTTTCTATAAACATGTACTCGTACAGTGTAGCAGACCATTACAGGTCCTGTCATGTTTATAGAGAATAGAACTGGAGCCCAATCTTGTTTCTATAAACATGACGGAACCTGTAATGGTCTGCTACACTGTACGAGTTCATGTTTATAGAAACAAGATTGGGCTCCAGCCGCGGGGATTCGGGCTAAGTCCGAGCGCGGCACAACGCACGACATATAGCTGCCGTGCGGCTCATCTTCTCGGAGTCGCTCTGGCCAAGCGGTTCCGCACGAAACTTCCGAGTCGCAGATCTGGGGATCAACACCTGCCGTCTCTCTTTTGTCATTTTTCTCTATGGCTGTCCTCTGCTTTGGTATTATTATGGCGTTCTTTTGGTGAAAAAACGAGCCTTTTTAGACTAAAAAAACTCCATAATAACGCCGCGTTGATACCAAATGCATTTGATGTAATTATGGAGTTATTTTAGCGTGCTTCTATGGTGTCCTTTTGGTGTTAATTTAAAGTACATTTGGAGTCCGAAGAACGCCAAAATAACACCATCTTTACCAGGTCTCGGGCCACACGCGGGCGGGTACACGGTTCCCGGACTCAAAAACGGCCATACAAGCTTCAAACTGAGACTTCTTGCGTTTTCTTCCTTATTTTTGAAAAATAAAATGATTTTGGTACTCATTTTGATCGGGAACCGAGTTTCCGTACTGCGTTCCCGCATCTAATGTCGTTGGCGTCCACACGGGAACCCTGTACCCGTGAATGGGCATGGCCCTCGCGACCGTCCGGGCGCGGGGTTCCCGGAATTTTTTTTTCGGCTGATTGGTTTTGTTATTGCATGATTCGTGCTTATATCTAGTCGCGAGGTCTGGGAGATGCATGGTTTGGTCAAAGCAGACTCCGGTCCTGAGCGGAAGTTTGCCCAAAACGAGGCCGGTCGTGAATGTGTTAAAAAAGCATTTTCCATGGGGCTCTAAGATGGCTGGCGGCGCGTAACAATGACGGTTCTATACTACTGAGAGGTGAGCACGAAACAAAATTGTTTTTGCTCCGTGTAGCGAGTCTCACGGCGAGGGGGCGAGAGGCGTCCAGGGTGGGTCTCCGCGTGACTGTGGCTGATGCTGGGGAACGCATACCACTTGCCCTGGCCGCGCGGTTCAAGGCCGCCTCGTACTCGCATGCGACAACAACGCGACGAAACGCGGAAACACGACCGACGGCCACTTAGCGTGCATCCGAAACAGTGTGGGCGACAGCAGGCTGACTCGCACACTGGCTCACTCGCTCGCAGCGCCGCGGGGCATGTCCAGCGGCGGCGCCAGAGATATCATCTGCGAATCGATGAAAAATAAAAGCAGGGGGAAAACATAAATAAGCTAACAGGGTGGTCAGCCCCGCCCACTGCCGATACAGTGGCGGGCTGGGGGGCTGGCTGGCTGCCTGGCTGGCTGCCTGGCTGGGCCGCGCGACCCTAATGATGCAAACCAACGGAGACGTGTTCGATAAGCCCGCCACGCGACCGCCGCGGGCGGCACGGCGGCACGGCGGCGCGGCCGCACGAGGAGGCCGTCTTCCTGGCCGGAAAACAAGCGTTGCTCAAGCAGAGTGCCGCCGTGCCGCGTCGCACGTGTCGGCCCGGGTCTTGCTTCCAGTATGCCGCTACCTCGACCTGCTTCTGCGTTCCAGCAGTCCTGCAGACTGATTCCGAGAGTCGCTTTCGTCGCTCTGTCTCCCTCGCGCTCATGGGGCGTTCCGTACAGGTGCGAGAGGGACAGAGAGACGAAAATGGCTTTCGGAATCAGTCCACTGGCTGGAGGGCCCTGGAGCGGCGGGGGTTTTACGGCGGCGTCAAGGAGGCCACGACCCGCCAGGGCGACGCGGCGGCCGCCCTCATTGAGGTGGACGCCGAGGGTCAACATCGTCAGGGAGCGCGCGGCGATAAGGACGGGCGTTACGCGGCACTACACCGCAAACAAAAACTCCTGTCAACATAATGCGTTCCGTTGAATGGGGAAAAAAACCCATTGAAACCCGCACAGTCAAAACGTGTCCTCTGGTGCGTGCCATCGGAGATTCGTTCATCGCCCGACGCCAAACTGTTTGGCAGTGTAGGCTAGGGTGTTTCACTTTTGCAAAAAGTTTCGAAATTTCATGACCGCCGGGTGAAAATTGATTCTTTATCAAAAAAAAAAGTTTACGTGTTTCGGGGTTTTCCAAATTTTGCAAAATTAGAGGTCGCTCAACGCCTTTGAAAAGTTTAGGCTGTATTTACTTACGTCCAAAATGCTGAAATCGCCAATTATTGACCGATTTGGACCATTCTGGACTCATTTGAAAGGTTTTGAGCTGTACTTCAAGAATCTGCGGCCAGAAATTGGATTAGAGTCGTTTGTTGGGCTACAGAGCCACGTTTGTGTTTTTCAAGGCCCTAATTGCAACTTTGCGCGACTGTATCTTCGGCAGTTATAAACCGATTTTCCCCCGCGATATCTCAAAATGACCGTCAGAGTCTCTTCTTTCCAACGGTGTGCTTGGATTGGCATTTGAAGCATTTGCCTAGTTTCTATGAGGCTCGAAGTAAAGATATGCGACAAATTTTCATGTTTACCGTACACTTTTTGGACGAAAAGTGTACTGACGAGAGCCGATCTTCGCTTTCACCCCTATTTTCAGTTGCGCATGATGCTTTTACCATCTCAAAGCCGGCTGGTGCTGCTACAATGGCTCCAGGGACATATAAATAGCGTTCGATGTTGAAATCTCATGTTAAGGTCAGTGCTTCTACACCTTCTATGGTTTAACGTCTCCCCGCGACATTCCAAAACAGACTTTAAATCGAGGGGTGAATCACTCTGCGTTCTGGTGTACACATGAGTACATGAGTACGGGTGAGTACACCTTACTTTACTCATAAATTTCACATTTGAAAACATTTTAAGGCTTTATTTAGCGTTTTAAACGGCACTCAACGCCAAATCGGTCGAAAAACTAGTGAATTTCGCCCTTTTTTAACTTGAGAGTACACTGAGTACGGGCAAATTTGTACACATGAGTACACTAGTGATTCACCCCTCGCTTCAAATTCACATCTTTCCGAAACTGTGGTTAATCTTTAGTTTAAGTCTATTTTGTATCAAAAGGTGGTCAACGCCTTTGTGGGTAGGGGTCTATTTGACCGGTTTCTACCGATTAGAGCTAGATAGCAAGCAACACTCTTTATGGTTATAAAGATACATTTTCAGGGGATTTCACTGTGCACCACTGTCTGTGGACCAATGCATTTTGCTGAGCTAAAAGTCAACCTGCCCATAATGATTTTCACCAACACTTCACTGTAAAGATAAATATTCGGAATATACGAAGAAGCCTCTGGTGAAGATTTTAGCCAGAGCACTTTCGTGAATTCACGAATACTTGGTAATTTAGAAATGTTCTTCGTAAATCCACGAACATTCATCGTGAATTATTCAGATTATTCGATTGCATTTTGTTGATTTTCCTGTCTCACTGACCCGAACTCCATAGACCCGAAAAGTCGTGTAAGAGGGGTGGAGCACGAAGTCTGGACGATGGAGAGGCTGTGGCGAGTTCTCCAAATCCAAATTCAAGCATTCATTTAGAACAATCTGTAAGAAATAAATTGGGAATAAACGAAGCTGCCTCGGGCCAAACTGTAGTCAAAGGTTCCTTTGTAAATTCGCAAATATTATTCGTAAAAACTGAATCTTCGTGTATATACGAATAATCTGAATAATTCACGATGAATGTTCGTGGATTTACGAAGAACATTTCTAAATTACTAAGTATTCGTGAATTCACGAAAGTGCTCCGGCTAAAATCTTCACCAGAGGCTTCTTCGTATATTCCGAATATTTATCTTTACAGTGAAGTGTTGGTGAAAATCATTATGGGCAGGTTGACTTTTAGCTCAGCAAAATGCATTGGTCCACAGACAGTGGTGCACAGTGAAATCCCCTGAAAATGTATCTTTATAACTATAAAGAGTGTTGCTTGCTATCTAGCTCTAATCGGTAGAAACCGGTCAAATAGACCCCTACCCACAAAGGCGTTGACCACCTTTTGATACAAAATAGACTTAAACTAAAGATTAACCACAGTTTCGGAAAGATGTGAATTTGAAGTCTGTTTTGGAATGTCGAGGGGAGACGTTAAACCATAGAAGGTGTAGAAGCACTGACCTTAACATGAGATTTCAACATCGAACGCTATTTATATGTCCCTGGAGCCATTGTAGCAGCACTAGCCGGCTTTGAGGTGGTAAAAACATCATGCGCAACTGAAAATAGGGGTGAAAGCGAAGATCGGCTCTCGTCAGTACACTTTTCGTCCAAGAAGTGTACGGTAAACATGAAAATTTGTCGCATATCTTTACTTCGAGCCTCATAGAAACTAGGCAAATGCTTCAAATGCCAATCCAAGCACACCGTTGGAAAGAAGAGACTCTGACGGTCATTTTGAGATATCGCGGGGGAAAATCGGTTTATAACTGCCGAAGATACAGTCGCGCAAAGTTGCAATTAGGGCCTTGAAAAACACAAACGTGGCTCTGTAGCCCAACAAACGACTCCAATCCAATTTCTGGCCGCAGATTCTTAAAGTACAGCTCAAAACCTTTCAAATGAGCCCAGAATGGTCCAAATCGGTCAATAATTGGCGATTTCAGCATTTTGGACGTAAGTAAATACAGCCTCAATTTTTCAAAGGCGTTGAGCGACCTCTAATTTTGCAAAATTTGGAAAACCCCGAAACACGTTAACTTTTTTTTTTGATAAAGAATCAATTTTTACCCGGCGGTCATGAGATTTCGAAACTTTTTGCGAAAGTGAAACACCCTAGTGTAGGCCTCTTCACCGGCGAGGCGCGCCACCCGCGTTGCCTTTGAAACGGCCCGGCGCTCGCCTGCTCGGGGCCTTGCAGCCCAGGCAAGTCCCAGGCCGCCCTGGCCAGGTGGAGGCGGGGCGAGGCGAGGCGCGTTGTCTTGGGACAACTTTGAAAGGCGGGCGCGCTCTGCTTTGCCCTCGGCCCTGCCCTGCCCCTGCCGGGGTGAGGCGGCTCGTCCCCGTACACCTCACCGTGGCCGTGGCCCCATGCACAGCGCCTTCGCACTCTCACCGCCCTCTGGCAGCCCCGGGCGAGGCCCCGGGCCCCGGAATGGAGCCTCCTCTCTCGCTTTGAGGAGACGAGGCACATTCCCAAACGTGTGTTTTAGCGGATTCGGCACGTACGCCGGGCCTCTGCCGGGCCTCGGCCGGGCCTCGGCCGGGCCCATACGAGACGTGGATGTCGCCACTGCGTTCCGCGCCTCCGGATTTCGGATTCCTCGCCTCATTCCAGGGCCCTCTTCTCCTCGGCCTACCGCCCTGCTACTGAAAGTCGCCTGTGGCTGCCCCCGTTTTTCCCTTCCCAGTGGGCTGCCAGGGCTGCCAGCTCGCGGCGGGGAGGGGATATTAAGCGGCCGACGCGATTATGAGCCCCGCGCATTGCCCGACATTGCCCCCTGTTCTTGTTTGCTGTGCGGCGGAGTGGACGCCGGGCAAATAAAGCCTTCTTATTCCGCCCCGCCGAGATATTCCGAGAACCGCTTCGTCGCTTTCTCTCTCTCTCTCTCTCTCTCTCTCTCTCTCTCTCTCTCTCTCTCTCTCCTCTCTCTCTCTCTCTCTCTCTCTCTCCTCTCTCTCTCTCTCTCTCTCTCTCTCTCGCACCGTCGCGGGACGCCGCGGGAGAGCGACAGAGACGGAGCGACGAAACGACTCTCGGGAAAGTCCGCCGTGGCCGGCACCGCACCCACCGCACCGCGCACCGCTCTGGCTGGCTGGGCCGGCATTGCCGGCATTGCCATGGTAATGAAAGTGGGCCTCGCGGTCGTTGCAGCCCGCCGCAGCCCCGGCTGCCCGCCTGGCTGCCTCCTTTCCGATTCGAGTCTCGATTCGAGTCTCGAATCCCGGTCTCGGTTCGTGTCGCGGCGCGTGATTTTGCGCGCGGCGCGGGTGGAGCGGTGGGTCACGCGCGGTGGATCAGTTGACACCTGCCGCGCCGCCTGCTGAAAAAAAAAGAGAGATGTGGAAATAATGAAAAGACCCTTCTTGGTGCTTTCTCACTCCAGGGAGCTCGCTGCAAAGCAAGCAGCCCTGACCGCACCGAGCGTCTTTGACAGACTCCAGTGCACCCCCGCCCCCGCCCCCGCCTCCGCCCCAGATGCACCGCCAGACTCGGCTAGACGGCTTCGCTTCGCCGCTTCGCTGCGTCCACCCGAATAATGAATATTTCTCGGCTCGTCTTCGTCTCCCTGTTGCCGTCTCGGCCGCTTGGGTCCGAGGCGCGCCATTTGCATTGCCTGCCAGCCCCGCCCGCCTGCCTGCCTTGCCTGCCAGCCCTGCCTGCCCGCACAGGGTCACTCGGCAGGACCGCAACAGATTTGCATATTAATGAAGCCAGAATCGAATGGCTTGCGCGCAGCCTGGCGGCCAGGCAGGCAGGCGGACGGCAGGGCGGGCAGGGCGAGCCGTCGTGTCCTGTCTTCTCGTCCGGAATAAGCGGCTTGGAGAGATGAAGGCGTTTAGATGCCCTTCGCGTCGCTCTGCGTCGCTCTGCGTCGTCCTGGAGGATTCCGCCGCGGCGGCCTGCGAAGCTCGCGAAGCCTGCGACTGCGGACCGATTCCGAGCGTCCTGTTCGTCGCTCTGTCTCTCTCGCACTCACGGGGCGTCCCGTACAGGTGCGAGAGAGACAGAGCGACGAAACCGACTCTCGGAATCAGTCTGCAATGAGTTATGCTGAGGGTCGTTGGTCGGCAAGGCGCGGCGGCGCGGCACGACGGACCGAGGGAAAGTCAATGCGCTGCGAGTGTAAAGTGGAATCGTTTTCATTTGAGCGCTCATTCGCGCGCGGCACACGCGCAGCCATGGCCGTCCGTGGCGCAGCACGGCACAGCCCCGACTGGCGCAAATTAATTACTCGGCGCTCCTTGTCGCTGTGCTCCCCCCCCCCCCTTGCCCGCACCGCCTGTCATCCCGGCCATCACAGGTGCTTTGCGTATGACTACTCAGTGCCGGACTCGATTTGAATAATGGAAAGCTAGCCTCGTTGCCCGGGGAAAGGGGAGGGGGGCGCTGGAGTGGCAGCTCGCACCGACTTACGACACCGCCGGCGAGGCCGGGTGAGGCAGTCAGCCCCCCCCCCCCCCCACTCCACCGTAATTTCCAGCGGGTAACGAAACGCGCGTCGTGTGCGACCATGGTGCGACTGATCCAATTTCCATCACGCGGCGTGTTCATCTCGGCGGAGGGAGATACGCCGAACTGCGAGGCAGTGCGAGCAGACTGGTTCCGAGGAGAGGCGGTTTCGTCGCCCTCTCGAACCTATCGACAGCGAGAGAGACAGAAAACTACTCTCGGAATCGGTCTGCTGGCGTGCCAGTGTGGCCACTCGACACTGCAGTGGGCTCCACGGCTCGCGGCTCTTACGGCTCCAGTGTGGATCAAAGGAAGCAATTCTTTCGAGTTGAAATGTGAACAGCGCCACGCTCGACGCTGTGTATCTGGGGGTGCGAGAGAGAAAGAGCGACGTTGTTAGCACTGCTGGGACTCAGCCCACAGAGCGGCGATAGGCAACCCCACCACCTCCGAGTTTCGCGGGCCTGCCTACCCACTCGTCCATTACCATTACCATTAAGGGCTAGACCACACATGATCGTATGCCATTTCGGGCCCGACACATGCTCGCCTGCACTGCAAAACGAGACATGGCCGTCCTTACTAGGGTGACACGTTATGCCGGCGGAGAAGAACCTCAAGCGGCTACATGCTCCCACTCGCAGTATGACCAGTCAGAGAGGAGGTATACATCCCCGGGAGGGAATGCAGGCCTCCACCCCAGAACAGCCTCTTTGAGCACAACCGGGTCCGGTGCCCGCCTGCTTCGTCCCCTTATCTCGGGGATCAACGGCGTCCTCTTGGTCCAAATCTTGATGTATTGAGAAAGGTGTGCTTCGCCCTGCCCCTCTCTTCATGCGACCTGTGTCCTGGCGAGAGCATCCTGCGACCTTGCCGACAAAATAGAAAGCTTCATCCAACCGAACACCCGACCGACTACACACCGAATCGCCGTGCTGTGCATGCTGGTCTCGGATCTGCGATCTGGCGGCAAAAGAGACATCCGACTGCTGGCTACCTGTAGACAGGACCGCCTGTGCGCGGCCCGTCGCCGCATCACCGCGTCTGTTAAAACGAACCCCAATCGCAGGCGTTGATCTTCGGTCGCAAGGGGTCGGGCTGGGAGGTATGGCCGGTGGTCCCGCTCTTGAACACGGCGTTGGTATTGACGGGTCCGTGTCTTGGGTAACGTTGCAGTCTCCGTCTACAGCCTCGCGCGGAAAAGCCTGTGGAAAAGAAGGCCGCCACGAAGGTGTTACAGTCGGCCGGGCGGCTACGTGTGTGGTACGCGCGGGTAACTGCAAAAGGGACCACTCGCCAGCGTTGGCAGCCGTTCGCCGAAATCACCGCTCCGTCTTGGCAACGCCGTTTGAAACTGTAGTAGCAGGTTGATAAACCCTGCGGAGAAAAAAACAACCGCAGTGAGGCGTCTCGAGCCGCCGCCTTGGTGGTGTCAGCGTCGGATGTCTGCCGCCACATCCTGGCCAGCACGCTGACACAGCGACCGGCTTATCGCTGCGACGCGCCGCGCCGGGGCCGGTCGCGAACCGCGGACAGACCTTGAACGCTGTAAATTATCCTAAGCAACAGAAGGGAAACAGAAACCGGAACAAGGCAGAATCCACAGCTGAGGACGTCGATGCTAGGAAAATGAGGTATTTTGCGATAGTGAAGAAGAGCAAGAAGAAGATGCGGCGGTGGGGGCAGAACACCACAAACCCTCATTTGTTTGGCGGCCATGATGCCCCCCACCCGCCCCCGCCTCGCCCCGCAAGCAGACGAACTGCCTAAACAAATGAGGGCTTGCTATGCTCCACCCCCACCGCCGCATCCTCCTCCCTCTCCTCCTCACTATCGCAAAACACCTCATTGACTCGTGGAGCAGCACTTCCGAGCTAGAGCAAGGGAACGAGGTGCCCCCCGGGGCAGACACAGACAAAACCCCAAACGAACCCAAAACCAAGGGTGACTCGGAGGCACTGGGCGATCGATGAGGTGTGACTTGATGATGCTGATGAGTCGAAGGAGAGGCCGCTACACCTAAAGAAGGAACACGGGGAATACCCTGACCCAGCCCAACCCAGCCCGACGGACGACACAGAGTCACCTGGAATTCCGCGGTGTGGAGCAGGTGGTGCAGGCAGAGGGATCCATTGGCGGAGATGCTGATGAGGAATCCGTAGGAGCTGCAGCAGGTCGCCCGCTTGGGTGCGCAGAAGGAGGGCCGCCACATAACCTCACTCTTGTGGCACGCAGGACGCTGGCGGGACACGCGTGAGCGTCGGGCAGCAGCCGCCTTATCGCACGCACTGCCTCGAGGCACACAAAGACGCACATGGCCGCGACGACAAAAACGCCCGTAACTTCCACAAAACGACACCGATCAACACACGAACAAGCACATGCCAGCACTGTCACCACCCGCGTCAGATGACACCAAAATCAGCCATCGGGACTGATTTTATACCACCGAAACCGAGACAAATAGGAGGAGCGGCTCCAACCGCGTGGCGGGCTCGCTGGGACCCCCCACTCTCCTCTACCCACTCGTCCGCAGGCTGACACGGCCGACAGTGCGCTGTGTGTTCTTTACGTCCGGCTTGACTCGGGACCGAGGGCAAGAAAAGACAGTCACCGCCAAGATTAATCTTGAATCGTCGGACTTTCATCCGTCCAAGACGCGACCGTCACTCCGCTCGTCTTCCAGGAACGGAACTCTGTTCCGCATCGCGTCGCCTCCAGCGTGTTCATTTGGGCGCTGTCGGGATGATGGTGAATGGGGCAGTGGGGAGGCGATGGTGTAGGCGATGGTCGGGGTGATCCGGACGGCCGGGGGCGGGGGGGGGGGGCCGAGGTTGGAGGGACGGAGGATTAAGGGCTGGCGCCAGCATGTTTAAGGCTCCGCGGGGAAAACACTGGCTCTTCCCTAACTCCGTCCAATGCATCTCTGACCTCAGAGAGAAGGGTAGGGCTTGCTTAATAAGGTCCTTCCCCCTCTCCTCCCCCCACCCCCTGCTGCCACTGGTCCGACGACCTTGTGCGGGCTTCTGCTGGGCTGGCGCCCTTTCGAACAGTTACAAGGCAGAAGGGAAAGAATCGACGGGGGAAGGGGGGGCTGACGCAGGCCGCCCGTTTGCCGTTTTCCGTTTATCCGTGTAATTCAGCCCCTTCATCGAGGCCACCTCGGAGGCCACGCGGCCCCACGCGCCGCACCGCGCCGAGCCGAGCCGCGCCGCCATGCGATATCTTTGTTTTCAAAAGCAACAACAGCGGAGTGGCGGTGCGGGGCTGCTGTGCTGCTCTTGAATTTATTACGAGGTGATCCAAGCCGGGGGTGTCGGGGCCCCGGAGGCCTCACGCCACGCCGCGCCACGCCGCGCCCCTGCTCCCCTCGGCTCCCTGGACGCTAGAGCAGCCCCACGTGTGCTGGAGGCTGGGGGCGCTCCAGACCAAGCTCCAGGCCCTGGAGAAGCCCGTCAGTAATGCATGAAGTGGAGGCGGCAGCCCCGCGCCGTGCCGTGCCGTGCCGTGCCCCGTCCAGTGTCGCCCACTCCGCCCACCTGCACCAGGGTGGTACACTAGGGCGCTGTGGGGCGCCGGGATGTAGGGCGTGGCATGGCGTGGCATGGCGTGGCATGGCGTGGCATGGCGTGGCACGCCGTGCAGACGACGCCATGCCGCCCCGCCGCCCCTACACTGTCTGCCGACATAAATTTCTCGCACGCTGTTGGCTTCAATGGCATCGGCTGGGCGCTTTATTTGGAACGCACTGTACACTGTAGGTGGTGGTGGTGGTGGTGGCCGCACTGCCTGCTCCAGTGGCCCGGATGTCCCGGACGTCCCGGACGGCCGGATGCTGCAACGAGGCCAAGGTGGCGTCCTCAAGCGCGGCTGCACCCCGCCCCGCCCCGCCACCCATCAGCGTCGCGCCGCGTGGCAACCTGCCCAACAACGGCGGCGCGCAAGTGGAGCGTTCATAAAACCAACGGTCGAGGCGTGTCATTACCCAAAGCCTTAGGCCTTACGGTGTACCGGTCGGGGCGGGGCCCCCACACTGCCTCCGACAAACAGTCGAGCGATCCCGCCGCCCGCACGCCTCGTCTGTCTCTCTCGCACTCCTGCCGCACACGCCATGGGAGCGAGAGAGACAGAGAGAGGAGTCCGGGGACGGAAAGGCCAGGCACGGCCCAAGGCTGCGCGAGGCGAGGCTGGCCGGGCAAACAGCGCAAACAGCCTCCGTGTTTATGGCGCCTTATATTCCGGCCTCGTCTTCTGCCCCCCAGCCCGCCCTCGTCCTCTCTGTGCTGCCCTGTCAGTGTGTCTGCCGGCAAATGCCGCGCCGAATCAACTTTTTTTCCACAACGGGAGAGGAAATCGTTTCTCCGCTGCTTCATTATTTTCCCCTTTTTCCCGCACGCGTTCGCGGAAATAATATGTAAACGAAATTAATGGGGGTGGCGCGGCGCCGCGCGGCGCGCTTGGAGGAGCGCGTCTCTCTCGCACTCATGGCGCGTTCCGTTGGCGTGCGAGAGAGACAGAGCGACCGCTCCGCTGGCCATTAGGACTGACCCACTGGCTCGCACGGCGGCGTGGCTGCGCGGCGCTGGCCGCTCTATAACTCTGCCGGAGTGGCACTGCCCGCACTGCCTCTGGAAAACGCGACGCCGCGACGCCTTCCTCGGAGGCGGGGCCGCAGCAGACTGTCACTCTGTCTCCCTCGCACTCATGGGGCGTCCCGTGTAGGTGCGAGAGAGACAGAGCGACGAAAACGACTCTCGGAATCAGTCGGCAGGGAGCCGCAGGGCCGCAGGGCGCCGCTCCTCGCGACAGAGCGTCGCCGACCCCGACGGCGCCGCGGCGGCGCGCTGCGGGAAAGGGAGGGGGAGGGGAGGACGGCGCTCTGCATGGATGTTGCGGGTCATGGGCGCGGGCGGGGAGGGGAGGGGTGCGGAGGGGCGGAGAGAGGCCTCGAAGGGCCGCATGGCGCAAGGGGACGGCGGTTGAGGCGCGGGGAGGGTGGCCGTCAGTGGATACGGCCAGTCCCGGAGGCTGAGGCCGCTGAGGCGAGATGAAGGATCAGGGGCGATCGCAGGGATCACAAACAAATCTGGAAAATGGAGGAAGGGCGGCCCTGTGTCCTCGGGCGTATCTTTACGGCGGGAAACTTTCGTCGATATTTTACTCCTTTTTTGCGCGGCTGACGCGGCCCGAACATGCGCAGCGTGAGGCACGATTCATCATCCTGGCCGTGCCCTGGCGGCTGGCGCAGCAAAGGCGGCCGTGTCGCCGCGTCACGCCAGCAGCCCGTGGTCCTGCAGCACGAGGTCGGCGGCGCGCTCCGCCAGCGCGATGGTGGGCGCCAGGGTGGGGCCGCGCGGCACGGCCGGCATGGCGGAGGCGTCGGCCACCCGCAGCCCCCGCACGCCGCGCACCCGCAGCCGCGAGTCCAGCACGGCGGCGTCGTCGTCCGCGCGGCCCATGCGGCACGTGCCCGACCAGTGCCACAGCGTGGCCGTCGTGGTGCGCGCCACGCACACCAAGTGCTCGTCGGAGCCGTAGCGGTGGTCACTGCCGACATTTTTCGGAAAACCGCCTTCAGATGATATTTATGTATTAATATAAATATTCCATTGCGGGGCGTACCTGCAGGCGGGTGCCACCTTGGGGTCCCGGTTGAGGCTGAGGCCGGACCCAGCCAGCGACTCGCCCAGGCTGACGGCCAGCCGCAGGCCCTGCAGGGTGGCGTTGAGGTCCCGGCCGTCCGGGTCCGTGAAGTACCCCGTGCGCACGACGGGCAGCGCCTCGGGGTGCGTGGCGTTGAGACGCACGGAGCCGCGGCTCAGCGGCCGCAGCGCGGTGGGCAGCACCTTGATGCGGTTGAAGCGCCACGCCTCGTTGTGCAGGCACCTGGCGGGCCGAGGGGAGAAGCTCTTTCAACCAGCGAGACTCACTCGGCGCCACCGTGTGAACCGGGCCAACCAGAGGCGGCTGGCTAAATGTTGACGCCCCGCGTTGCCGTCACCCGGGTCAGCGCGGCGTGGACGAGTACCTGCCCGCCTCGTTATTCCCGCCTTCATTACCATACTCATTTATTCCTTTATTTCTATTCATTCATTCCTTCCGTTTATGCATTCATCCGCGCATTCGTTCGCGCACCTGCTGCCGTTGACTTCCAGCGCGGACTGGAACAGCATCTGCAGGTCCGGGCGCCGCGGGTCGTCGCCGTCGGTGTTGACGAAGGCGGTGAGCTGCAGGGTGCCGGTGGCGGACAGCGGGCCGGCGCGGCGCCGCGCGTACTTGCGCAGGTCGAGGCCGCGGCGCGCCCAGTCGACGTCGCACAGCGGCGCCTCGCAGGCCAGCTCGATGCCGTTGGCGCGGACGTGGTCCTGGAGCCCCGCGCCCACCGGCAGGTCCGCCACCACCGTCAGGTTGGCCGCCTGCGGCGTGATCCTCGGCGTGAGGCAGTGGACCCACCCCGAGGGTCGTTTTCGTCGCTCTGTCTGCCCCGCACTCCGCACTCGCGGCGAGAGACGCAGGACGATGAAAACGACTCTGGGAATCAGTCCGCAGCATTAGGCCTCGCCTTGCACGAAACAACAGGAAATGCGCGGCCTCTGTTGGCCTGCATTCCGCGCAGAGCTTCCGTGCGAGAGAGACAGAGCGACGATCAGTCCGCTGCAGTGATGGTAATGGCACATGCCGTCGCGGCGCGTCGCGGGGAACCGAACCGGTCCTCGTCTCCGCCGGTCTTCGCCGTCCGCTGCGCGATAAAGAACAAAGACCTGTTGGCGCGCCCCGCCCCGCCCCGCCCCGCCCCGCCCCGCCCGCCCCGCCCCGCCCCGCCCCGCCCGCCCGCCCGCGCGATACCGCGCCTCGCCGTCGCGGTCGCCTGCCCGCCTTTTCGGGACGACGCACCCAATTTCCTGTTCCGCCGAGTTCAATTCACTGGCCGGGCTTCCAAGGCCGTCGGGCATCACTCCAATGCCGTCGTGGTGGTGAATGAGAAGCGTTGGAGTACTCGATGCGGCGCGGACGGGACGGACTTCGTACTCGGCATCGTAGAGGCGCTCCAGCCCGGACGGTAGGCAACCCATCTATCCGGCCGCAGCCGTGCGTGGCGGGACTGCCTACCCCGCCATCCGCAGGGGCTCCGCCGCGGCCGACGCACAGTGGGCCCGAGGACCGGTGGAGGCGGCCGAAACTCTAGACCCGTTTTTAGCTCCAGAGTCGCTGAATGGGCCTCGAACCGAACGTGTGACCTCACCAACCGATTGCTCTCCGAACGAGGAATCCATTGGTGGGGTCACACGTTCGGTTCGAGTCATGTTTAGCGACTGTGTGGCGGGCTGCTTTGCGAGGCGACCGCGACACCGCCTCTGCCTGCGTGGCGCTGCGTGGAGTGGCCTCATTCGACGACGCGCGCTGAAGGCTGAAGCCGAGGCTGAAGCCGTTGAAACCAGACCGGACTCAGCCGGAGACTAATTGGACGTAGATCACACTAACGGCCTTCTTGGTGACGGTAATGACGCGGGGACAACGGGCCGACGCGGAAGTGGGACGAGCGGCGTGGCGGGGCGCGGCGTGGCCTAGAAAGTGTCGCCGCCGCGTCGCCGCGTCGCCACACCAGAAGCCGCGGGAGAAGAGCAGGAAAGAGTCCGCGCCGCCCGCCCTCTGACTTCCACTGCGTGGCGGGGTGCCCGTGGTGGCCGCGGTGGCCGCGGTGGCCGGGGGCGCGACGGTCGTGTTGCACTAAAAGGGGAAGTTGGGCACCTCGATGGCGGAAGTTGGCGGGCCGACGTGGCCGTCGTCGCCCCCACCCCCACCGCCCCCGCCGCCGCCCCGGTCGTTACCTGCAGCTGGTCCGCCGGCCCGACGCCCGACAGCATGAGCAGGTGCGGCGTGTGCAGGGCGCCCGCAGACACCACCACCTCCCGCAGGGCCCGCGCCGCGCGCAGCTGCAACACACGGACGCACGCCCGCGGTCACGGGGCTGATTCCGAACTCTCCGTCTCTCCCGCCCCCCGCCCCTGCAGGACGCCTCGCTCTCTGGGAGCGAGAGAGACGAAGCACTGTTCGGAATCATCCCGCAGCGAACGACTGGCTGAAAAACTGCGCGGATAATTGCTTTGAGAATGGGTGTGGCGCTATGCTGGCGCTGCTGGCGCACCTGGCCCGCGGCGTTGCGGTACATGACGGCCGTGGCGCCGGGCAGCGTGTCGCCGTCGGCGTGCTCGTGCTGCTCGAACAGCACCCTGGTGGCGGTGGCGTAGGTCAGCACGCGCAGGTTGGGCCGGGCCAGCGCGGGCAGCAGGTAGCCGCGGTAGGTGCTCCAGCGCTCGCCGCACGCGCCGCTGCTCTGCGTCACGGTGTGCCCCGCCAGGTCGCCGGCGTTCACGTCCACGCGGAAGGCCAGCCCGGCGGCCTGCAGCGCGCGGCCAAGCTGGCGGAGGGTGGCGTGGCGGTGGCGCTGCCACTGCACTGGCTGCGGGCCCTCCGTGCCGTGGTGCTCTGCGAGGACCGCCCGGAACACTCAACATTAAAACCGTTTCGGCGCGCTAATAGAACATGGCTTTCAAGTTATTTCGCTTGGCGGTCACTACACGCGCGATGCGCTCAAGTACGCCGTGCCGTACACGTGCTGGCCCTCGTGACCGCCCTGGCGGTCCCGTGGCGGCCGCGGCTTCTTCGAATTCCGATTAGTGGGTCGGGTCACACTTTCGCCTGAGTGGCCCTAGACACGCAGTGCGGCGCGGCCGGCGCTCCGACCACACTCGGCCGTTCTGCGGGCCCGGCCGGCCCCAGGCCCCAGGTCCCCGATGTGCGCTCGGTGGAGGTCATTTAGGCCCGAATTAAGGTCGGTAGGGGTCACTGGCGGGCGGACCTCGGCCGGGACTCGGCCAGACCGCAGGGCCCTTCACAACGCCATGATGAGGCCGTGGCCGTGACCCCGGGGACGACGCGCACGACGCGGGACGCGCAGGTGGGCGGAGGAGGGCCTTTGCGTCGCCACGTCACGAGCTCACTCGAATTTTTGCGCCTCCAGGGCCGTGCGCCGTGCGGTCGTGTGCAGTGCAGTGGAGAGGCGCGGCCCCGCCGGCCCCGCAGCCAAGTGCTGGGGATCCTGACGCAAACGGCCTCCTCCACCCGGCCGCCCGGCCCCGGCCACCCCCACGGCCTCGGCCTGCTTCTAGGCGCGCGGCCCCTGCACCGCAATCAATGCGCACCTGTGTCTCGGGCGATGCTGGGGTCCAGGTTGCGCTCGGCGCGCTTGAAGTAGGGCAGCAGGCTGGTGTAGTTCCAGGTCGCGTCCGCTGTCAGGCTGGCCCACTCGTCGAAGTCGGCGGGGCTGCCGCGCACGAAGGACATGCCGCCGAGCGCGGACGCACCACCCAGCACGAAGGGCGACGGCAGGGAGCAGCCCGCTCCCGCGCAGCTCTGCGGCTCCGGCTCGGCCTGCGGAGTGCGGAGTGCGGATCCAGGGTCACTACACTACAGGCCGTGCTGGCAGGGTCCTGGTCTGAGGCGATGCCCACCGTCAAGTACTCGGCGGTGTTGGCCTGCAGGATGTAGGGCAGGTAGCCGGGCACCCTGGCCTGCTGCGGCTCGGTGCCACCGCGCTCCAGCAGCAGCACCTTGACGTCGCCGCGGCGCGACAGCCTCTCCGCGAGGACGCAGCCCGCCGTGCCGCCGCCCACCACCACGAAGTCGTACTCCTCGTCGAAGCCCTGCGGCTTCTGCTCGGCCTCCTCGGCCTGCTGCCGGTACTCGGCCTCGAGGCGCGCGTTGACGGCCGTCACCAGCATGGTGACGAAGGCGGCCAGCGAGCTGTCGCAGCCCGGCGACGGCGTGTAGGGCGCGTGCGTCGCGGACCCCATCGCCCCCATCACGGACATGGCCTCCGTCGGCTGATCCGCGCTGCGCGGCCTCACTCGCTCCGTGTCCGCGGCCTCCGGGCGACTAGGCGGCTAGAGAGACTCGAGGTCTATAGTCTCTCTGAGTCTCTCTAGCGGCGGGGACGGAGAAACCAGTCGGCTTCCGCCCCGCGTTCGCCGCGCTCTCGCGCTCCGCCACCAGCTGCGCTTGCGCTGCCCGCACGGTGACTTATGCCGACGCCAGGCGCCAGGCCGGCCGGGCCGAGGGCCAGGCCCCTTATCGCACGTCCCGAGAAACAGGATTCTCTGTCCCTGCCAAGTTCAGGGCTTTTAAGAAGTACACGAACGAAAAAAAACAGCTTGCCTTTGAGCAGCAGGAAATTACCCTCGCCGCGCCGGGCCGGGGTGGACTCCGACGATGACGGCCCGAGAGTGGCGCGGCTCGCTGCAGGCTCACTCCGAACAACCCTGCGTCTCTCCTCTCGCTCTCTCTCTCTCTCTCTCGCGTGCGGGAGAGACAGCGGCCAGCCTGGCCGAGCACGAGCTGGTAATTACAGCCCTCAGGACCCTCTCCAGAGCCAACACTATCGCCTAAGGAGTGGAGGGCGGCGTGCCGTGCCCTCACACGGAGTAAGGGAGGGAGAGGGGAGCGGCAGTCTCCCGATGATGTTCCAAAGCACTCATGCTGAGGAGGGCGCCTCCTTCGCTGCTGAGAGGGCTTGTGTGTCTCCTCAGTGTCTCCGTGTCCACGTCGCCGAGTCTGACTGAGCTCCCCGCCGGCGAAAGCGAAGGGAGGAAAGAAAAGCACTTGCTGTGCTCCAGAGAGAGAGGACGCTGACAGCGATTTCGTGTGGCAGGCTCGTCATGGTGATCGAGTTTGAGAGCGCATGGTGATCAGTTTGTTGTTTGCATGCGAAAAGGGCTTGGAAAAGGGCTTGCTCGCAGGCGGCGGTGCCCTGGCGGTGCCCTGGCGCCCTGGCGGTGCCCTTGTTGGCCTCGAGGGCGGCCCGGCCGGGCAGATATGGCGATACAGTGTAGGCGTCGGTGCGCTGCGATGTCACGAAGAGAAATTAAGGACGAGGGTCGTTGGGTCGGAGAAAGGAGGATGCCCCGGTGCCCCGGCGCTGACCTGTAGACTGATTCCGAGAGTAGTTTTCTTCGCTCTGCCTCCCTCTCGCACCTGTACGAGACGCCCCATGAGTGCGAGGGAGACAGAGCGACGAAAACGACTCAGGGCTGCCAGGGCTGGGGCTGGGAGTTCCCCGGCGCGGGTTGTGCCGTGCCGGAGTGCTCTGTGTACACTGTGCGCCAGGGCGGCCTAGCGGCCCTTGGGTGGCCTTGCAGCGCCAGCGCCTTGACCTTCGGCCTGCAGCCTGCCCCCGTGCCCCCCGTGCCCCCTGTGCCCCCGTGCCCCCTTTGCCCCCGGCCCTCGGCACGCCACGTGGACGCGGACGTGGCTGTGTTTATTATTCTGACGTGTCGGCGGTAGGCCTGCCCGGCTGGCCTGCCTGGCCGGGCTGCAGTCACGTAGAGAGATTACAAGTGTCGCAGGGTGGCGAGAGAGGGAGAGAGAGTGGGGCCTTAAAGAGGGGGAGGGGTGGGGGGGGGTTTGACAAAGAGTGGAAACCAAGCCTCTCCAACGAGTCCGGCTGGGGGGCTGTGCTGCGCTGGGCTGGGCAAGGGGTGCATGCTGGCTGCTAGAAGTGGGTCTGTAGGTCTGCATCCACTCCAGGCCGCCCGAGGCCGCTCCAGGGCCGCTCCAGGGCCGGCAGTACTCTGCCTGGAGCGGCGCGCGGGGGCGACGACGGCGACGTCAACCTGGAGGTAATTTAACGTTTTGTATCCACTGCACTGCCTTTCCCAAGCCCCCCGGCTCGACTCAGCTTCCTTCCTTTGTTTCTGGCGTAAATAAAGTTGCCCACTCTGGGGGTGGCCTCGCCCCGCCCCGCCCCGCCCCGGGCGGCGGAGAAATGCAGAACACAGATTGCGTCACTAGGAGCAAGGTGGGGCCTTACATAAACGCGCGCCCCCTCCCCCTTCCCCGCCCTCCTTTCTCCACAACGAGGTTGCCAGAATCGCCAGAATCACCAGAATGGTCGCTAGCCTCGCCTGGCCAGCCTTGCCAGCCCACTAGTGGCCGCGGTACACGCCAAAGTGCCACAAAAATGGAGCATCGTGCGTTAATTTTGGCACACTTTTTCAAGCCCCAATGAACGATATCGTTCTCATCCACATATTACGTTGCGTCCTCTATCTCTCTCGCAATCACTGGAAGTCCATAAGGAGCAACAAGGACGGAGATATGGAAAACGTGAACGACCCCTAAGCCGCCTGGCCGCGGCATCAAAAGGGTGACACATTTAAACCGCGCCAGGCCGGAGTCACTGTTCGGAACGAAATGGCTTCGCGGGCGAGACGGCGAGACGCCTTGCCCAGCCTTGCCCCGCCTCGCTGCGCCGTCGGCACACAGCCTCTGGTTACGCACGCCGGGGACTCGGCCTTGGGCCAGGCCAGAGAGGACGGCTTGGGCGGCTCTAAGCAAAGGCAACTTGCAGTGGTCTGATTCCCGACAGGCGCTCTGTCCCTTCGGAACTCCTCGGCCGCCCCTCGTGATGGACGGCGCGTGCGGCTATCGGCTATCGGGCCGCGACGTGCCCGTCGTGGTGTGCCTCTTCATCTCGGCACGCGGTACTCTGTGGGAAAAAAATCACAGTAAATCCTGTAGTGATTAGTACAGCTGTCACTGTAGTTCAGAGTACAGGATTTACTGTACCTTTTTTACAGGATCCACTGTACTTTGTACGGGATTTACTGTACCACTGGAGTGGAGTACGGAATATCCTGTACAAGGTACAGTAAACACTGTAGCCAGGCACAGTAAATGCTGTGTTCTGAACCACAGTAAATCCCGGCAAAAAAAATTAACGGGTTTCACTGTGGTTTTTTCGCACAGTGTACACTCTCGAACAGAAGCTGCGGCGGCAATGTGCGGCAAAGTGGCGCGAAGGACCGCAAGCCCGTCTGTCTGGTCGGGACTGTAGAGCACTGTAGAGAGGAGGCGGGCGCGTGAGGGAAGGGATACTGTTGTTTGCAGTGACATCCAATCCGGGGTGTGGTGGCGGCCTGGCTAAGGCCTGGCGGGGCCGCTGCTTAGCGCTCTTAGCGCCAGCCAGCCATCCATCCATCTATCCATCCGTCGACCGCGCTAAGACCCTTGTCACTGGCAACCGCAGCCTCGCCCGGTCCTGCCAATCGGCCCTTTGAAGGCGTGGCAAACAAAGTAAATATTGATGTGTGTTGGGGGTTGGAGGTTGGAGGCGGGCCCCGCTGCCTGGCTTGCCTGGCTCGCCTTGGCTTGCCGACAAGAAGCTGTTAGGAGATTGATAGATGTGGGTTCGGGGTTCGGGGTTCGGGATTCGGGATTCGGTTCGGTCGGGTTCGGGTCGCCTCGCCGCGCAACGCGTGACGCAGAGACAGTCAAAGTCGCGAGCTGCCAACCGAGCGGGAACACCGTCGTGTGTGTGTCGCCCGATGTTCCTGTGGTGCAGCGGGATAATGAGATGGTATCCCATTGGATCGCTCTGACCCGTGCCTAACGTTCTGTTTGTCTTTTCGTTCCAGGTCACTTCGAAAACGTGCGACAATGGCTTCTCGTGAGTAACCACCCCGCACCAGCGCTTTTCTAACGAACGATTTCCACGTTGCGTTTGATTTTTAGCAGATGATAAATTACACATGCACAAAATCCGAAAAAAAAAAGTTATTATTAATTATTTTTGGTGGACAGCTGCCAGCCGCCCAAGGACTGCTGCCCGCAAGGGTGCTGCTACCCGCTGGGGGTGCACACCCCCTACCTGCCGTCCGGCCACGGCACCTACGGCCCGAGCTCCAGCCTGGGCGCCACCAACGTGCTGTCCGCCGTCTTCTGGAACCACTGGTTCTTCTGGTGAGCGTCTGGAAGTGGAAGCCAAGCAGTAGGCTCATTTCGGACAGTGGTCGCTGTCTCTCTCGCACTCGTGAGGCGTCCCCGATAGGTGCGAGAGAAGACAGAGTGACGTGCGTTGCGCCTTGCAGGAGCCTGCTGGCGCTGCTGCTGCTGTCCTGCTCCGGGGGCTGCTCGCTGTGGCGCCGGCGCCACGAGCTGGACCTGCTGGGCTGCCAGGGCTGCGGCTCGGCCGAGGACCCCGACGAGCAGTCGGACCGCGACTCCACCGCCAGCTGCTACCCGCCGCCGCAGTACTCGCGCTGCAACTCGTTCTCGCAACCGCCGCCCTACAGCGAGGTCAGTGCCAGTGCGCCTGTCGCAGCATGGGTGTAAAATGTAACACGCAACGGGCGAGCGGGTTGCCTATGCTCGACTCGGCGGGCGCGCCGGAACGGAGCGGTGCTGTTAGGGGCGGTCATTGCGCCCCTGCGCCGCGGTACACGCGTTTTTTCGCGGCATAGCGCCTTCGCGTCACCGCCACGTCTTGACTCAACGGTGCGCGAGGCCGCGAGGCCGCGAAACCGCGAAACCGCAGCGCCAGGACTTCAGGACATCGCGACTTCGCGTCACCGCGGACGCTCAGGACTCCAGGACTTCAAGAATCATGGGCCCGCGACAACGTGAAGTCCTGGAGTCCTGAGCGTCCGCGGTGACGCGAAGTCGCGATGTCCTGAAGTCCTGGCGCCGCGGTTTCGCGGTTTCGCGGCCTCGCGGCCTCGCGCACCGTTGATCAAGACGTGGCGGTGACGCGAAGGCGCTATGCCGCGAAAACGCGTGTACCGCGGCGCAGGGGCGCAATGACCGCCCCTAACAGCACCGCTCCGTTCCGGCGCGCCCGCCGAGTCGAGCATAGGCAACCCGCTCGCCCGTTGCGTGTTACATTTTACACCCGGTAGTGACCGTCAGTGCAGGCGGCCGAAGACGCGTTTTGAGCTCCGGAGTCGCTATATACAGGCCTCGAACCGAACGTGTGACCCCACCAATGGATTCCTCGTTCGGAGAGCAATCCATTGGTGGGGTCACACGTTCGGTTCGAGTGCCATTTAGCGACTCTGGAGCTCAAAACCCGTCCGGGATTTTGGCCGTCTCCACCGGTCTTCTGACCCACTGTGCGACTCCGAGAGTCGGACTCAGCGTGAGAGACCACGTGGTCGTCTTTGGTTCCAGGTGACGTCGAAGCCTGACCTGTACCCGCTGGTCATCAGCTACAACGACAACTCGGCCAAGGGCGGCAGCTACCTCATGGTGCAGTACTTGCGGCACTACTTCCTGCGACCCGCTGGTAGGTTAGGGTTCAGTGTTTGCCGCTCGAGTAGTAGTGCTCGAGGCGAAGTAGAGTTGCCACCCGAAAGTCTCAAGTAAGCCCGCTGCTGCCGCTGCTCCGTGGCGAGGCGTCGGGTGGCACCGGCAACCCTATGGCAGCGTTTCCGACTGAGGTTGTGTTCTCTGTTTGCAGGCGGGTCCCTCTCGCACACCAGCACCACCGACTCCATCAGCTCCAGCTTCGCCCGTGCTGCAGCCAATGCCGAGGTGAGAAGCGAGGGCGGGGCGGTCCCGGCGGTCCCGGCGGTCCCGGCGGTCCCGGCGGTCCCGGGGGTTAGGCAAAACTCGCCCAAGTCCGCTCCAGGACACAATCCGCCAGACCGCGGTGTGGCGCGGCGCGCAGCAGGGCGTGGCCGGCCAACTTATTTTGACTAACTCGTTTTCTCCCCGGGGGGAGCCTCATTTGGAATCCCTCGCTGAATATCTGACGAGGCCCAGGCGGCGCAGGCGGCGTGGCGCAGGCCGCGCAGGCCGCAGAGGCCGCGCAGGCCGGCCCCACTCGTCGCCATCGCTCGGGCTTTGTCTCGTGTCCTCGCGCCCACTCGCGCCAGCGAAAAGGAAAACACACCGGAAGAGCAGCAGAATGAATTTAAAAAAAACGCGGGTCGCCGTAACGTAAGTTTGTCGCCGGAGCCTGAAAAGTGCTGGCGATTCTCGCACAGGCCCTGCCTTGGTCCAGGCGGCCGCGCGGCCGCGCTCGGCCCGTTATAACGTACCTTTTTAAACGGCTTGCAGAAGTCCGACTCGTCGCTCCATCTCTGTCGCACTCCTACCGGACGCCCCGTGAGTGTGAGAGAGACAGAGCGAATCAGAATGAGTCTGCAGAGGCTGTGTCGTCTCCGGGGCCTGCCTGCAGGGCCTGCAGGGCCAAGACGCGCCAATAGCGGGGCTTACAAAAAGTTCCACTTGGCTCCGACAACCCACTTTCCCTCCCTAAGAGGATTACCGCCCTCAGACCCAGAGGCCGGCCGAGGCAGCCGAGGCAGCCAAGGCCCAAGCCTTCCACGTGGAGGTGGCGGGCCTTAACCGGAAGTGGGGCCGGGACGGGCCGGGACGGCCGGAAGTAGGCGCGGAACCGGGGAGTGAAGCGCGGCAGCCGCCTTGAGTTGCCGGCTTTCCGGCTTTCCGGTGCCCCAAGCTCGGCGGGCCGAGAACGCCTTCGTTTTGAACCGACGGCCGACGGCCACTCCGCGCCGCCGTCGTCGACGTGGAGTGGATCCCCCGCTGACCCACTGTGTGTTGCAGGCGCTGAACGCCGCGCCCCCGCAGTACGTGACGGTGGCCAACGGCGGCCAGGTTGTGCCGCCGCCGCCGCCCCTGCCGCCCTTCGGGTTCGGAGGCGCGCCGCCCCCAGCGCTGCCGCCGCCGCCAGCAGCCAGCACGCGCAGGGCCTTGCCCAGCTCGGCCTCCATGCCGTCCGTCTGCAGCCTCCCCTCCAGCAGGCTGAGTTCCAGGAGCGGCTCCAGGACGGGCTCCAGGACGGGCTCCAGGACGGGCTCCAGGAGTCAGACCCAGGTGGGTGCACGTTCCGCGCTCCGCACGAGTCGTAAAAGGGGGCGAGCCAAATTACAATGTGAGCGTGCCTCGCAGAGCTACTCCGTGGCGCAGTCCATGGCGGTGGGCGAGTGGTCCAACTCGGGCTCCATGTCCGTGAACGTGCAGCCCGTGCGGCAGGCCATGCCCGCCCGGCCCGCGTCGCTGCCCCAGGCGCACCCCGGCAACAGCAGCGGCCACCAGGGATGCTCGGGCACCGTCTCGGAGGTCAGTGCTTCAAAGTGAACCAGCGAGGTGTCCCCCACACAGCGTACCCAATCTCTGCATTAACTCCTGCCTGGCTTTCTTCTCCCCGCCTGCAGGTGAGCTCGCTGCTCGGCGAGGTGTCGCCGTCCTCGCCGCCGCGCGCGCTGTCGCCGTCGGCGCCCGCGGAGCTGCGCCTGCTGCTGGAGCAGATTGACTCGCTGACGGGGAGGGGCGCGGCCCAGCACGCCGCGGCGCACAGCCCTGGCGCGTCCGCGGGGCCGGGGCCGGGGCAGGGCGTCCGCGCGGGCCTGGGGCTGGGCCTGGGGCTGGGGTCGAGGGCGCGCCGCGGCTGGGTGGCGTGCAGGACCTCCCGGTCCGCGCCGTGCACGCCGATGACGATGACGACGCCGCAGCCGTCCGTGTTCCAGCCCTTCCAGCCCTTCCAGCCGGCCGCGGCGCTAGTGTCGCCGCAGCGCGACGACGACCCCCCCTCGCCGGCGCCGTCGGACCCGCCCCGGAGAACCCTGTCCACGTCGTCCAGGATGTCCGCCACGTCGGCGTCGTCCTCGCGCCGCCACCACCGCGACCACAGTGTGCACGACGCGCTGCTGCTGCTGCAGGACGAGCAACAGGAGCACAGCGACGCCGCGCCCTGACCGCGCCCGCGCGCCACGCCACTCCGCGAGGGGTGCTCCACAAATTAAATTCCAAACTTGTGAAAAAGACTGAAATGTTCAGCTGTTGTGGCAAAGGAACTCTGCACCAACAAAACAGAAGATATTTTTTACTGATGATGCACACGTTTATGTTAGTGTCTTGTGTAATTCCAATTTTTGTATAGACCGTCATATGGTGGATATATATGTATTGTCTCTCAAAGCTGCAGTTTAAAATGTATTTCAAATGTTTACTTGACCATATATTTGGAAAAAAAAAGCTTTAAAATGGCTGTTATTATTGTAGCATGTAAAGAGAAGTGTCGCTTTTACCTGATATTTGCCAATTAGATGACAGGTACTCATTCTATTGTTTCCCTTTTCAAAAATCAACTAAGCAAAATTTTGTTTCTCTCTCTTCTTTCAGAACTTAGAATAGATGGTCTCCTTACACCTTTTCAAGAAATGTTTTAACTATCCACTTGACAAATGTCATCCATAGGCCTATTTAATTTTTTATTTTGTCCCTTGGCAAAATGGAGAACTGTTTCTCTAAATAATGTTTTTTCTCTAATCTAAATTTAATAATAAAAATAAAAAGATTAAACAGATATGGAAAGCGGTATTTATTTACATAAGCAAGTATTCAATATTTTTATCACTATGATTAACATGTACCAGCTGCATAGCTGCATAGCTAACACATTTATTGCAAAATACACTGCATTGCTAAGACATATAAATATATACAATTGCTTGATACAAACTCTTAAAAGTTTCAATTTGATGGGGCTCTAAATGGGCTACTGGTAGGTAGGAATGAATCAAGATTGAGAGTAGTCTCTGTGGTTATAGGATTAAACAATGCCACAAGTGCATAGTGCTTCACAGGGGGCATCCAACAGGATAAAAAGTACCAATAGAAAAACATCCTCTCACACAGAAATGGATAAGTCGATTAAAATAAATACACAATAAAAAATTAAAGTGGTTGGTTATGTGAGTTACTATTGTCAATTATTACGAATCCCCAAAGCCTGTTCAAGTTCTGCTCGCTTCTGCTGCACCTTGGTGTAAAAGTAGCGGCACACAGCCTCCTGTGCCCATGGCTGGTAGAAGAACTCGGACCGGCGCTCTTCTTCTGGGTTACCAACAACATCAGTCATAGTCTGTAGGGCGAGAACAACACAATGTTAATTTATAAAAAAAATAACACTTAGAGACAAAGATCATGAAAAATAATTACCTTCAAATCTCGTGTCTGCGATATCAGCCATTTGTTGATGAATTGTTGTGGATCCTTGGCAAAGCTCAAGAAAAATTCTCTGTTCGTCTTCAAAGTATTTATTGATTCCACTGTTTCATGAATTTTGTTGTCCAAGTTCTAGAATCAAGGGTATTTAAAGAAACAGTTAAAAGACAAAGATTCCACAAGAGCAGATATCACCAATGTGCAAAAAACAAACCTGGATTTCCTGTTGACTTGTTGTTGACAGTAAGAAGTTGTTCATTTGTGTTTTCAAAGTATCATCTACTTCCACATCTATATCGTAACAAGCTGTCTGCTTTTGCTCAGCTCCTTCCACACTGCAGAGGTAAGTCAGAGAAAGTTAATGAGTGTGGACTAAATACACAGATAAGCCAAGGCAAAAGAATAAGAACACTTTGTACCTAATGATATGATTGATCACAATTGGATCTGGAGGATGAAGGAGAGGATTCAAACGCTGGGGTATTTCTGCAAACTTCATGCGTGGACATGAGAATATCTGCTCAAGGTACTTGTCACAATTGATGAATTCACGCTCATGTGAGTCCTGCAAATAACAATTATTGCTATTATTATTAACAATAAGGGTGTGATGCAATACAACCCACAGGTTTGATAACACAGACCTCTAGAATGAGCAATCATTCCACTAACCTGAAGCTTATGAGTCTTGATGTACTGCCACAGTGCCTGAATTATAACTGGCCTAGTTTGTGTGTGCACACCCAACAGTCGAGCCAAACGCGGATCCAGTTTAAATTGCAATGGCTGGTAGTCCAGCAAAAGTAAAATGGTACACCGTACATTTTTATCACCTGGGCGTTTTACCTACAAACAAAGAGCACTCGGCACATGAGACACATTTGGCATCAAGAATGATTTCAATTCAAAATGCTGACATTTGGAGAAAAAACATTACCTGGAAACCATCAGTTTCCTGAGTTGTAGGAGTGCGATGCCATTCCACAAGATGGTTGTCAGGCCCATAGAGATCTTTGTCTAGTTCAATCACTAAGCTTTTGAAGAATGAAGAAAATTTGCGCTTCACCTAAGAAGAAAAGCAGTAACAATATTAATATTATAAACAAGCACAATTAATTGTGCTTACGTTATGCACAAAATTTTAAAGACAATCATCGCTTTGGAAAATAACTTACCTTGTTAGGATCATTTTTAGAGTCCTCCAACAAACGACCCTCAACACGCAATTCCCAGCTGGCAATAGTTCCTTCCTCATTCTCTCCTGGTTCTTTTGCTGGGTAAAATGTATTTGAAATGAAAATTCGGAGTTTGCGTTTCTGTTTCATGGGCCTCTTTAAAGCTTCCTGCAAAGACACCAAGCACAACATGAGAAAAAGAAAGAACATCTTAAGTGCAAACCACCATATTAAAGTAACATTTACCTGAATGTCTAAACGTTTCCTCATAATTGTGGAGTCCAACTTCCTTTCAAATGCGAGCAAATCCATGTAAGCTTGGGACTCTGGGACAAGGTCTCGTACTTTTTGAGGAAGAATCTTGTCAGCCAGCTTCTTCTTCTTTTTGGTGGGTACATGTTGAATGAAGTCCCTAAAAATTCAAGCAAAGAATTGAAATGGAATTAAAATTGAAACAGAAAATAATTGAATAAATGACTAGGCAGAACAACGTACGTTTTTTGGACTGTAGGAGGCCGTACATCAGAAGGGCGCTTGCCTCCAACAGGCATGGAAGTTGGATTTCCTTGGGGTCGACCCATAGGGTTGTACTGAGGCTGAGGTTGACCTTGCGGTCTAGGAGGCATCATCCCAGGCCCACCAGCATTTCCCATAGCCGACTGGGGACCACCTTGGAAGCCAGGTCGCTGCTAAAAATATTATCAGACATTAAATTTAGTCATTCATACAGCATTACGCACAAACATAAAAGTTTGAAGACATGTAAACAGAAAATCGGAAGGATATTGAGATGCACAGTATAATTTGGCAGAGCGCACCAGTCAATAAAGATAAAAGTCCGAATATAGTGTATAAAGAGATAACAAATACGATACAAAACAAAATTAAAAATATTAATTTGGCAGCCTTCAGTCAACATAACCTAACAAAACATAATGTTTTGGAGAAGATACGAAAAAATAAGAGTTGGCTCAAGATTAACAGATGAAATTTACAGTGATTGAATCGACTGACATCAGAGCCAATCAGCACGCAATGAAAAAACACAGTAATTAACAGGAGCTCAAAAATGGGCCTACCGGAAAATTTGGTCCCGCATATTGTCTCAAAGGAGGTACTCCTGACGGTGGAGGGTATCTCTGCGGTCCAGGGGCACCCACAGGAGCCATATTCGGCGTCCCAGGAAATCTCTGAGCCATTTTGATGCTCCGATTTCACTCCATTCACAACAATAACACGAAATTCGAACGGAACAAGAAGCCGACGCGCAACTCGGCGTTTGGCGTCTGCGGCTGCGGCTGGCGGCGGCGTCGCAAGCGGAGGTTCGTTTTCGTCTCGTTGCGGGTGGCGAGGCTAGGGTTGAGAGGAGAGTGGGGCGGATGGCGGATTGCGCGGCGCGCGCATGAATAGAGGAGGGTACGGTGTGAGGCTAGCGCTGTAGCCTGCTGCCACCGGTTCCGGTTCCGGAGGTGGTGGGGGCGGAACCAGGAGCGCACGGAGATCGACCAGCACGGGCGACTTCCGGCCGCGTCCGGGCCTCGAGGAGCCTCTACTTTGTGAGAGAGGTGCCAATGTCACGTGACCTATACGCCTTCTGATTGGTTCCAACCCAACCGATCCCCGAGCCGTAGCGAGCCGAGCCTGAACTCGCGTCTGTAGCGCTGCCAAAGACCGAGAGCCTAGTCCGATTCGGGATTTTGATACTTAATTTTAAAAAAAGATAGAAGTCGTCAAGTGTTTGTGTGTGTGAGGTTTAACTCTAATGGCTTGCAAATCCAAGAAAAAATACTCAACTTGCCTTGAAACTAACGCTATTTCACAAAAAATAATAATTTGAACCAACATAACCTCACTTTCTTTTCCGTGAAACACAGTGGTATCTAGTCTTCTATTCGGGGTTTTCCTGCATTAATTAGTCTTAAATTTGTCTTTGCTTTACTAAAATACATCGCTTAGCCCATTTGAGTAGTTAATAACCCACCTGACTCCTCGCTTATAACTTGACAGCCCTAGGTTTTTCCCCACTAGGCAGCGCAGTCATCTGTCGAGTGGGTTCCGACCAATCGGAGCGTAGTGGAGGTTTGTGGTGGGGGAGGTCACGTGACATTGGCACCTCTCTCACAAATAGAGGCTCTCTAGGATCGATTTGCGGTTGCGGACTCCGCATCCGCAGTCTGGTCTCTTCGCAGAGTGAAGGTCAACCCGGTCAGCACGCTGTGGTACCCCTCGTCAGTCTTCAAGGCGATAAGAACAAGGTGAGACCTTTTGTCCGTGTTTGCTTGAATCTTGAATGAAACAGGTGAAACTTGTTTGAAACGGAGAGGTGTGCACCTACAATCACCACCCCCAAGGCATTTTCTCAGTGGTATTGCGCGTGCTGTCACGTCCGCGAAATCATCCACTCCCCTCCTTTCTGCTAGAGCGCCCCCGTAGTGTCTGTCACTTTTCTAGTGGACAGTGAAGACAGCGGCTTGTCACTCTTTCAAAGTGAATGACATTTGTCGAGTTTTTAACAAGTTTCACGTTGCGTCATTCTCCAATGTGACTGGATGTCAAGTTTGTCTCCCGCAACCCTGATCAATATCACCTTTGGGTGTAACCTTTGCATGAAGAAGGGTCAAAATCAAGTTGACCATTAATGCCATACCCTACTCTGTTGAAGGTCGAATGAATGGTTCCAAATAGTATTTTTGTTGGTTGTCAGACTGAAAGGAATGTCTTATTCAGGAAAAGTGAATGGGGGTGGGCTTAACCTTGAAAGTGTGATGGAACTTGCTGAATGCTAATCAGCCAACCTTGTGACCAAGTATCTAACCTTTCTATTTTTACACATGACATTCCGCTATGGCCTTTCCTCCTGAGTGCTTAAATCCATTCAATATCATCCCCTTCAATTTGCTAGATTAACAATATACTGTAATTAGAAACTTCATGACAATTTAGATGTCATAGAAGTTGTGCTACTTACCACAATCAATTTTGGCTTTGGACCTTCACACTTCAAACAGCCATAATTTTTTTCAAGTAGCTTGTGTGTGTGCCTTGACCTTGAAGTGCCTCTGCCAGGGCCATGGTCCTGTTTGTACTTCGCTCAACTGTTAGAAGTGCATGGTTAGTACCGCTTGGTAAACTTCTGCCACACAGATGCTTGAACTTTTATTCTTGACATGAACTTTGACAGCAGTGCTTTTTTGGGGGAAATAATGCAATCTTCTCTTTTGAAGATCCCTTTAATTAATTTTGATTTTGTCTTGTTTTCAGTGTCAACTTAGCTCGTCACTACAGTTCATTCAAAATGCCGATCAAGAGCATCAAGGCCCGTAACATCTTTGACTCCCGTGGCAACCCCACTGTTGAGGTAAGTACAGCAGTTTACTGTGGCACCCTTATCATGTAAGAGTGAGTATGAGACACTGAACAAAATGCTGCGCCCAGGTTGACTTGGTGACTGAGCTTGGTCTCTTCCGTGCTGCCGTACCCTCTGGTGCTTCCACTGGTGTTCATGAGGCTCTTGAGCTCCGTGACAATGACAAGTCCCAGTACCACGGAAAGAGTGTCCAGAAGGCCATTGACAATGTCAACAACCTTATCGCCCCTGAACTCATCAAGGCTGTAAGTACAGAAGTTAGTCTTGTTATCTTTGTTACAACTCCAAATCCAACTTTTCAACTACTTTTCCTTTTGTAGGGTCTGGAAGTTACCCAGCAGAAGGAAATCGATCAGCTTATGCTGAAGCTTGATGGAACTGAAAACAAGTCCAAGTTGGGTGCCAATGCCATCCTTGGAGTGTCCCTTGCTGTTTGCAAGGCTGGTGCTGCCAAGAAGGGAGTTCCTCTGTACAAGTAAGCATCACTCAATTTTCTTTAGAGCTCGATACTTTCACCTGCATTCATTGACTAATTTGACTAATTTGTTACTTTTAATTTAAAGGCACATCGCTGACCTTGCTGGCAACAGCACCATCGTCCTTCCCACACCTGCCTTCAATGTCATCAATGGAGGTTCTCATGCTGGCAATAAACTGGCCATGCAGGAGTTCATGATCCTTCCCACTGGTAAAGCTTGTCAGCTCTCTGTCAATTCTTTTGGGTCTTCTGGATTTACCTTGTGACACAGCAACTCAATCTCTTTTGCAGGTGCTTCCTCTTTCAAGGAGGCTATGAAGATGGGCTCTGAGGTGTACCACCACCTCAAGAACATCATCAAGGCCAAGTTCGGTCTTGACTCCACCGCTGTTGGTGATGAGGGTGGCTTTGCTCCCAACATCCTGAACAACAAGGAGGGTCTGACACTCATCATTGATGCCATTGCCAAGGCTGGTTACACCGGCAAGGTTGAGATTGGCATGGATGTGGCAGCATCTGAGTTCTACAAGTTAGTAATTTTTTTTAGAACTTTGATTTTGGCTGTCTGGAAATGCAGACGCTGTATCTAAGTAATATGAACAGATTGTTGATGGCCTACATCTTATATTTTCAGGGATGGCCAGTATGACCTGGACTTCAAGAACCCCAACTCTGACAAGAGCCAGTGGCTGTCTGGCGAGAAGCTCACTGACCTGTACATGGAGTTCATCAAGGAGTTCCCTATGGTTTCCATTGAAGATCCCTTCGACCAGGACCACTGGGATGCCTGGACCAACATCACTGCCAAGACTTCCATCCAGGTATGCATGGCATTGTGCATGCACTGCAAAACAAGCTCAGCCTCATAATTCTCTCATGTGGATTTGACAATTGTGTGTTTTTATGCTTACAGATTGTGGGTGATGACTTGACTGTGACCAACCCCAAGCGTATCCAGATGGCTGTTGACAAGAAGGCTTGCAACTGCCTGCTCCTCAAGGTGAACCAAATCGGCTCTGTCACAGAGTCCATTGAGGCCCACCTCCTCGCCAAGAAGAATGGTTGGGGCACCATGGTCTCTCACCGATCTGGAGAGACTGAAGACACCTTCATTGCTGACCTGGTCGTTGGTCTCAGCACAGGACAGGTAATTTAAGTGACTTTGTCATTTTATGTCAACCTTTGGCTGTTAAATCACGTTATTGCTTACTTATGCCATAAAATGTTATTTTTGCAGATCAAGACTGGTGCTCCCTGCCGTTCCGAGCGTTTGGCCAAGTACAACCAGATCCTCCGCATTGAAGAGGAACTGGGTGCTGGAGCGAAGTATGCTGGCAAGAACTTCCGCAAGCCCATCTAAATTAAGTTTTACAAATTACCTTTTTTTTTCTTTTTTTTTTTGTCTGAGAGAGGTTTACAGGCCTCTTAGATCTGTACACATGGAGTCATTCTGTTGTATGTTAAGTATTGAAGCTTCATTTCCTAGAGAAAATTTAGAAGCAATTGTTTATGTTTTTTAGATAATTTTATTTTTAAAGTGTTTTACTGCCAAATTGTTACATTTCCAAACCATGATTATATTTTTCTCCTGTGGGAGAAATGAAACTAGTCTCTTAATTGCTGTTATAATTGGTGTGATGAGCACATGTACTCATTAAAGATCTATACCAGATATATTCCTTTATAGTTTATTTAGCCCTGAATTTGTGGAAAGGCACTTGCAGGATGGTAAGAAACAAACCATTTCAGTTGGAAATTTGAGTTTAATTTTGTCTGAGAAGTTCTTCAAGCTGTTTCTTAGTATCTTCTGGAGAAATAACTCTGTGCCCAGTAATTCTTGCATCATTATAAATCTCATAGTCATTACCTCCAAGATCAACTTTGTCTCCAAAGAAATGGACAGTCTTAAAACCTTCCTTTTCAATGTGCTTTAAACAGAGCGTCTTGTCCCAGCCATTGGGAAATACATCAAAGCTGATTTGGCCACCTGCCAACACGCAATGAAATGTCAGTACATGAAACAGCAGACCTGATTATCATAAAGAGATAGCAGCACTCACCAATACTGTAAGTTAGACCAAATTCAGGAAACTTGTTCCTCAATTTTTCTATCAAGTTCTTCCGGATGCTGTGTTGCTTATCAAACTGTTCAAATTCATTTCTTTCATCTCTGCTGCAAGATCGCCCTATAGGAGAAATGTTGAGCATACCTGTTCTGAACTCCACAAAAGTGCCCCTCTTGACAGGCAGCTCAATTTGAGACAGACATAAAAGGGTAAAATTGATGAACTTTTGTAAACGCTCTTCACCAAGGAATGATTGAATGCTCTGAAAATTGAAAAGAAAAAGACGTAAAAAGATTGATTTTTTTTACTGGAAATAGTCATCTACCATTCATTGTTCAATTTACCTCTCTGCCGATCTCTGTACCATTTTTAAAAGCCACAACACCATTTTCAGAAAACACAAAATCAAATTCTTTCAAAGCTGAAATCGCAAGATGACAAGATAAATATTGATTTTATCAAAGCAGTGTCTCATAAAAAAATTTATAATAATAATAAGAGGAAGAAGTAAACTCACTATGATCACCACCCATTTGTTCGGTCACTTTTGAAAGATCAGAACCACCAACCAAACCAATGCAGAGTTTAGGTTTAACTTCGTCCATAAGGAATCTATAGAAAGGAGCCTCTATCACCTGGAAAGCAAAACCAGCTAAATTACAAGAAAACTGATGTTTTTTTTTTAAATTGTTGCATCATAACCCACAGGGCATGATAAGAATGATAATTATTTTTTCCTCACAATGAATCGCGTAAGACGAATCCACCATGCAACTAATAATTGTTGTCACCAAAAAAAGAAATTTTTCCTCTTTTTTAAAAAATTTAATGTCAAACTTACCTTGCGCGGGGCTGTCAATGTGCCATCAACATCAAAAAGACACAAAATCTCACGCCTCGGAGCCATGGTGAATTTACTTCGAATTAAAGGTCTTGTCGTGACAAAACCTCTAGATAAAATGCTAGTCAAAAGTGCTGTAGACGCCAGTTTTACTATTCTTTCCACCAAGTTTTCCTACACGTCACACGTATCGGCTGCTCTGTGCTGTCTGCTGCTAGATGTAAACAAAACAACGCCCTCTCAAGGGGAGAGGAAACCGGAACAGAAACTAGAGTGGTCGTAGTGGTCGATTTCGGTTCCTTCAGTTTTATTTTATGAACGTACCCACCCACTGCAGTGCAGAGGACTTTTTGTGTTTTTTGTTCGTTTTCGTTCGCGTTCGCGATATGACGGTTGCTTTGCTTGCTATCGTTTTCAGTTGATAAATTTGATTCGAATTTGATTGTTTATATTAGAAAATGGCGTCTAAAATGGATACCAAGAACGAGGAGAGGATTCCTGTGGACATTTTGTATGACTTAATCAGGCAAGTGCGGGCTATAGTGTAAAAGTAGTTACTTTTAGGTTTGTTGGCCCACATCTGGATTGTTTTGTTTATTATTATGTTCTGCAACCATATATCTAACGTTGGCTCAGGCTCTGCTATACAACACAGATGTCTGTCAATGGTAGACTAAATACATTTTAGAATTAAATTGCCTTTATTATCCAATTGTCCAATATTCTATTGTGCTGTGTTAAACTGTGTTTGATGTGAACAAGTGCATTATCAATCTCTTCTTTACAGTCGATTCATCATAAACATACCTGCTGATGAACGGAAAAATATGGTCCGAATCTGCTTCCAAATAGAAATTGCCCATTGGTTCTACTTAGATTTCTATTGTACAGAGAATCCACAACTGAAAACATGTACAATGAAGGAATTTACAATTCTTATTTTGAAGGTATTTCTAGATTTTCTTGAATCTGCGGCGTAACGGGCCATGCAATTGATTCACTTCACTTTGTCAAATTCGACTTCCTCTGCTAATGAATATTTGCATTCTTTATTGCAGTACATACCAGACATGCAACATCACTTAAAAAATGTGGATTCAATTCTAACAGAATGGAGAGAGTACAAGAGAGCTGTGCCCACGTATGGTGCCATTGTGTTAGATGAAGATTTAACTCACGTATTACTTGTCCAAAGCTATTTCGCTAAATCATCTTGGGGCTTTCCTAAAGGAAAAGTGAATGAAGAAGAGCCGCCTGCCAGATGTGCAGTGAGAGAAGTAGGTTGCTTAAATATCATCTCTGCTACTTCTAAATACATGAGCCTTGTCAAATTAAATTATTGTTTTATCTTCTTACAGGTTTTTGAAGAGACAGGATTTGATATCAGTAATTTAATAGAAGAGAATTCATTTATAGAAATCACATGGAACGATCAGGCTACACGTTTGTACCTAATTCCCGGAGTAGATAGAAAAACTGTGTTTCGTCCAAGAACACGCATGGAAATTAAAGCTGTGGAGTGGTTTCCCTTGGCTGATTTGCCTGATCGCAAGAAAAGCAACACCAAGGATGCCACTACACCTAAGCCTAAGAAGGGTCCCAGTAATCCCAACAATTTTTTCATGGTTCTACCATTTGTAAAGTAAGTATTTTATCATGTTTATCGAAAGAAAACGAGGCTGCTTGCCTGCATGGACTTGTTAACGTAGCTCTTTTTAATAATTTAGGAAAATACGTGCATGGGTCAATCAAAGGCAGCCTCGAAGACAACGCCATAAATCTGTTACCGATGCTGATATGCTTGGACGTCAGCATCACACCTCAGCCTTTGAAAATGGTGACACTCAACCAAAGGTCATGACCCAACAACAGATGTACACTTCAGTTTTACAGGTGAAAACCTTCACACACTATAAACAATTGTATTCAGTGACTGTTTTGCTGATTTTCTATCAATCTTTTTACCAAATTTACAGGATGAGGTTCAAGAATTCAAATTGATGAGACAGCTCAGAGTAAATACTCCTCAAAGTGCGCCCCCAAGACCTCAGGGTCTTTCAAGAAGGGACAGATCATCTATCAAGCGGCAACTGTTCACTGGTCAGTTTCAAATAATCTTTGCTGTTCAGTGCTAGATGGTACAACAGAAACTGGTACTAAGGAAACCTTTTTTTCTTGTAGGTGATGAAGAAAAGAATGGGCTTGTGGCTCGGGTCCAACAAAATGGTGGCAAGAACAGTAACTCTCGTCAAAATGGATCCACCTCAAAGCAGCCTCAACCATTCTCAGCACGATCCTGGACAAATTTCAAATTTGACAGGGCCGCTATTTATGCTTCTTTGCCAGCCTTGAGACCTGTTATTGTGAATTAAACCTTTTTCTGCTTTTTTCAGGGTATTAGTCTCCCTAATTGAAATAAACTTTGACCTATGGGATCAGAATCTAGCCATGTAGGCCTCCTTCAATTCAGTGAGAAATTTTAATGTTGACTGGCATTTGACAATCTCAAAACCATGGCTAATGATCTTGGTGCATACTGTAGTACTAAAATTGAATACCTAATCAATTTTGCAATTGTATGTACTATCTCTTTCTTCTTCTTTTTTTTCTTCCCCCTTCTGGAGGGGTGAAGTGTATTTGTTTGTCACCCTCCCATTTTGCACAGCAGGAAGGACCTATTTGTTTTGTAAAGTCTTGCTTAACATTATCTATTATATCATGTTATGGTGCAATTTCCTCATTACAGTAGTTCTACTTGGTTTTCAATGTGTGTGCATTTAAAGTTAAATTGATTCAGGTGTAAATGTGTCTAAAATTTGGGTTGTGGTTTCTATAAGGGTTGGTCAATGTTCTGTGATTGAAAGATGAAAACTATTTTTATTTTAAGTGGATATGGCATGGGCAGGAGTCTTCTAATGCAAGATGAGAACTAGTGTCTATATGTATTGAAGATGTACTTCAAAAGACTGTGAATATTTATTTTATAGTTGGGTGGTTTGGAAGTTATTGGTACAAAAAAGCAATTCCGCTGAATAACCTCCTACATCAATGTGTCTATAGACCTCCTTTTATAGTTTTACTTGTAACTGATGTCTCTGCATCATTGTTGGCTTCAAAGCAGATTCTTTGTCATCATATTCTAATGATTCTGAAAACTCAATTTTATTGTCTTTCTATTGTCACCTCTCCTCTTCTTTGTGTTTTTTATTACATGACTCATGGAGCATAACATTAGTACGGTTACCACATTTTTGTAAGAGATCCTCATAGTGTTAGATGATGTCGCAAGGATTGGCCTCTCTGTTTCTTTGTGATGTTTTATTTTATCATTGAAGAAACTGTTGGTTCATGTGACATTCTAGTGGATCAACCTTTGTTTTGGCTAATGATGGATGTGTCTGTCAATACATAATTGATATGACCATCATTAGCTTATTGCAGTTTTCTCATCACTGCATCTTACCAAATCTGAAAAAAGTCCATTGGGTCAGGGAATTTCATATTTCAATTTCCAAGTCATGTACTACTGTTGCTTATGAAATCCATCCATTTCTGTGCTTATCTGATTCCTTGGACTTTTTCCCGATTTTATGTGTGTTATTTTATGTCCTTCTTGATTAGAATGTCTGTCTCAGTCTGTCTCAGTGCCACTGTACAGAGGATTGTATTGAATATTATATCAAAATACTCGCACAGAACACTCAACAAAGTTACCTTTGAGATAGTGACTTAATGCACCGGTGACATTGTGTTCCTATCTTTTTTATTATGTAAGACAGTATTTGCTCAGTGTTTTGAGCAGTGCTGGGTCTTTAATTGATCCACTGAGCTATTGTGATTCCTTGTCTAACATTTCTGTGCCTTTTGAAATCATAAAGCATGTCTTTGAATGTTTATACATATTCTAATCATGAACACCGCAGAGATTTAAATTGCATAGTTGGAGACAAGATTTATTTGTTCCTACTAAATCACTATGTTGCAGTTTGTTTCTGACTTGCATACATTCAAGGCTTGCAAATACAACATATTTTCATATTTTGATAAGCCATGACTGACCATTACTGCCTATATGGAGCATCACCTGCCTCTAACCACTTTTTTAAAAATTTATTGTAAATGGAATAAGAAGGGAGGTGAGCTACATTTGTATTATAATGGTACAAGTGGTGTTAAAGCTATGCACAGAAAACCAAAACTTAAAAACTAATTGCAAAAGGTTTCCTTTGCATAATTTGTCACCACTCACCATTCCCCATAAATGGCTTCTCATAATTAAAAGAAAAATGTTATGTTCACAAGCTCTGCTTACATTAATTTTTATCTTTGTGGCCATAAATATTGCATATTGTTCCTCTTTAGGATTGTGCTAAATTACCCTTTTCTTGTAAATCCGTTAATTGTTTCATCAAGTAATCTGAAAGTCTTGCTCGAAACTAATTCTCGGCGTTATCACTGTTACATGTGAGCACAATTATTATTATCTGTGAAGGAATAATAAACAACATGTTTGTTACTCTTATTTAAGCAGCTCTACAGGCAGTGATTTCTTACTGGAATGTATTTTAATTCAAGTGTGCGTTGCTGTTTGATAAAGTGGATAAAGGCCTATACGCATGTATTAAGACTGATATGAGAATATTATAGAGTGCATCATTGCTAATCAACAATATTACACCTTTGTTACTTCATTGTTGATACAATTTCTTCTGGCATGTTAATCACTCAAGTATTTGGAATGCTATGTACTTAAAGTGATTTGTAATCAAAATTTGTGATTTTTACTAACTGTATTGACAGTACACTTATGTTCCAATCACCCTCCTCAGATGCATGGTGTATGGCATATCCATAATTTTGGATTGTCCTTTGATTTCTTGACTTTGATCTGTCAGATATTTCACATACATATTATAAATATTGAATTCAGAACATCACTATGGAGCAGCCAACATTTCAGTTTCGTAGGATTTATCTTTACTTTACCTACTAAAGGTAGAAACTGGCAATAATATTTTTAAACGTCTTGTTTCTTAAAGGCTGGTTCAATGTTGTCAATTTTCTTGAACAGTAGTTGAACAAAATCAATAATTAATGCTTCATTCACTAAAAGTGTGTCTGTATTTGTATCATAAATGACTCAAGACCCTATCAAAGTTCAAACTAGCAACCTTTACAATGTCGTCTCACTGATTTTGATGAGTGCTTTCATTCATTTCAAACTTTTTCACATGTGAGCAAAGTTTTCCATTTTTCTTTCCTTTTTTTTTCCTCTTATACTTGTTGTGCAGTTGGCAGCATACGTATTTTGTGATAAGTTTCAAAATTGATTGTGGAGCGACTCTCGTCCTACATTGTCGCCAATAAAGCCACTTTTTGATGACCAAGTTCCGCCTTTCCTTCATCACACATGCCCGACTCGCCCTCACTTTTCAAAACCAAAGAAAATGCCAATTACGTTATGAACAGATGACACATTGAAAATAAAAATGATCAACTGCTTACTGTCACATGCAACAGCCTGCTGTACAGTCCTACATTCTGGCAGAAGGGCATGCCGCACCGCGCGTCTAGAGTCCTAGGACAGGACTCTACGCGCGTCATGCGCGCGCTTCTCCCAGGGGTATATCACTGCAGGGACACACTTGCAGCACCCTGCGGCGCCGCAGCGCGAACCGGCCGAGTATGTAATCAAAAGATTTGAGTTACCACGTATTATTGAATGATTTTCTTGTCTTATCCCGTTAAAAATATTCTTCCAGCAATATCTGCATTGGAACACACTGTCGTCAACGAACTGGAGCGAGTCCAGGACTTGCTTCTAACCTACGTTGTGGGGAAAGGCCAACATGGGTGAAATAAGTGGAAACAATTCAATGCTCCATCATTTAATTGAATTAGGATGCTGCAAGTTGTGCTGTTTGAGGTACCTTGGAGAACGATCGCCAAGTGCATACAAAAATCCTGTTGACACTCTTAAAAAGGTACATGGTTGATAATATTTGCTGTCCTTTTGACGAAGTTTGTAGTGGTAAATAAACATCTTACTTCTAGAAATATTTGCTGCTTGAGGATTGTGAAGTTGAAGAGAACCCTTCCAAATTAAAGAAAAGCAATGTCTGCTTAGCCTGTTTAGGTTTACTCCAGGAAAACTTGAGAGAAACTGTCATATCAAAGGTATTTGTTACGTCGATTCACCTTTCGCACTATGTCTTCTTCTAATTTTATTGTTCTGTGTGGCTTTTGTGCCGTACTTTTTTATCCTCCTTTTTTACAATGAATATTTTGCTTAGTTTGGCTTTTGTTTGGCATTTCCAGATTGTATCTGACGTGAATGATGCTGATTATGACTGCCAGGAATTCTCATGTGCGTTGTCGATGCCTGTCAGCTTTTGTCTCAGAACACATTCATTAAATTTATATTTAATGGATAAATTTCCTGACCCATCCGAGGACACAGCTGAAATTCGATTTGTCTCTGTAAAAGATGTCTGGAAATGGGTCGCTGCTTCAGAAATTGCTGATGGAATTAAGAAGTCCTTCAGTCAGTCCAATGATTGTGATTTTTCAATCACTATAAGCATTGGCTATGATGATGATGAGAAGGAATGCAATTGCTTGTAATAATGTTTGTTCCATTATCGTAAATTTCTGGTCTATCTGATCATGTGATCATGAATTTTTAATCTTTCTTTCACTTTGTTTTTTAGAATGGAAATGCACAAAGAGACATATGATGTCAGAAAGAAACAGACTCGAAAATTTAAAGATTGCCTATTATCTCGGAAATCTGTTGAGGCCTTACTTCTCACAACAAAACCAGACCACTTTCAGAAGTACTATCCCACTCCTCCTGAAATACCCAACAATGCTGTAAAATGTGCTTCTGTATCTTTACATCACAACTCATTATATGTTGCAGGTACAATAGTTTGTTTTAACTTATTAAGATCTGCCTGATCTGTCAACTTCAGTTTTTCACTTGTTTATTTGTTTTTGTGTTTGGCAGGTCGTTATAACAAATTTTCTCGCAAGCTTAGTCAAACACCATGGCTTATTGGGGGTGAAAGACTAATGGAGAGCTCTGTCCAGGAACTCCTATGTGATCGAATAGTTCAGTTGGCTAAAGCTCAAGGTAGAACATATCACTTCTTGCCAACTGAGGCTACTCCCCCTCGTATCGTGCAAATTCCTAATCCAAATCTGTTCTAGATCTTCGTTTCTCATCATCTGGAAGGGAAGATGTTGATGTGCGCATGTTGGGTCGTGGGAGACCTTTCTTTTGTGAGTTGATAAATCCACATCGAGTTCACTTGGAACCCAAACATTTCCGTGCCATAGAGAGAGAAATTTTGTCAACCACGAAAGATGTATCAGCCAGACATCTACAGATTGTTTCAAAGTAGGAAAATAGTATTTCTGATACATTTTACCACAATTTGGAATTGTTATCCTTAAACTTTATTTCTTACTTGAATCTAGGGATCAAGTCGCACAAGTCAAGACCGGAGAGGAAGAAAAAATAAAAATTTATAGTGCTTATTGCATTATGTCTGGAGCTGATGCAACTGTGGATTGGGCAAAGTTGGAATCTCTCTCTTCCAAGTGCCCCATAGTTCTTCAACAGAAAACTCCAATAAGAGTGTTGCATCGCAGGAGCCTTGCCACAAGGGAACGATCCATATTTCGACTGGAAGTTAGCAAAGCGGAAACACAAGAACCCAAAGCATTTGTTCTTAATATGGCAACACAAGCTGGCACATATGTAAAGGAATTCGTGCATGGTGATTTTGGGAGAACCACTCCTAGTTTGAGAGATTTATTAGGTTCAGATGTTGATATTTTAGCTTTGGATGTTAAGGTAGGAATGAGAAGCCCAAATCATTCCATTGGAATTGGCTCACCCAGGAATCACTCACATTGAGATTTGATATTTGCAGGATATTGAGTTGGACTGGCCTCCAGAGATCTTACCGGACAATCAAGACTGATCTGTGTATGTTTGCTGTGAAGTGGGACGAAAATAAATCAAACAATCAACGTTCACAAATTTACTGTGCAAAATTGGATTTATCACCTTTCCCTTCGTAAGTAGAACTGTACCTAGATGGGAAAACAAAACCATGTTCACACTAATACTAATTTTCTTATTTGGCACAATTGAATTCACAGACAATGCATGGACATTAAAATGCCATCCACTCTACAATAAATAAATAACTGCTCAGCATACCACAAAATTGAAACTTATTTTGTAAAGTCATCAGAATAACTCAAAAGTATTAAGTATTTTTGTTTTATCTCAAACCACAAGTTCGAAAGAACAGTTGCAGACACTGTGCGTGCTACTTGAATTTGTGGTTTGATTTCCATGTAAGACGCTTTTAACTCAATATTACAGCAGTTCCACAGATGAAATTGATGATCACATTTTTAAATTTTGTCTTATAATCTAAAATTGACAAATTAAACACAGAAAACACAAATAAGTTTGCCTGTCTCTGAAATCAATTGATGGTTAGCAAAAGACAGTATCAGCAAAAGACTACTTTGACAAAAGTGTGCTGTAAACTCTCTAAACTTGATTTGATTTGACATTTTGTGATTTTTGTTGGGCAGTAAGAAGGGTATACTTTTAAGAACTCAGTTGTAACGTCTTTGCTCAATGTGACTAGCTCTAAAAATTAATGTTAACAACCAGGTACATTAAATTTGACAGCATCAATTATTTTATCACTCATCACGTTAAACACAGTTTTGGGTTTTATTAATAGATTTTGTCATCTTTACAATTTGATATTGGACTGAAACAGTTTTTTTTGCCTTAAAGTAAAGAAAGTAAGGTATGTGTTACTACTCTTTTTTCTTTCAGAAGAACTCATGTTAAACTGTTTAATCAATTGCCTTGATGTATGTTCAAATATAATGTAGACCACTCTGGTTTCAAGGATCACCTTCTGTGATTTGGTGACTCTGAATTGAACTGAGATAAGCGATGGAACATATTCCGCTTTTATAGGTTTGCTACAAATTCTGGAAGATGTGTCTAAAATAAATAACTCTTTCTATTCTTAGGCCGTAAAATATCACAATTTTGTTATACAGCAAAAGTAATATCAATGAAGTGACAAAACAAATTGCAAGTCTCTTATTTCCTACATTAAAGAATAAGTTCTTGCTGTTCCTTGCCCTTCTCTAGCAATTTTTTGTGGCATTAACAGAAGTCCCAAACATCAAAAATTAATTTTTTGAGATAAAATAACATTTTACTATGAAGTAACTGAAATAATTTAGCCAGGATCCCTCCATAAATTCTGAATTGAACATGTCCCCCCCTCCCAATCTATTTTTGAAGATAGTGATCAAACATTCCTCAAAATGATAATGTCAAAATGAAAAAACTTTATGACAGATGCCAAACTACTCGTGAGGCTAAGATGAAAGATGAAAGAACATCTACAAGACACTCACTTCTTTTTCATGTATTTATGCCTAGCTTGGTGTAGCTGAATTTCAAGAATATGAGCACCAGATCCAATTAGTGAAAGAACAATGAAGATGATGGCATGTGTCAATGCATACAGTTGAACAGCTGTGCTAACCAGCATTAACCATATAGCTAAACAAATCAACCCTGTCCAGAAACACAATGCCAAGCATAAGGCAGTTTCAGTAGGCTCTTGTTCTCTTCTTTCCATTTCTGAGTCTGCTGCTTTGAAGTAACCATCTTTGTAAAATTGACAAAGTTTGTCTTCCTTTTCTTTCCACCTTTGTGCTAACCAGAGCTTCAAGTCATTTTCTGACTCTGGTATATCTGCCAGATTGTACCTAAAAAAAAAAATAATTTGAAAAATGATGATTGTTATCATTTTTGTTATTATTATTATTATTATTATTATTATTATTATTATGAAATGAGGAATAAGATTTTGCTCTTTGAAAAGCATGTGGTTTGTACCTTTTAAAATGAAAGTGGATCTCCTCTGGAACACTACCTTGAAACAAATCCACCTCACTTTGCACTAGAGTTCTTGGATATCCCACGGAGACATCGTAAATGGCGTCCAGATGTTTATCTGCAGAAAAAGGAAAGCGTGTGCTCTCTTACAAAGTCTTTAAGAAGAACAGTGCCGCACACCGCCCCTCGCCCCTCTACCGGCGGGAAGGTGACGGAGGGGGTTGCCTACTTGCAGGAATGCCAAGAGGGTTGCCTACTTCGCGACTCGGGGGTTTACCCTCTAGTTTACCCGGGCGTTTTGTAATCCTGGCTGAGGAATGGATTACCCCCCCCCCCACACACACACACACACAATACACACACCCCTAAAACTGGCAGTATGTTTCTTGTTAGCCTCAGCGATGCGTGCTATTTTTCATGGCTGTCATCACTCTGCATCAGGTGGATTGAAAGGAGAGGGGGATGGGTATAAGCAGCACCAAGATCTGTAACCCCCCCCCCTTTTTCCCTCAGACGAAGCGCGGAAAGAAAGGGGGACTTCCCCATCCCCAGCCCTCCCGCACCACGGGCCTCGCGCCGTCGCTGGCAGGGACTGAACCGAAGCTATAAGGCCATGATAAGTACACTCCAAATCTAGAATGTGCACTTACACTGCCGCATGGTGTCTGCCAGGAACACGAAGCCGGTGGTCTTGGGGTGCAGCACGAACTTGTACTTGGGCAGGCCGTGGGTGTCCGCCCAGCGGTCGCTGCGCGCCGTGCTCTGCGCCGTCAGGTCGGTGCCTTCCGGGAACAGCAGGATCTGGGCAGAGAACATACGACGCTAGTGACTCCCTGCCACGAGCTTCCTTTTCCCTCCGCCCGACCTGGCTGCGCCTGGCTGACCTGGCAGGTGTGGTTGGTGTCCTTGAAGAAGCGGAGGCTCTGCGCCAGCAGCTGCTGGTCCTTCTCCCAGTTCCTGTGGATGTACAGGTGGCACGCCATCTGCATGACCCAGCCTGCGGATCAGGGAACGGAAGCCAACAGCGTTAAGGTGATCCCACAATGGGTCGGTGGGTCCAGCAGGTCGAGGTACTCTACCTGGCCCCGGCACGTGCGCGATGGGCGCCTTGAGGACGAACTTGAGGCGGCTGGCCTGCGGGCCGCGGCGGGCCGCGAGGTGCATCCCCGCCCACAAGAAGTTCCAGTCCAGTCTGGTGCGGTGGTTCATGACAAGCAGCGACCGCTCACCGCCGCTCACCGCGTCGCCCGTCACCACCACCATGGTCCGCAGCACCACGCGGATCAGCGCCTGCAACAAGGAGCCCGGCTTCGAGTCTCGGTGGCGGAGCGAAGGCGGAGCTCTTTCGTCTAAAGTCGTTTTCGTCGCTCTGTCTCTCTCGCACTTTTAGGGATGTCCAATGAGTGCGAGAGAGACAGCGACGATGACGGCTCTCGGAATCAGTCTGCTTGCTGAGCCTTGCTTGGCCTTGAAGCGGCCTTCAGGCCTCACCGCGGGGTAGAGCTCCCACATGGCGAACACGATGTCGATGCAGACGCGGTAAGCGCGCGGCCGCAGCACCAGCAGGGGCAGCAGCGGGCAGCACAGCAGCAGCCAGCCGCTGAGGATGGACGCCAGCCACAGCCCGCAGAACACGGCGCCCCGCGCGTGCCGCCAGCAGTGCCGCCAGCACAGGGCCATCTTGGCCATCTGCAACAAGAGCACCATCGCGGTGAAGCACGCAGACGACCAAGCAGTAGACGGATTCCGAGAGTCGTTTTCGTCGCTCCATCTCTCTCGAACTCTTGGGGCGTCATCTCAGGTGCGAGAGAGACAGAGCGACGAAAACACGACTCTCGGAATCAGTCTTCACAGCCATGCACGTGCCGCGCTGGCCCGTTCCCGTTCTCCCCTCGTTGGATTCGACAGGTGTTCCATAAGCTCCGCGCTGCGCCGCGGTCGTAGCCAGACCAGCCAGACTGCAGACATCCCCAGGGGGGCTTTGAGGAGGGGGAGAGGCCCGCCGCGCGCTCGCCTCACGCTCCCTTCCCGCCCTGCTCCAGCCTTCCAGCCTGCAGCCCTTCAATATCGAGATCGCGGCACCGACAGTCCTCAGGGTGTCTCGGTTTCGGTGCTGAGGACAGGACCATGACCATGGAGCATGGAGCAACCCGGTCATGGTAACCCGGTGTCCGAACTGTTGCTGCGCTTGTGCTTCCCACGGCGTGCCGCGGGGATGGATGGTGCTCTCCAACTTGTTCGCGGCGGGCAACACGTGCACGTCGTCGCAACGTGCCTCAGCCACCTGGTCCATGTCTGCATCGGAGCGATGCAGGAGCTTCACGATGCACGGCAACCAGGGCTCCGCCGCGCTGCGCCGCTTGTTCCTGCCCGCCACCCCGACCACCACTATCTTGGCCTACAGGACCGCGCTCGCTGGCCGCCCAGCAGACTGATTCTGAGAGTCGTTCTCGTCACTCTGTCTCTCTCGCGCCTGTGCGGGACGCTCCATGAGTACGAGAGAGACAGAGCGACGAGAAAGACTCTCGGAATCTGTTTGCTGGGCGGCGCGGCGCTGCGCGCGGCATCAACAGTCGTTACGGAGGCGTTGACACTTGGGACCCGCCACGCCGTGCCGAGCCGCGCCTCCGAAAAGCGACATCCGCAGCAAAACAAGAAATGAGCAAATCAGTAGCGAGTGGCGTACCGTGGACGAGCGAGGCCGCTCCTGGGCCGTGTCCGGGCCTCCCCGCCTCTCCGCCGACGTCCGTCCGACGTCCGACGTCCCTTGCGACGCCACACCGCGACGCCTCCCCACGCCGCGACGCCAGCTCTGGACCCGAGCTGGGCTCCGGACCTCTACTGCCACCCCTGTGCCTCTCAAAGCAGCATCGGCTGCCGAGCGCGCGGCCGCGCGGCGCAAACCTCCCCCTCCGTACTTCCCCACCACGCCCCGCCGCGCCGCCCACCCCAGACACGCGAGGGTAGCAGTAGCAGGGCTAGCTGGGCGAGCTGGGCCAGCAGGGGTGGGAGGCGGGGAGGCCGCCCTTCTCCCCTTTCCTCCCCTGCTGCCGTGGCTTGGTGGTCCATCTCCGTCCCTCCCACGCTCCGGACATAGGGCGTACGAGAGTACCCGCGACGCCGTTCCCGGGGCCTGCCGCGGCACGGCGGGGCGGGGCACGGCGGCGGGGAGAGGCGGAGCGTGGCGTGAACAATCCGATCGGGTATCGGGTATGGCTCGGCGTGGGCAGGCGTGGGCGGACGGACAGGCACCGGGATGCAACGCCAGGCTCTCAGAGCCTATCGATCGGCCGCGGGCGGGGGGAGGCGGGGCGGCTCATGAGGTGGGCAGGGCGCGACTGGAGTAGGCAAGAGGCTGTGTTTACTGCGAGGCGCTAACAACGGTGTGGCGGCGCGGGGCGTGTGGGCCGGGGCCCTAACACGGGGCGGCGCGGGCGCGCTCCAAGGACGAGAAGGAGAACGAGAACGCGCCGCCCGCTGACGGACATCTTTCAGTGAGAGCCTCTGCCCCGGCGCCCACCGGCGCCTCTGGAATGCACCGCCTCGGCCTACCTCAGCCACGGCACGGCCTTGGCTGCCTTGGCCACACGCCCGGCAACAAGATTTCCCTCGAGGACGAGCGCGAGGAGGAGGAGGGGCCGCGGAGTGCCGGAGTGGAGGCTTCAACTTCAAGCACAGCCCCTCAGCTCAGGCGGCCGCGTCCTGTATCGCCGGCAAGGCTGCTTCTTGAGGGATGGCCGGGGATGGCCTCGGCCTCGTCGAGTACCCCTTCGTGCTCGGCCGCCCTGGGCCGCCCCGCGCCGCCGGCCGGCCAGCGGGTCGCGTGCTCCATGCCGCCCGCTCGGCGCCTTCCCCCGGGCCTCTAGGCCTTCCCTGCTCCCCATGACGTGGCCCGGGCCGTCCTGAAGCCCCGAAGGGCCGCAGGGCCGAAGCGCTCTATCGGGGCGCGTAGTCCGCAGGGTGAAGGCACGACGGGGAAGCCCTTCAACGCGGGGAGAGCGCCGCGCCGCGGACTGTGGCAGACTCACTCCGAGCGGGAGGGGAGGGGAGGTGTCGCTCCCGCAATGGAGCATCCCGTATGGATGCGAGTGGGACAGGCCGCCGTCTGCAGACTGATTCCGAGAGTCGTCTTCTTCGCTCTGACTTTCTAGCACAGATGGGGTGCCCCGTATAGGTGCGAGACAGACAGAGCGTCGATAATGACTCTCGGCATCAGGCTACAAGGCTCCACGCATCTCCGCGAAGAATGTGTCTTTTGGGGAGGCACTAATGCGAGCGCCGCTCCTGGCGCGGCCATACTGACACCCGGTCCAGGGCCGGACTGGCTCATAAAGGGCCCCGGCAGAAAATTGTCATAGGGGCCCCTGCTTCTCCCCCCCCCCCCGGTCCACGACAACTATGTGATTTTCCCTGACTTTTGAAATCGTAGAAATGATATAATTACCCAGGGATTGTTTCTGATGCTTGCAGCAAAAACATTAGCAGCGGAAACTGCGAGCGAAGCGAGCTTCAAATTTTTTCTAATGCAATTTAAATTTTTTCCTGAAAAACGGGAACATGCAATAATCTTCAGTGAGCTGGTTCACAGCAAACTAAAACATTGTTGCAAGTTTTTCAGGAACTGACCTGGACCTGCTAGGAACTCATCGAGCTGATGATAGACTTGTTTCACGCGATTCCGCATTACTATGCGAGCGAAGCGAGCAAAAAGCTAAGGCCTATTGTGTGTTCAAAATGCAATACCTGCCAGTTTGTAAAGGGGCAGTACTACGAATTAAAGGTATTTCGAGTCGATTCTGTGGCCCAGCGGCCACAGAGGCCTCGCAACTGTAAGTTGGGGGGCCCCGGCACGCCGCGGCTCCGGCATATTTTTCTGCCCAAATGCCCTGGCCAGTCCGGGCCTGACCCGGTCCAGCCGTCCGGCCCTCCCAGGGGCGGCGTCGTCGCCGTGGGGGCACCCCTGGGGGGCATTCCCCAATTCCCCGACAAGGGGAACTCTTTTGCCTATTAACAGGAGGGAGAATCGCGAGTTTACTTTAACACCGCGCTGTGGTGTGTCGAATGGATGGCCTACCTTCACGGCGCTATTGTCCAGGGCGCAACCAGCCAATGCAGGCTTGACCAGCTTGACCCAGGCAACCCACACGGCAGAGGTCCCCCTTTGGAATTTGAACGCGTCGGCGCCCCCGAGCACCCCCAGTCCTCCCCAGCGACCTTTTATCGTTGCAGGGTAGGTCAGTGTACGTCACGGATAACATAAGGGAGAGTACAGCAGACGACGTCCATAGTGTGTGTGTGAAGCACGCCTGAACTTCACCTTGAATTGTTTAAAAAATTGGCAACAAAATAAAAGAAAACCCACAGAATTTCTTAAAAAAAAACCAAACAAATGTATTTTTCACCAATGTGAAGGCACCAGCCGCTCGCTTTCCAAGTTGTTTAAACTCATAGCAAAACACAACAAGGAAAGAAAGCAGTCACTCATATCGGAAACATGGAAACAAATAGCAAATTAAACTTTCTTTGGACATTATCATGATATTTCAAAGCGGAAGAACCTACATTCACATTTCTTATGACTTCAACCCACATTCACCACACCACCTTCCCATTTTTTTTTTTATTTTTTTTTAAATGGAAGATGAAATACCTAATCATAAGGTCCACACACCACTAACTTCTAATAACTTAGACTCTATATGAAGACAACAACAATAAATAACAGTTAATTCCTATTTCCACAAATATTGTGTGCAATTGTAAGAGCACAAACTTATTATTTGGATAAGAACTGCATAGTCAATTCCTAGGGACTAAAGTAAAACATAATTATAAACTATTACATCACCACAGCCCTTCAATAGAACTTTGTCATTTAGAAAAACTACACATTGTCCTGCAATTTCAACTTATCAATAAGATATTGGCTTAAAAGCCGGGAAGGATTAGGGAATCTAAAACAAGGCAATTATGACTATGAGAGTGAGAGCCAGTTCAGGACAGACAAGGTCAGTTGAGCTGAGTGTACATCAAAATAAAGGAGGAGGACATTTCATGTGACACACAGCCTAAGATTAGACTTAATAACATTAAAAAAAGACACACACCAGTACATGAGAGCAATAGACTAGACATAATGTGAGCATCATAAATTTTATAGTTTTGTATGTTTACTCCAACAGTGATGAATGTAATGTTTTGTACATATCATGTAGTATGACTGTGACACAAACAAAATGCATGGCCTCTCCCAATAGATTACAACAAAAAAGGAAAAGAGCTTCTTCAACTAGCTTTAGATTAAGGAGTTAACTGAATTACCAGGAACAAAAGGTTCAGCAGACCATTATTCAATCAACTAACTTCATTCTTATCATAGTGGACAGTGGAATGAAACAGGCAGTAGAATATAAGTCACAAAAAATTAAGTAGCCAAGAAGAACTGACATTCAGTTCATATTCTGCTTACTGTAGTCAAATAATTAAAGACCACAACAACAAAGACAAGTATTTGTGCAAAGCAAAGATGATCTTGAGTTCAGAGTTCGTCACAGATAAGAGCTTTTACAGTAAGAACAGGTTTTACATGTATTTAACACACACAAGGTAGGACCTCGACAAAAAAATAACCTTAGGATAACATTTAAGATGCATCATGAATCGTCAAAGATCTTTGAGGAATAATTTGGGAATGACATGTTCCTGACTGAAGTGTGAAGATTTCATCACTTATTTCTTACATAACTTAACTACATACACAGCTTACAAAAAAATACATGGGCAAAGAAAATTTAAACTACCCGTCAACATTCTACGTAACTCTAATTTTTAAAATGAAATAAAAAGAAGTCTTTAGCTCGTTTTCTTTCTGTATCCGCTGTAATTTGATAAAAGGTTTTGCACCTCCAACTCAACCAATTCATCCTAAGGAAGAAATAAGTAAATTTTAGGTATGAAATTGAGCAGTAATTATTATTCTGGTATATTAACTTCACCTACCTCACAACTGGTAACAGGAATGGAGGCAGCATCATCCAACCAATGAACTGCATCAGCATATTTTCCCATGGCAATGTAACACTTCGCAAGGTAAAGAGAATTTTCCTTCCATGGAGTGGGGTTTAATTTGTGTGCGGCTTTGAAATCTTCAATTGCTTCTGGCAGAGTTGCAGCGGGAACTTCAGCAAACAAGGTGCCTGCTACTTTCCTCTCTATCCAAGATAAATTTGCGACCTAAACCAAAATGGAAAAGAAACATTTGAATTCACAATAAACTGATTGTGTTCATTGTAAGCAATCATTCAATTACCTCATGCTTAAAACGGCCGACAAGATGCCGCAGGGAAGCATCATCTGGCCTCAGGGTAATGGCTTTTTCAACATGGGTTTTAAATACATAACCACCCTCAATTTTGTCTTTCATCCCCAGATAGTCACCATATGCTCCAGTCAAGACTGCATACCATTTGTGTGCCTCTGCCTCATTGCTATCAAGATCTAAGGCACGTTTGGCATAATCCAGACCTGAGACAGAGAATGCAAAAAATGTTGCCCATGAGGTGACAGAAAAAAGAGAAACGGTAACACAAAAGAGTGTACAAACCTTCAAGAATGAACTCTTTTTTTTGTTCTAAATGCCCCATTGCTGCACATGCAGATCCTAGACCATGGCAGCATTTTGCTAGACGCCACAAAATAGCAGCAATTGGTTCATGCTGAAAATTAAAATATTGCAACTTGCATACAGGTCTTTCTAGTTTCTAGCATCTATATTTTAAAATAGGATTAAAAAGACATAAAAAAAGGACAATAAATAGTTAAAGTGCACCTTGGAGAGATAGGAAGTCAGTTTAGAATAAGCTTCTCTTCGAGTTTCTGATGTTCCTGTCTTTAGAAGAACATCCACATCTTCAAGCAAAGCCTTCAAAGCTTCATCTAGCACAGGACTTAAAGCATCTTTGTCACTGAAAAGTTTGTCATAGCATAGGTCAAGGCTAAACATAAAAATAAATCATTTCAACAAATTGCTTTACCAACTTTGACTTACAATTCATCTTCCCCACCAGATGACAGATCGAAAAACTCATCTTCTTCGGAATCATAATTACTCACTGTCCTACAGCTGCGTAAAGACCGAGTTGGAGAGCTTCTTCTACTTGAGTGGGCTTTCCGAATCCTAGTAAAATAAAACACAAGGCAAGGCAATGACTACATGCACAGAAAATGATTTTTTTTTCATAAATCCAGTAAACAACCCCAACCTTGCAGCTTCAAGCTCTGCTCGTAGTTGGTTGACAGTTAAATCAAGGCGAGAAATTTCTTGCTGTAACATAACTCTTCGTCGCGACTCATAAAAATAATTCCAAAGGACAACTCCTGCTGCACCAAGCACAGCACACGCTCCCAAGGCGACTGTAATGATATTGCTAAAAAAAGATAAGATAAGTGATTAAATCACATTCAGAAATTGACACCATCACAGACAATTTGCAAAATGACAAACGATCCAAAATAAATTGAGGAAAGTAAACAGCACTTACCTTTGCTGGTTCATTTTCAGCAATTATCTAAAAATGACAGGTAGGCAGTGATTCCTGAGGCTGTTATGATCTCAACAGCGTTCTTAAATAAAAAGATAAATTCATTTTGGGGTTTGCAACATCCAGCACCACCAGCAGGTTAGCCCTGATTACTTTCAGAGCTGTCTTCTGTACAGCACTGCAGAACCCGCTAGATTAACTTCAGCATGCTAATACAGACAAGCAAAGTAAAGGACAGCGGTTCAAAGGTTCAAGACAAGAGGGTATGAACCGTTTGTTGAGCAGACAGGTGAACAGGTTCCTCCCTCCTCCAAGTAGCAAGTACTTTATCTGCAGGACGAAATTTGCCCCTCGTTATTTGCAGGACGAACACGTATGTATGAGAAATTGTGAGACCAAAACACTACAGGCAGGACCGGAACTAGCCGGAACACGCATTTTCAAGTCAAAGAAAAATTATCACGATCACTTCTTTGATTCTCTTCAGAAACCAACAAACACTGATAACCACGTCTATGTTGGAATCTTGGTGTCTATGGAATCATTGGAATGACCTTTGTTTGAAAACATTGACCGGAAACCGGAAACCCATCTGAATATGAACGTACCCTACAGGAAGACTTGTCGGGTGGCGGGAACAGTGCAACACCACCACGTTTGGCGGTTGGTATTTGGAGACGTCGCCGTTGAAATTTGTCCAAGTTATTTAAATCTCCTCCACAGCTTTACGATGGCGCCACCCAAGTTTGTTGCACCGTTGAAGAAAACAAGCGGCGAAAGCTCTCTCTCATCTTCTTTCTCTTCAAGTGGCAGCCAAGGAAATGGGAATAAAGTTGCTAAAGCTGCAGAGGTGCAGGCTCAGATGGTTCAGGTAACGTCCTGCTTTTCTCTTGGTCAAATTGTTGTGTTCTTTGTGTTGCCTTGTTTCTACATTCTTTCATTGCATTCTATGGCTTTTAATTTGTAGTCAAAACCAAACAAGGCTGCTATCGTGTCTGGTGTTAAGGCTCCCAGAGAGTCCCCCAAGGAGCCCCCCAAGGAGTCTCCCAAGGAGTCTCCCAAGGAGTCTCCCAAAACCGATTCAATAGATTCCTTAAAAGAAGCGGGTGCATCTGACCAAGAAATTTCTACTTTGAAGAGCTCAGATGAACCTCCCCAGAAGAGAAGGAAAATTGATTCTGCTCCCAGTTCATCAAAGGCCACGGAGTATAGTGCAGACAATCTTGCAGATGATAACAAAGAGAATATCAGGCCTAAGGTTAAGAAGTCAGAGAAAGCGCAAGCAGTAAGTTTTCAACAGTTGTAGAGTTGTGAGGTAAGGACTGGGAAAGCAAATCTCAATGAATGATGTCTCTTTCCTTAGAAGCCCTGTGTATCGCTGACAGATGAAGATTATGAACGCATATTTATTGCTGTCTTGGGAAGGCAAAACAGTGACACCCTGTTGGACAGCACACCTGCAAAAACTAATGCCTTGGATCATTCGAGGGATATGTTTGAATTCTCTCAAAGTGATTTAGATGATTCTGAGGTAATGTGGCTGAACACTAGTGCACTACTGTAGGGTTCCATGCAATTAATTTATACTAATTTTCTTCCAGGGAGAACAATCTGAATCAACTAAGAAAGAGGTTCCAGTAAGTGTATTATTTTTCTGTCAATGCTGATTTTCACCTCCTTATGTTAATATTTGTTTCTTCCCTTAGGTGAAAGGAAAGGATGATAATCCTGTAGCTAATCCATCAGGTACTAATTGTTACAATTGACATGGATTGCATGACTTTGAAACAAGTGTTGTAGTGACATAATGTTGTGTGTTTTTATTTTCTCAAGGTGGAAATTTTGAAACTGACAACACACCATCTTGCACTTCAGTTCTTGAATCAGTGACAGAAGGTACCAAAGAAATGAAGACAAATTCTAAAACATCTAGCTCACAAGAGGATCTCACCAATGTCATTAATATTGACACTAAAAGTCAGACTGAAGATTCTCAAGGATCAAGTGTTACTGATTTTGAGAATTTAATCACCAGTACACCAGTTGAGAAGAGCACTCTTAAATCAAATTCAGATGCCTGTGTTACTCCTCAAAAGATAAACTATCCTCAGAAAGTCCTTGGACTGTCTCAAGAACAGAACAGGTCACCTGCTTCCTGTGTGATCAAAGCAACATCTACATCTCAGCTGTCACAAGAACACAACAAGTCACCTGCTTCTTGTGTGATCAAAGCAACACCTCCATCTCAGCTGTCTCAAGAACAGAACAGGTCACCTGCTTCTTGTGTGATCAAAGCAACTTCTGCATCTCAGCTCCTGGAGCCAACTGCCAGCCCCCTTCAGGTATCATTAAGTATACCAGCAACGCAGTCCTTAATCCCAGCCCCTAGTCCATCATGTTCCTCAAAGCAGCCCATTCTTTCCCAAACTCCTCATTCTTCTCAGGGCCTCATTACCCCGACTTGCACTCCCACACGAAAGTTAGCTATCATATCCCAGAATGCGGACCTATTGATGAAAACTCCTTCAGCTTCTGCTCCAAATACTCCAAGCAGTAGCCAACAAATTAGTCAAGAAATATGTGTAACACCACCCCCTGCTAACAAAACAGCGAAAGAGAGGTTGCTTTGGCTTCAAAAGAAGCGCCTTGCAGGTCTGTGGGTTCAGTGTGATGAAAGGGAATGCCAGAAATGGCGATATTTACCAGATTGCCATGATCCCACAACACTCCCTGACAAATGGTTTTGCCGCATGCACCCAGGTATATATTGTTATTTATTTATAAAGAGGGTGTCATCTTTTGTTCTACAGCATGAAAAACTTAATTCAACTTGTGTTTCAGATGAGGAATTTAACAAATGTGATGCACCAGAGAAACGCTTGTCGTTGCATGCAGAGGAGGATATGATTTTTAATAAATACTCACCAGGGTCTCTTGTGCGTGCAAAACTATCAGGATATCCGTGGTGGCCAGCTATGGTTGAAGATGATCCAGACTTGGAACAGTTTTTTTGGCTGAATGAATTCTCAGACATTCCGGTAAGTGCACTTAATCCTTCAACATTTATTCAAATAATAAGTGGCCCTTAATCTTTCCCCTTCTTGTTTGTAGACTTGGTATCACGTTGTGTTTTTTGATGATGAGAATAAAACACGTTGCAGAGCCTGGGTGCAGGTGGAAAGACTCAAAGAGTATCAAGAGGAACCTTTAGATAATGAAGTCAGTGGTGCTATTTTTAAAAATACAAGTCTGTTGCTCACTTTTACTAAATCACTAATGAAAAAAAATCTTGTTTGCAGAGTCCTGAACTTATTGGCTACCAAAGAAGGGTGAAATTGGCTGACAAGCAAGCACGCCAAGCGAAATCACTAAGTTGTGAAGAGCGACTGGCTCGGTTTAGCTTTGCCTCTTGCTATAAAGGGCCAATTGGAGGATTTATGAAACGAAAGTACACTGGTCCTCTAGGATTCAGAGAACCCATTACTGATTGATTCTTTGTTGAAGAAAACGAAGGATTTTAAATATTGTTTTCTTGTGTCTCAGTTGTAGAGAAAAACTAAGAGTTTGTTTCATTTTCCTTTTGCTCAAGTAAATAGACTGGTAATCATTTCTTTTTGAACATGGGAATATTTTATTCTACTTGAAAGAAAAGTGGATCCCTATTGTTGTCTTATATTTATTTTGTTCATTTGATTTTTAACAGATGTTTAATAAATTGTTTTTTCTGACCAAAATATTTTTGTTTACACACTTTATTTTTTAAGTTAGCAGTTTGCTTGCTTTAACACAGCTGAATAATCACATCAAAAATATGTGATGGAATATGTAGCTCAGACCATAAAAACTATCACAGAGTACTGAATACACTCATTACAAATGAGAAACACATTGCTCTTTGTGTAAAGAGGAATTGAAATTTCATCAAACTTGAGCTGTTTCCTACTTAAGGACTTTCTAAACTATGTAAATGAAAACTTGCTAGGATGATCCATCTTTGACTGCATGAATTATCAGGCTTACCAAAGAGCCTCCTACTTTGCCAAATCTCCAAGCAAATATTTATGCTATGCCCGGCTGCTTGTTTTCTTTGTGGGCAAAAGTTCCACAATTGAAAAAGTTGCATGCTGCTGGTATGGCAATGGACAGCATAAAACCAACACTCAAAACAACAAAATAGCTTCCATAAACAAAAAACTGTCAACAAAGAAACATGTTAGGAACCAATAGGACTTGAATAATTCAAGATCAGAATGGATAGAAAAACCTACCTGACTACGAATTTCCAGTTCTAAACCACCTTTAGCAGCTACCGCAAGCGTAAAGATGGACTGGAGGCACAAGGCTATGAACATGTTGAAGCCGAAAATGAGAGCATGTGAATCAGCCTTGAGGGACACTGCCACTTCAGAACTAGAAAGAAGATGAAAAAGAGAAGCTTGTAAATATTGGATTTATCAACAAAGTAAATAAAAGATGTTCCTTTTTCTTACCTTGCTAACACCATAGTTGAGTGATACAAAATTTTAAATATTATGTATAGGACATACTGAACCCATAGATGAACCATACCAGCAGATATTAAAAGGACAGTCCCTTGAAGAAGACAACACACTGTCAGAATTGGACATGAATATCGAGTAAGGTTCATTTTGTGCTGGCCTACAAACCATGTTGCAATGGCACCTGAAAATAAGAAAAATATTAGAGTACCGTAAATAAAGCTGTTGGTGTTGACTTGGTTCAAATTTATCACCTATAAGAGTATAGGCAGCGTCAACAACACCATTATACAACTGCTGGTCCTGTGTTGCTGTGACTTGCCAAAGCATCTGTATGTATGATGTCACCTGAAACATATTTTTAGGAGGCCCTACAGTACCAATGAATATCACAGTTGTGCTCATTCAATATGAGGCATTAGAAGTACAGAAGGAACAGCAGTATAGTATATCACATTGTAAATCGCAAAAACTTACCTGTAAATAACCACAAGTGGCTGAAGCCCACCACAAAGACCACTTCAAAATATGAGCATTTCCATAAGCAGAGAGAAAATCATCTATCATTGCTTGCAATGCATCTGACAAAATTCTTCTGCATGGTTTCTTTGGGGAGAGAATAGAACTCTCTTGAACAGCTTGACTTTCCTGGCCTTCAAGTGGCAAATCCATAAAACAATTTAAACTCTGATCATTATTTGGTGGTGACATGCCAGAATCCTCACAAGCTCCATTGTATTCTGGTTGTAAACTGCTTTCCCGATGAAAGTAAATGCTTCTGCTTGCAGATGGAAGAAAGGCAGCCACTATGACAGACAATGAGACTCCTGCCAAAATAGTATTATATCATTAGAATGTATGAGATAAACGAGACACAATACATGAAATCATTTCTTGTACCTTACCGGCCAGGGTCAAATAATTCAGTTGATGGTATGTTAGAAAATGCAGGCTGATGGTAAGCTGACTTGTAACCCCAGATGCAAAACGTCCTAATAAAATCCCTGAGCGTACTGAACCAGATACCTTCTGGAAATCCTTTTTATCACACTTGGCATAAATATAAGTAAGATATGCTACCTCTGTAGCCATAAATAATCCATAAAAGAATTCAGCTACCTAAATAAAAGAAATTATAGCATGTGAATAACAGAGAAGATGTGCTTTTCTCATTCCTTTATTTTTTGAAGCAGGCAAAAAGGGTCAGAAAGTGCAATTACCTGAATCGTTGGCACATCTTTGCCCCATATTATGAGGGAATAAGTTACAACTCCTGCCAAACCTTCCAAAATAATTACAGGTTTGTAGCGAGCCCAATCAGTAAGAAGAAAAACCAGTACTAGCAAAGATAAGTTTGAATAAGTTCCTACAGGGTAAATATCTTGATTCACCTATCGACATAAGTATAAATATTACATAGTGCAATTGCATTTTAAAAAGCACATTTTGCTCCAAACATTCATTTAGAAGCAGTAACTTTCCGTGACAAACCTGCGCTTTGGTGAAGTTTTTCTCCGGACCAATCAAATATTGTGTTACAAATGATTCTGAGGGCCGAAATTCTTTGAGGAATCCAAAAGAGCATAAAGGGACTAACACACTCCAGGATACAGTCATGATCTAAACCAAACAAACAAAATCAGTTAAAATTGACCAAAGTTCACAAACACCAAAAATAAAAAATGACACAACGTCATTCTTGAACAATCGTAACTTCCAATATTTGCAAACACCATGAAACGAAAATTACCACTTCCAATTGTCGTTTTCTGCTTGAAATTTTGGGCAAAAGTGCTCTGATCAATGGGGTCGTCTGCTAAAAGTTGAGGTTATGGTCGTTCAGCCACTAACGCATTAGATCAGGACACCTGACAGCATCAATTTTGAAATAATACCCTCTGTTCCTCTTGGTTCGAAGATATGTCTCTAAGAAGCGAAGGATCTTGTGGCATTGCTGTTGACACATTATTGGGGTCGCTCATACTCAATACACACACGGAACGGACCTTTGCCGCTCGTCCCCCTCCCATTCTTCCACCTTCCCTCCGCTCCCTCCCCCAAACCTTGCCGCAGGTCACTAACCGACGGACCATTTATCCCTCTTTTCTTTTCTTTTTGTATTTTTTTCTGTAGGAGATATTACTTTGAAATGATAATAACAAAACGTAGCTTGGAGAATTTAAGGTAGTGTTCTGAATGTTGAGTTGAAGTTGGCAACTAAAATGAGTCAACATTATATAAATGTAATGATTTCTGCTTTATTTTTGTGACAACACTGCATTGAATAGACACACATTAGCAGATATAGAACATAAATAAAGCACAAAACATATGCAAAACAAACCACTTGCAAGAACAATTTTTAAAATTGAGCCTAAATAACAAATAAAAAAATGTTGCTCACACACATATCCTGTAGCTAAAGCTACAAGTCAAACAAATAAGTAAATCATTCCTTATTATGGGATTCCTTACAGTCGACACATAAAAGCTGAGTAAACTATCACAACTCAGAAAAATTCCTTATGTCAATAAAAATTCATTAAATTTTCCAGTGTGAGAAAATCTTAGATTGAACATAGAGCATCGGTGTGCATATGTTTGCACAATGTCCTCTGATAAATCTTTAAACAGGCAAATCTGATGCTTGATAAGGTACATGAAGGTACATGAAAGTATAATCTAAAGAAATCAATCAACTACTTCATTAAGAGACCAGTGTATTCACAATGACAACCTAAGATACAATGAAAAGCTAACCTACATAATAATTTTTACAAAAGATTCTGATTCAATGTACACTAACTTTACAATGACTATCAAGCTACTACTAATACATACATACATTAACTGCGGAAATTCTGCCTCACATATAGAAATTTGTACATAGATGGAACAGTAAGGTTCCCACAGGGAAAATATATATAGTTTTTGTAATGCATGTACAATAAAATATGGCTTCCTTAAAATGTTATTCACACAAGCCCAATCTACAATAACATCTGACTGATTTATTTATTTTCAAACAATTCGACAGTTACATGATTTAACTTAAAAGTAAAACAAGGAATTGATCAAAATTTGTTACATATCTCACAGACAAAAGACATGGCGTTTTATTAACAGTAGCTCTGACTTGGAGGCAATCAACATACAAATAGATATTTTCTTTTATAAAAATACTACTAACTAATAATAAATGCATGTTTGAAACAAAATCAGAACAAAACTAGTGCAATTAAGCACATATACGCTTAGGACACAATCACAAGGCAGCAATGCAAAAATAATTATAACACAAATTACAACAACAGCACCGTCAGCATTTTCACTCCTTCACCCTTGTGCCTACCTAACAAGGGTGGACTAGGTCCTCTTCTCATACTCAGGTCTTGAAGAAAATATTCCACTACACACTTTTAATGTTTACAGAGCTTACAGTGGTCCCAACAGCTAAAAGACACAGGGAGAATCATAAAAGAAAACAATACATTGAAGTGATGTTAAGGTAATGTGAAAAAAAAAGTTTAACTCATTAGTGACATATCAATCAAGAATACTATACACAGACCCGTTATCCATGCAAACACACTACATTTGTTACATATCTATTGCACTTGTCTAGCAGAGTCAATGAAGCAAGTGGAAAATATGCAATTTAAGTGAAATCAACATGGTACTATTTAGAAGAGGCATTAGATCTAGTTTTGATATCCATAGCTCTCTTAAGTATTAGAACATTTTACAAAGTTACAAAAATAGATCCAAAACATCAAAATCGTGAACAATTCTCTGGTCCAGGGTGAATATCAAAGCAAAGGAGATGCAAAAGGTTTTGGAGTCAAAAGTAATTCAGGAACAAAATGTTGTGGTAGGTTTTAAGCTGTCCAAAACCAACATTTGACAGGAGAATTGCACTTAAATTCAAATCTACACTCTACACAATATATACAGAAACAGTCCTGCCCAAAGGTCACAATATTAGTTCATCCACTTCTTACAGTTTTGTGCACCACACAAACAAGGTATCTTGTGCTGATCATCCTCAAGGTCAAATTTGTAATCATAGGCAAGCTGAAACAGATTTTGAGAAGACAAGATAAGATAAACAGCCCCTGTTCCAACCAAACTACTGAAAGATGATAAATACAAACTTACCTCCTCTCCCCTTTGAATTCTTCGTTTGGCAAAGATAATGATCCTCAGGTCTCTGTCCACTTCCACTATTTCAGCCACACAATTTGGGTTACAAGAATGGTTGATATATCTAGCAAGTCCACCACAAAGTGTAGCATCAACAACTCTGTCCTCGTCCAATCTAAACATGTAGATACCACGATTCTGAAACAAATATAAATTGAACATTAATAGGGTTGAACACAATCTTGCAAAATATTTGTAACTTAATCTTCATGGACCTACCTTCTCTTGATATTTCTTTTCACGTGTCTCTGACAATTCAGATCTGATAATTTCACCAATATATTCAATGACCATAGTATGGCGTTCAATATCTCTTGTAGCATACAACCCCAATCCAGCAATTTTCGATCTATGAACACAAACAAATAAATATGTTACATCAAAGTTCAAAATATAGAAGGAAATAAAAGTATGATATTGATCTATCCAACAAATACCTTGCCAAGTACACATTGTTTCGCCACTCTTGCTTCATTTTCTTGTACTGGCTGCTCTTGGAATGTACAAACTGTTTTGAATAGGGACATGCAACCTCCCCGGCTGATGTTGGAGTAGATACTAGTGCAGGTCGCGTTGTGACTCCTGCTGTTCGCTGTGTGTGTGGTCGTTTAAACGTCACCTGTCCACGGATTTTCGGTTCAGATCGGGCACAGCCAGTTGGATTCACAGCCAAGGGAAGTTCAAGGAGAGGGTTACGTCCGTACTTAAACTTGTAATCCGTTAATGTTTCAATTCCTAAGTGAAAATAAAGCATGAGAATAATAATAATAATAATAATAATAATGATAAACTTGAAAAAGGGCTAACCAAAGAGTATAAATGAAGTCACAGCACATACCAGGTAAACTTTCCAAAATTCTCACAATTGCTGGTTCTGTCAGACCAAAAAGGTCTTCTCCAGATATGTACTTTGGAAAAATATTGATGTTGCTATTCTCTCTTCTCAAATTTTGCATAGGCTCAAGAATCTGCTGCCAGACACCTTTGGCAGTGGTATCACGAAGTTCAAGATCTTCCTGAGATTGTTCAGATACCAGGACTCTAAATTCTGGTGAGCCATTCACTTCATGAATGGAACATATGTAACGGCAACGCTTGTTGGCAACCCTCATGCTCCAATAAAAGCGAATCTAAAAACAAAAAGCAGCAATAAGACATAACATCATAAATCCTTCAGATGCAGGAATCATACAAAGTAAAAAATTTAACTTACAATTTTGTAACCAATGGGATAGATGAAATTGGTATTATGGAAATTTTGAAATTGGTGTGGAAGCAACTGTCCAACATTGAGGAAAATAAGACTGCCTACTCTCATAAGGTGATTTTCATCGGCATGGTGCATAACAGTAGCTACTTGTCTATTTTCATCCCTGTTTATATAGACTCTTCTAAATACAGATAGAGTTGTGAGCTCATTTTCTTTATCATTTTTGGGAACATGCTCAGAGCAGTAGAGAGTTTTATTTTTATAGAAGACACATTCATCTTTCACTGCACACTGTAGATGATAAACAGCTGCACATCTGGTCTTAAAGCATCGAAGTGTGGCTCCAGTTCGCTGACAATGCACACATGTGAGAGTGAGAGACTGTTGTAAAGCTTGCTCAATGTTCATTAATGCTCCATTCACTGTTTCATACACTTCTTCAGACCATAATGCACAGTTGAGGTGGACCCATTTGTCAACATCCAAATTTAAAAGACGTGCTGGACCATCAGACACTCCATCACCAACAGCATGGCAGAACAAACATTTCCGAGTGTCTTCAGGCATCTTTTGAGGCATAACAGTAATGACCATGCGGAACAGCATTTCAGTAAGTTCTCTCTCAGTTGGTCTCCGGAACTTCTGTCTCGGTGGGGGAACTTGATTGGGTGCTACAACACGGAAACGGATTCCCTTCCATGATTTAGCTGGGGTCGCAGGTACAAGGTCCTTCTTTTCTGCTGCTGCATCACCCGGCAAGCCTGTTGCATCACCCTCCATTTCAACATCTCCAGATTCTGCACTGATCTGGTCTCTTCCCCTCTCTTCATCTGTGGAAAGCCGCATTCTCTTCGGTGGACTGGGAGCTTGAATAACATGGTCTACTAATGCAGCAGCCTAGAGGGAGGGAAAATATAAATAATAATGCATTATTCTTTCTTTTTTTTTTTTTCCTTTTAAGGGAAGAAGTGTGGTAGAACAGTACCACAATACAAACCTAAACTTTGAACAAATTCTTAACAGGTACTAACCTTTTCTTGTGATATACTTGGCGATCTGTGCATAAGAGCAAATTGCATGTAACAGGTGGAGCCACAAAAATAGACATCCTCATTTTCAGCATTACTGAAGGGCAACTCATTGGTCTTAGTTGGGCGAATATCAGACGCTTTTCTGCGGATTCCATTATTCAGAATGACAACATCACAATGATAACAAAACTTGGCTGCCCCATTAAGAATACACTGGATGTCAACGGGAGCTGCAAAGTAAAATCATGACAAATTATAGACCAAAAATAGAATTAATAAATCTCTCACAGACATGTTGAAGCACCTCAAACTTACCACTCTCTTTGCCGTCTTTACTTCTAGATTGGTACAGTCCCAATTTTGATGGAGAAGTGTTAGAATGGTCCAGGATTTGGTAAGTTGTTGGTGCTGCTATGTTTAAAACATTAGCTAAGTCAATCAATACTCCACAAATGTTTTCAGCGGACGTATCGCTTATAGTTATGGTAACAGATAAATTGGCCGAATCCTTGAGAGGAGAATAACTTCCTAAGCGAGATTTTCCTAGTGATGGGTCCCGTACCATGCCAAAATTTTCTTTATCCTAGAAACAACATTTTCTTGGATTAGTTCACACATTAAGATTTATTAAATTGTAATTTACATTTTAAAATAATGCAATATCCTACCAATTCAGGCGTATCTCTGCTTCCTGGTTTTAGTCTGATTGGAATTGGTGCTATGATGGGGATCACTGGTGATGCTCTCTTATGACATTGGTCCTCTTCATCTGATAGATCTTCATCAATCAGGCGTAACCCTTCAAAATTACAAGAAAGTGTTTGTAGGAGATGTCTTAATCAGAAATTAGGACTTTTAATTTGACGTGGAAGAACTCTGCCTTACCTGGGAATCTGAGAGGCTTTTCTGGCATGACACATTCTGGAGATGATGAGCTTATAACAGTGTCAGGTGTATCATTGTCACGGATATAATGCTTTTTGTCATCAGGGTCTTCAAGGTCTAACAAACCAATGTCAAGGTGGTAAAAGTTAGCCTTTGTTGGGACAAACGGTTGAGGTACAGGTGGGTTGTCACCATATGGTTGAGTGGCATAGAAATCATCAGCACCCTTCAGAGTTGAGCAACCAAATCCTCCCTGCAAATCACCTGTCCTGCACCCACTAAGGAAAGGGTAAAAAAAGGATAAGATAAGAAAAGGAACAAATAAGTAACAGGACAAAACCAATTTAAATATTATTCTTACGTTGTGACTTTTGTCAAGTTGCCAGATCCATACACACAGCACACAGCATAATCAGGGCACCGCTGGGGTTGTCTAAGAGTCATTGGCGGGAGCTGCCTCAGCTGCATCATGATGGATTCCATACAACTATCATAGTCTTCATCCACACGACGCAATCGTTTTCTGGCCAAGGTGCCAGATTCCTTCCCCTGACTTTGTCTTCTTTTCTGTTGGTACTGACGGCGTTTCAGTTTTTTCATTTCTATAGCAGCTTGCTCTTGCGCTGCCTTCTGGCTTGCAATATCCATAGGGGAAGGAGCAGTAGAGGTGGAAGGTGATTCAAAATCGGATGGAACTTCCCTTTTAATCACAGTAGAGGGTATGAGCCCTTGGGACATTGTGCCTGGTGCCTGACCCGGGTGCACAGTTCGACTCAAAACCTTCACAAGACAAAAAAGATAAGTAAATTTAGATAAAGATAAGACACAGACAAAAATTATGAAATAAGAGAAGAGAAAATCATTCTTATTACCTGGGTTGGTGCCATGTGTGTAGGTGCTTGAGAAACTCCAGGCATACCTGAAATCGGTACTGCTTGTTGCATGTATGAAGGTGGAGGCCCAACTTTGGTAACTCCTGGATGAACCATTTGCACTCGCTGCTGGCCTGGCAGCCCTTGCTGCACTTGTACTCCAGGAGAAATGTGGAGTCCAGGTGGTGGCATTGGTGTGCCTTGAAGTTGCACTGATGAACTCGGCTGACCTTGCACACTCTGCGCACCCATTCCTGATTGAGTTTGAGTGGTAGGCTGGGTCTGAAATAGCCGTGCCTGCACTGCTTGAGGCATTCCTGGAGGAATTCCTTGGGGTGCTCCTTGAGGCATCCCTTGATGGCTTCCTTGAGGGGCTCCTTGAGGCATTCCTTGAGGAACACCTTGGGACACAGATGCTGGCACTCCTTGAGGCACAGATGTTACTACTCCTTGAGGCATTCCTTGCGACACTGAAGTCGGCGGACCTTGAGGTACTCCTTGAGGCATGCCCTGAGAGACTGCCTGAGGTACTCCGGGTGGCAATCTGTGTGGCATTCCTTGCGGCACAACGTAGGGCATTCCCTGGGGCACGCCGTGGGACACAGATGTTGGCACTCCTTGTGGCATTCCGTGCGACACAGATGTTGGCACTCCCTGAGAGACTCCTTGTGGCACCGACGTTGGCACTCCTTGTGGTGCAGACGTGGGTACTCCCTGAGAGATTCCTTGCGGCACTGATGTTGGCACTCCCTGAGAGACTGCTTGCGGCCCAGACGTTGGTACTCCCTGAGAGACTGCTTGCGGCCCAGACGTTGGCACTCCCTGTGGGACTCCTTGTGGCACAGACGTGGGTACTCCCTGAGAGATTCCTTGCGGCATAGATGTGGGTACTCCTTGAGGTACAGATGTTGGCACTCCCTGAGGGACTCCTTGCGGCTCGGATGTTGGTACTCCTTGCGGTACAGATGTTGGAACTCCTTGTAGAGGCACTACTTGGGGTGCAGCTGTTGGAACTCCTTGAGGAGGCACTACTTGGGGTACAGATGTTGGAACTCCTTGGATAGGCACTCCCTGAGGCACAACTGGTGGAGCACTTGCGACCGTGTTCGCCACGGTAGTAACAGGTGGCTGTTGACGCACTTGAGCAGGCATTTGGGCTGGGACAGCTCCTGGGCGAGTCTCACCTTCAACAGGAGTCATTGTAGTGGTTACTGTTTGTACCAGCACGCTTCCAGTGATAGCTGCCCCCACAGAAGTTACAGCAGGAGGCACTGATGAAGTTGCTTGCCTGAAAGAAACAAATTTATGTGATAATGCAGGTAAAAAAATAAAAATATGAAAAGGGAATAACATATTTATGTCATATAGTATCACTTACCCAATGGACACCAACTGAGATGGACCGCTAGATGCAGTAGAAGCCACAACTGACACAGGTGCCACAGAAGTTGATGATACAACAGCAGCACTGGATGTATGGGCTTGAGTTGTGCTACTTGACAGACTTGGAGTGGATGGAGTGGAACTTGATGTTGCTTGACTTGAAGCAGATACAGGAACCACAGCTGGCATTGCCAGAGACATGGAACCGGAACCAACAGAGCTTTGCACTGTTTGGCTGACTGTAGAGACAGCTGGACTGCTTGTCGGAACAGAGCTGGCTGCACTTGCGGCAGTGTGAAGTGCATTCTGCGGTGCCACTGTCGTCTTGGAAGGTGTAATGGGTCTTGCTGATAATGGAGTGGGCCTTGGAGGAGCGTCATTGGTCAGCAAAGGTGGAATGAGAGCCGATGGCGTCGGAGGCACTGGCCTTGCAAGCTGAGCTTCCAGAGATGGGACCTCCGATGAACTTGACGAGAGGATATTTTCTTTTGATGGTTGAGAAGGGGAAGCAGCACAAGCTGTATTTTGAAGTAGTTGTTTCAACAGGACATTTTGAGATTCGACCGGCTGGGAAAGAAGTTTGGAGCCGGTGGATTCATCTTTTTCATCTTTGGGCTGAAGCAGAGAAGCAACATCCATACTTGTTGAGGATGACGACTGAGCAGATTCATCATCAACATCCATTGGCTCAGGCTTGACGTCTGCAGCTTGTGGTGAAACCTCTGACAGAGAAAGGCTCTCTTGAGAAGCTTCCTTGGCCTGAACTCCATCTTTCAAAGCCTTAGGATAAGGAGGAGGAGGGCCCACAGGCAATGTTGGCGATTCATCCTTTGGCTTGACACTTCCTGATAAAAGCTGAGCCTGAAGCAAGCTTGGTTTATTGTCAAGCTTTGGCATTTGTGTCACAGACAGGGGCTTTATTTGAGACGTTGAAGAGCTGTTGGTGCCCTCACTGCTAGGAAGGGCTGGCGTGCTCAGAGATCTTGACGATTTCTTACTGGGGCTTCCCTGAATGGTGGGGATGAGGTCTGGCTGCTTTGATTCAGGTTCAGATTTGTTGTCTCCATTCCAAGTTGCAGGTTTAATTTGACTTACAAGCAACTTGGAGGGATCTGGCTGCTCTCGAACAGGGCTGCCGGGTGCTGATGAGCTATGAGTATCCACGTTCGCTCTAGCTAACTGGGACGGTTGTAAGCTCGCAGCAGCAGGACTAGGTTGGCTTTGAGGTCGATTCGGTGACCTTCGCTCTGCAGAGCTTTGAGAGTAAATAGTGCTAGTGATTTGTCTAATATTAGGAGGAAGTGTCATAGCAGTTAATGTTGAGTCCGAATCAGTGGCTGAGGTTATTGTGATATCCTGTGATGATCTCCTTCCACTGATAGATACAGGCTTATCAATAGACTTCTCTTCTGATGATGAAGCTTCTGGACTGTCTGCCTCTGATGATGGTAGTGCCCCACTGACCAAAGATGGAATAGAAACTGAGGATGATAGAGCAATGGCAGGCTCTGGAGCAGCAGGAGAGTCTTGCAAAATGGATATCAACTGGTCTCTCTCATTGGGATTTTGACTGGTGCCGTCATCGGTTTTCTTCTCAACATCATCTTTGGTTTCATTTAATTCTGGTAACAGTTCCCTCTTGGCTGACGATTTAACGGGTTCTGTATTGGCGCCCAGGAGAGAAGCCAATTTGGGGGATCCACTAACAAATGATGATGGAGATTGAGAACTTGCACTTGTAGCCTGACGCATAATCACTCGTGACTTTTGTTCAGACTGAGACAACGACACCTGCAGTAAAGTTTTGCCCAAGCCCTCAAAGACAGGTTCACTCTGCACATTTGTTTTAGAGTCCGAGCTTGAGGTATTTGAATGCTTATTTGCGTCTAACGTGCGTTTGCCTTCTGGTGTTGACGGCTGAGGTGGTTGGGCAGGCTTCACTGTTGTAGCTGGTTGCGGAGGTGCTGGTACAACAGGCAGTGATTGGGCAGCTTGGGCAGCTTGAGCAGAGAGTGCAGAAGCCATGTCTTGCTCAACCTCCAAATCTATGGGGCTTTGTAGCTCTAGGCTGTCAGGCATATTTGAACTGTCTGTACCTTCATGAATGCGCTCCATAGCTTCCAGTAATGCTTCATACTTTTTGCTTGCAGCTGTAGGCTGGAGAATTTGCACAGTTGTTTTCTCTAGCAAATTGATCGAGTCCTGTTCAGACATTTGAACTGTTGGAGGAGACGATGCATTAGATGGGTCCACGGGTGAACTGGATGGTTGAGATGTTGCTGTTGATGAAGAGGAGGCAGCTGCGGAAACAGGTTGAGCTTGCTGAGCAACCAGGACAGGCAACTGCTTCGATCCAAGGTGCACTTGAGTTGCATGTTGAGATTTAGGAATCTGCACCAAGATTTGTTTGGGTATACGACCACCAGGAACTGGCTGCTGAAGGAAGTGCATTGGAGTTTTCTGTAATACTTGAATGGGTGTCTGCTGGGACATTACACCAGGATTGGGGCGCAATATTAACACAGGCGTTTGCTTTGAAAGATGAGCTGGAGATTTTTGCTTCGATGGGCTTTGGATATCTTGAGAAGTCTTTAATGGAGAACCCTGAATTTCTTCAGCATTTATCTTGCGGGGTGAAGTCAGTACAACTGAACTTGACAACGCAGCTGGAGTAAGTTTATACAGGTCTCCACTGGGCGTTCCCATAACAGCAGTAACCAGTCTAGGTCCTGCGACTCTTGGAGCACCAGGCCTTGCAACTCCTCCAGAAACAGGTGTCAGCACTCTGGGGGAATTTGTGATAACGCTGACTGGTACGAGACCTGGAGCATGTGGAAGATGGACTCGCTGAGCAACTCCAACACGGGACGCTGTTAAAGACTCCACAACAGGGGTTGTTTGGGATTTACTGGGTGTGCTCCCCTTGCTGACAGATGGTGTGTCTGCAGATGATGTTTGAGCTGTCTTGATTTTGGCCTTTTCAACAGCTTGATTTACAGCAACAGTTTCAGGTGTCAAAACTAAGTCACTTGATGCTGAAGGGTCTGCTGTTACAGTCTGCGTCGGAGTCAAATCAATGCTGGATGTACTATCTGCAGGAGTTGACTGTGGGTCTGTGGGCACATTGCTAGGAGCATCAGCATTTTTCTCCTCTACACTTTTTAAGCCTTCCTGCATCTCTGAAGTTCCTTTAGAAGTAGCATCCTCATTGACAGGTTTCTCCACAGGATTAGCAGTGCCAATAATCATGCTCACTTCTTCTTCGGTTAAATTATCAGTCATCATGGCACTTGCATCTGAACTATCCTCATCCTCAGCCAGGCTACTTGCAGAGGCAACCTTTGCCACCTCAGCGGCCAAATCTATAGTCTCAGTTGGAGGGGGCGGAGGTGAGTCGGCAGCATCATCTTCCAACAAGATTTCTGGTAGATCAAAGTCTATTTTAGGGATGGCTGAGAGGGAATCCATCTTTGGGGTCACACAAGGAAGAATACTTGAAGTTTCACTGGATGTACGCAACAAGTTGGATTCTGGTTTGTCCATCGACTTCTCATCGGAGCCAGTAGATTTCTTGGACTCAGAGTCGGGTGATCGGGCAGGGGAGGCGAGATCATCATCTGAATAGTTGTAGTCTGAGGCCACCAAGGATGCATGGCGAGGGTTCACTCCAGAGCTGCTGCACCCGACAAGCACGGGCTGCTTCTTCTCTGCCTCTGCCTTGCTCTGCTGTTGCCTCGTGCTGAACATGGGGGAGCCTCCACGCAACCCAAGCCGAATGTTGCCGAACGCGTCGAACAGCGCTGCAGGCAGGGGAATCGGGGCCATGGGATTGCCGCCACCACCACCGCCTCCAGGCGGCCCCGCCATCACTTGGTGCTGCTGTTGCTGCTGCTCCACCATGACGTTGTGTTCCTGAGGCGTGCGCGGCGTCGCGGGGTTCTCAACGCTCAGAGGACGGTCTGGCAAAGCAGGGCTGCTCGCCATGCTGCCGCCGGTGCTGGAAGGCCTCCTGACAGCCATAGGGGATCCCAGTGGGTTCTGAGGCCCGGCGGACTGCACCATGGGACTGCGCGGCGGCATCGGCGACTGAGGGTGGCCCGGGTGGCCCATGGACACGTGGGGGCTGGGCGGCGGCCTGGGGCTTTGCGACGCGGCCTGAATGTGCGGGGACGGTGGCTGCGGCGCACCGAACTGCCCCTGCGACATGGGTGAGCTGGGGGGCAGCTGGTGAGGACTGGGACTAGGCGCCATGGGGGACGCCGCCGGCACAGAGGGGCTGCGGTCAGGCTGCTGCAGCGGCGAGCTCGGGGGCTGCTGCATCTGCTGCACACCTTGTTGGGATTGCTGCTGCAGTAACTGTCTCTGCTGTTGTTGTTGGGCGATTTGCTGCTGTAACATCATTTGCCGCTGCTGGGCGTACTGCAGCTGTTGTTGTCTCTGCAGTAGCTGTTGTTGAGTCTGCTGTGCACCCTGTTGTACGTTTTGCTGCACACCCTCCACCTGGTTTTGGTCCGGCTGCTGTCCAGCCTGCTGCTGTTGTTGTTGTTGTTGGAGTAAAGCCTGCTGCCTTTGTTGCATCAACTGCCTTTGAAGTAGCTGCTGTTGCTGCTGCTGAGCGGTTTGTGGTTGCTGTTGCTGTTGTTGAGTGGGCATGAGTCTCACCGGCTGGCCAGGCTGGCCAGGTTGGCCGGGCTGCCCCTGCTGCTGAGCCTGCTGAGCCTGCTGGGCCTGTTGCAGCTTCAGCTGCTGTTGCTGCCTCGCCAGGACTTGCTGCCGCATCAACTGCTGCTGCTGAGGGGACAGCTGGCCGAACTGCTGGATCTGCAGAATGGGTCCATTCGGGCCCTGCACCACGTGGCGCACCATCTGCTGCGGGTGGAGCTGCACTTGGTCCAGCTGCTGCTGCGTCACCTGCTGCTGCTGCCTGATTCGCTGAATCTGCTCGGTCGTCAACTGAGTTGGGACGCCAGGGCGCTGAAGTACTTGGCCTTGCTGCATAGGCTGTCCCTGTTGTACCACCTGCTGAACAACTTGGCCCTGCTGTGGTACCTGCCCTTGTTGGACAACTTGACCTTGCTGTACCATCTGGCCCTGGGACATGACCTGGCCTTGCTGCATAACTTGACCTTGCTGCACCATCTGGCCCTGGGGCATGACTTGGCCTTGCACTACCTGACCTTGTTGGACCATTTGGCCTTGTTGAATCATTTGTCCTTGTTGAATCATTTGCCCTTGCTGGACCATTTGCCCTTGCTGGACCATTTGCCCTTGCTGGACCATTTGGCCTTGCTGAACCATTTGGCCTTGCTGAACCATTTGGCCTTGCTGAACCATTTGGCCTTGCTGAACCATTTGGCCTTGTTGCACCATTTGACCTTGTTGAACCAATTGACCTTGTTGTACCATTTGGCCTTGTTGTACCATTTGGCCTTGTTGAACCATCTGGCTCTGTTGGACCATCTGGCCCTGTTGGACCATCTGACCCTGTTGGACCATCTGGCCTTGTTGAACCATCTGGCCTTGTTGAACCATCTGGCCCTGTTGAACCATTTGGCCTTGTTGAACCATCTGACCATGTACAATTTGTCCTTGTTGAATCATCTGGCCTTGAATAATTTGTCCTTGTTGCCCTTGATTTTGGTTGATTAGTTGATTCTGCTGAATTACTTGTTGTTGTATCAACTGTCCTTGGCTTACTTGAGGAGAACCTGGGATTCTCTGAACACTTTGTACAGTCTGAAGTCCAGGTTGATTTGGAGGACCTTGTGCTCTCACAAACCTTGTTGGCAATCTGAACAGAAAGAAAAACAAATTTTTATCTCTTCAAATTTGAGAGAGGGACAGGGAAAGGAAAATAAATTGCATACCTCACTACTTGATCAGATTGGAACTGCTGGGGGTTGGTTGCATAGACAGCCATTTGTCTGGGCATTGGCACCTGAGGCCTATGTTGAGGTGATGCCAAGCGATGACCAATGGGCGATGGAGGTGGAGGACAAACCTGCTGGCTTGGTGAAGGCGTAGGGTGGCCTCCACCTGGACTAAATGGGCTATCATCCTGAAATAGCGACATGCAGACAACGTTAGCAAGCGCTACAGACTAGAAAGGAAAGATTTATTAAGGTTAAACATTGCAATATTCCCACCTGAGAGTGTGGTGTGCCAATGCGAGGAGACGGCTGCAGACTGTGAGGAGACATTCCCGCAGGGTTGCCCGGCGAGTGCTGCACCATGGCACCCATGGAATTGGGACCCGGGCTCTGGGCACCTATCATTGGGCTGGGGCTCTGCATGGCTTGAGGTGACGGCGAGGGCTGCTGCTGCACCATGGGAGACAGCTGCTGCTGCTGCACCATGGGAGAGAGTTGTTGTTGCACTAGTGGTGAGTTTTGCTGCTGCTGCTGCTGCTGGAGCATAGGGGAGTGCTGCTGTTGCTGCTGCAGTGAGGGAGAAGGTGACAGCATCGGTGACTGCGGCGTGTGGATAGGTGAGGATGGTGGTGGCCGTAGAGGGCTTTGTTGGGGTCCAGGCCCCATCATGCCCATTTGAGCAGGCTGCTGTCCTCCCACCATAGGCTGAGTTTTGTTTTGCTTATTGCGATACTCCTGAAGTAAAAAATCAACAATGAAAAAACCAATCATCAGGATAAGTTGACAAACAGCAGCTTAAGGCTGAACACTTTACCTGCATAACTGCATTATGCTGCCGGTTGGACTTGCGAGCTGAATCTAGGTGCTTCTGCAAGCCACTTTGTTCCTCAGTAATACGCTGAAGTTCTGCAGCATCATTTTCAGGCAGTGGATTTCCATTCTTTGAAGCTACCCTCTTTTTACTTATGAGTGACTGCAAACACAAAGGAGTGACAAATTGCTAAATGAAATCTCAAACTAATTTTGTGCATACAAACCACTGAAATTTTATGACAACTACCTTTCTTGCTTTTCGCAATTTGTGTACTTCAGATTCATAATACTTCAATTGGTCAGTCAGATATTGATTTTCATGGTTCATCCAGTGCTCATAAGTCATATGAGCTTGCCTATCCGCTTCGGAGTTAACATTGTCAGGCGGTGTGGGTGGTTGAGCAACACGAGGTGCATTAAAGAGTGGCACACGCACTGAAAAATTAAAATACCATGAGCCTCCGCATCATGCAAAACTTGAATGAAACCCATACAGAAAACAACATACATTCTTGCGACATATTCGCTGTCATGGATGGTCGCACCATCTGCGGCCTCGGCACCCACTGCTGCTGAACAGGTTGCTGGAGTCCCATCTGACCAGGAGCCATGTTGCCAACATTGACAGATCCCATGGGGCCCATGGCACCCATCGTGCCCACAGCACCAGCTTGGACGACGCCTGGGTTACTTGGCGGGCCTTGAACGGGAGCAACAGGTCGAACTCCAGGCGGGTAGGGTGGCCTTAGCTGGGGCTGCATCATGACTTGGCCTGGCGAAAGAAGAGCAATCGTCAATATTCCTTAACAAAAAGAAAATAAATTGGATCCTTTGAGTGTGACACCGCAAACTGCTTACCAGGCATTTGCAGCTTGGGAGGCCCTGGCACCGAGACGGGCACTGCCACGGGCACCGGCGTCCCTGGCCCGGCCTGTCCGGGCGAGCTGAGCACAGTGGACTGAAGGTGCTCCAGCTCCAGCTCACTCATCATGTTGCCGGGCATCGGCATGGGCGAGGTGAGGCCCTGTCCCTGCGACGTCCCCACGTCCATTTGTCCGGTCTGTTGCTGATGCTGGTGTTGCTGCTGTTGTTGCTGCTGCTGTTGTTGTTTCTCTTGCTCCCGTTTCTCCTGTTCCAACAGGTCCTCTAGTAAAAGAGGTTGATCCTGTGAAGAAATAAAAATAAAAGTTTTAAAAAGTCGTACATCATGTTTCAAAGTCTGGGCTGAGCAACAGTCAGCACAAAAAGAATTGCAGAAGAATTTAACAAAAAAATTCTTAAAGAGGACATCTAAAATACAAATAATATATTATAATAATAATAAAGCATGCAAAGTGGATCATGCAAAGACAGTGTTGACTACAAGGGAATATTAGAATGAATGCTTTCTGTTCCGAGGCAATGGGATGAAGGCAAGATTAAAATGGCAACTACTGCTGAGTACTTGATGCAAGAAATATCCGATGTTTCTGAAAAACATGTTCCTTTCCTCAGGTTAATTAAGACTCGGCTTAGCTTCACCCTTATTTTCACCTACGTGGCAGTAAAAAGTGTTAACCAACTCAAGCAAATTTAAATCCTTTGATACAAATTTGAAGCAGATGTGCTGGTATTGTTTCAAGAAGAAAATAAAAGAAACTATTCATGTTTCTTTTCACTTATTCATTTATGCTTTATCAATAAAGAATTTAAGTCCTACTCCACAGTCACATGCAACAGTGCAGTGATGGATCCTCGAAGGAGATTGAGAGATCTACTCTGGCCCACAACACACAGCGAAGCTCTCACCTGAAGTAAAAGAGGCCTATGTTGCATGTGCGTGGCCATTGGGCCAGGTACAGGACCTGGGAGGTCTAAAGGCGGTCCACCCGGTGGCCCCATCGGAGGCGTTTGGGGCACCATTGGGCGCATTTGGGGCAGCGTAACCGTGCCGGCGGGGTCGGGCCCCATAGGCCCCATGCACACCACCCCAGCCATGGGAGCCATCTATGCCACATGCCGTTAGACGTTAGAGTTAGTATGCGATGACCCAAAACCAAACCTTACATCTAAGATAACTACAGTGACTCCTTCAATAATGTACTGTTCAACTAAACAAATTTGAGATAATTTATTGAAATCACAATGGTTACGTAGTCTTCACAAAACTTTGTCTATTGGGTGGATGAAAATTCAATTAAGACATTATGAAATTGTGCCCTCTAAAATAAATATCCAACTGCAGGAAGTATATCAGACTCAGGCTAGAGTAGAATAAGGTAAGCAAAATTCAGACAATTGAAGAGACAAATTTGACAGCCAACAATGACACAGCACAAAACAAAAACAAAACGGGAATTTTTTTTAGACCATTTATCACAAGTTTCCTACACACAGCATGCCTTCACCACACCACATCAAACTTACAAAATACTGAACAATCATGGTAAACCATGGAAGCAAGCAGAAATCTTTGGATGAAATCAGCCTTACAAGAAGGGGTTGCGAAAATTAACTGCCTTTAGGCGATAGTCATATTCATGCTTGTATGACTCAATTCACAAGGCATCAAGGAGGGGACATAAATTTACTGCATCATGAAAGGAACTGGAGACAAGTTGGTTGTTAATGCTATCCATGCAAAACTAGTTTACAAGCTCTGGAAACTCAGAGGCACTCCTGTGTGGCAGATATCAAGAATTCCACTTATCACCACCATGGCCTCAATCTGACTTGAAATTTCTAATCATAATGGGGTACTCATTCTTCACACCATAGTATCTACTGAACCACACATTGAAGGGATAGGGAAGATAAGACAAGAGATCCTGAGAGCTAGATGTGGCACCCATTTTCCTTTTCTCCGCTGTTGACATTCCAGCTCACTAACCTCACATGCCACTTTTACACAGCAGAGAACCTCATGCACGATACAAGATGAACTCTTTCACGCTTGCTAACAATCAGTTGGAAGAAAATTGCACTTACATGCTGGAGGGAGCCTGGGTAAGGCGGAGGCGGCCCAGGGTACGGTGGCGGTGGCGGCGGAGGTGGTGGAGGTGGTCCTAAGTTGGATCCAACACGGGACACAGCTCCGACGGGTGGTCCTGCTGGTTGCAGGATTTGGCCGTTTTGTCCAACAACTACACGCCCTCCGATTCGCTGCAAATGCTGTATCCTTTGCTGAGGACCTGCAGGAATATTTTTTATGAAATAAAGAAATGGTCACATCTTCCTGTCAAACGTCACACTGAAATAGAAATTAATGGAATCCTAGATCAAGGTACACTTACCACCAGGCATTTGAAGCCTCTGAAGAAGAGGTGGTTGACCTTGGAATGAATTTTGATAGCTGACTGCGACATTCCCATCATTTGCAACAGAATTTGGCTGCTGTTGAGGCACAATGCCAGCACTTGCAATGGGGCCTCCAAGAGAGCCAACAGTATTCGTACCAACAACATTTCCTTGTTGAGAGCTCACCACAGTTTGAACAGTATTTACATCAGTCTAGTTACAAACATTAAAAAAACAAAATAATCATTACAACCACAGATTTACAAACTGATTTAAAAATTAGAGGTCAGCAAACAAATAAAGTACCTGAGAGTGGTGTGGTGTAGAGCCTGGTGTAGAGCTGTTGGATTGCCCCTGTACAGAGACAGAGGCTGTGTTGACCTCATTACTGTGTTCTGTAGAACTGCTGTCTCCAGTATCATTCTTGGGCTGCTGTGCTGCTTCTTTCTTCACATCTGGTTCTTCTAAGTCGAGATTTTCATCAAGAATATTCGTCTTCTCACCAATATCACCAAGTTCAGGATCAGCATACTCAAGAATATTAAAGTCAGCACCCATCTCAGCTGAAACAAATAAAAAAGTTCGTTAAAAATTTCAAGCAAAGTAAATTTTCTTAGAAGAAAATTGTTGAAGTCAAGTGCACCAGCCCTTACCTAACAATTCATCATCATCTTCCACAAGACCTCCGAGAATATCTGTGACATTATCAACTTCAGCCATGGCGCCACCTTCCTGCTCCAGCTTTTCAAGCTCAGCGGTGACGCTGTCAGGTATTTCTTGCGAATCTGCCATCGAGTGCATATTGCCTTGTGCTGGTTGAGAAGAGGCTGGAGGGGCAGGTGCTGGCGCAGGAGCTGACCCTTGGGTAGAGACGCTCTGCACCTGCTGAGATGAAAATTGAACAATGCCGGTCGGCATTTGTTGAGATGTTATTGGTTGTCCCACTGCTATCATCTGTCCCTGTCCCTGAGCCTGCACTTGAGGCTGACTTTGTGTTTGCACAGGAGTCTGAGGTTGTGCTTGGGTTCTTTGATGGATGATGAGGCGTGCTCTGGCATGATCCAAGCTCTGAAAATGGCAATGAATGACGTACTCAGCAAATGGCAAAGCACCCCCCAACATAACAACACCAAGCGAACACTGAGTAATTTTCACAAATGGAATGACTCATTGATAACAAAAAAAGCATGAAAATGAAAATGGCAAAAAATGAGAAGCATCAGTTCAGAGTATAAACTTTAAATTCTGCCTACTGAATTATTTTTCCTTGCCAGAAATCGAGGAAAACCAAACAGATTTCATCATGTATATTGAACAAACTCCATACAATTCTACTTACCGTCAGACGAGCGTCACCCGGTTGGAGCTGCTGCACATGAACATTGTTGGGACTCCGAATAACCACACTGTTGGTTGGGAAGCGAGGTCTAGGAGGCGGCAAGGGCTGACGAAATTCGGTACTTTGTCCCTGTAGCAAAGTTTGTTGCGGCAATGCCTGAGACTGCGGAGGTTGGGCTTCGTAGCCAGGCATCTGAGGTTGAGATATTACCATAGTCTGGTTGGGGAGCTGAGGTGATGCCTGGGATGAAGTATCCGTCTCTGTATTGGCTGATGGATCTGAAAAGCCAAGTAAGAAACAAGGTATTTTTAAAAATGACGAATACTTGCCCTCTTGCTTGAAATAAAGTCAATCGGTAGATTCATACCCGTCCTCATGCCAGGACCCCATATCCTCTGCTGGCCGTCGCCACCAGGCTCCAGCTTTTTGAACTGGTTTCTCTGCAACAGATCCCGCAGCTGCTGGTTCCCCTCCTGACCAGGCATGGGCGTAGGCGTGCCCGGCGTGGCCGGGGTGCCCTGAGCGCTCGGCGTGGTGGCCATGGGGGAGGCCATGGTGGCCGGCTGGCTGGGGGTCGGCGGAGGGGTGGCGAACACGTCCACCTGTGGCTGGGGCCGCGGTGTGGACGGCGGCTGGAGGTAAGGGTCCGCCTGGGGCGGCACTGGCTGCACTGGCTGCGCCGGCAGTGGCCCAGACATGGGCCCCGACATTGGGGCAGGCCGCGGAGTGCCCGGAGGCATGGCGTAGGGGTCCATGGCCACGGCGGGCGAGGGCGAGGGAAGTGTGGCCGGTCTGGCGGGGACCATGGTGGGTGCCATGGCGGGGCCGGGGGTGTACTGTGGCTGGGGCCGCGGCGTGCCTGGCGGCTGCATGTACGGATCCCCCGACACAGTCCTCGTGTATGTGACGGGGCGCGGGCCGGCGCTGGCCACGTTCACCACCGTGTTGAAGGGCTGCAGGAGTAAAAGTAGAGTGTCAGAACACACACAGACTACGGGCAACGAAGACAACCAAAGAGGAACAGCCCAACAAACCTTCCCAGTAGACACCTGCAGCTGGGTAGCCAAGCCACCTGGATTCGGTCCACCTTGTTCCATGGGATATTGAGAAATGCTTCCATCTGGGTTCACATGTCTCCCTAATTTCAATGCTGGTCAGAGAAAAACAACATTAATATGGTCGAAGAGTTGTTGGAAAATTTGTGACCAATGGTTGTTGCTGTACCTTGACTCTGCTGGGTCTGCAAGTGTTGTTGCTGCTGCTGCTGTTGCTGCCTTAAAGCTTGTAGCTGTTTCCATTGTCGCTCTTGTTCTGCCTCTCTACTGTTCTTTTGCTGGTTGATCTTGTCAGAGTCCTGGATGGAGAAACATTACACCGATTAGCAAATTAAAAATACCACTTACCAAATTTTTTTTTATTCTTTTTTCTTTTTTTTTGTAAATTAAGTGGAATGTGATAAATTTTTACTAAAAGCAAAGAGGTAAGATAAAAAATATCCTAAATGATATGGATGCACTTGGATGCACACGGTAATAAAAAGTTCACTAAGAGTTGGAAACCCTAGTATTCATACAAGCTCAAATGCTCAAACATTAATCAAAACCAAAACATTTGCTAATTCCCTGCACTGAAGTTTCAAATGTAAGACATATAGAAGCCAGAATAAAAGCTAATGCTACTGGGCTAAAAAAAAGTAAAATTTGCCAAGACAATAAAATTTGATTGTGGCAGGAGGGGGAGAGAGAGAAAAGTAACAAACTTCAAGGACAATATGAGAGAAAAAAAAAGTTCGATGAGGTAAATGGAGAAAGTTCAACAAGAACAAATTTGATTGCAACACAGAAAAAAAAGCATGAAAAGTGTGCAAACAAGCTACAAGGTCTTAAAACACAAATCTACGTAAGACCAAAATAAACCTGCACCACGATATCGATCCAGCATCCACAAACACACGCACACAAACACAATAGGGTGGAAGGTGATTGAAAAAAAAAAGGATGAGGGGGGAATGGTAGGTTGAAAGATAAGCAAACCAAATATAAATAAGTAACGGCTTGTAACCAAATGATAGATTATCCAATACATGACAGGGTTTGGACAGAGATATTTTGAGTAATGATTATGAACAAAGGATTTAAGTTCCATAAACTCAGCTTCAGTGTAGAAAGGAAGTGTAAATTTCTAGAACTGTTTTACTCCTGCATGACAAATCTAGTTTTCACAAATAAAGTTAACTTGAGAACTAAACTTGATAATTAAACCCATGCAATGAAAACATAATTTTAAATAAAAACAAGAATCTAGTGAAGTAGAGCAAAAAAATAATGATTTTTTTCCAGACACCCTCTACATGAAGTACACCAAAAAAGATCTTAAAAAATTCAGGCACGAGTAATTTTTAACCATATGCTTATAGTTTTTGGCAATGCAACTCTATAGCACAATCTGCTCTACTCATTGACTATTTAAAAAATGACTACAAGGCTCACTGAACACTGACCATACCAAAATTGAACCTTATCTTTTCTTGGTGTTGTAACTCATTATTCCAAGATTTTAAGATAATTCAATTAGCAGTACATTTTGTAAAATTTAAGATGGACACAATATGTACAAGGCCATAAACTGGCACAAAATAGGAGGAAAAAGTCAAATTTGTTCAAAACAGTACTTTAGGTACAGTGATCAGTGCTCTCATTCAAGCACAAATGCTGACAACCATATTGAAAGAAAAAAAGAAAAAACATAACTGGCAGCTGGTAAAAACAACGCCCAAAACAAAATAACAACAAATGCTTTGAATGACTGCGACTGAGCTCACCGATGCCAGTGAGGTTGGCGGCTCGAGGGACGGGAGAGTGCGCATAATCTCGGAAGGGGTAAGGACACGGATTTGTTGGTCGACAGCTGGGATAGGTGCGGCGTTGGTGGTAAGGATCCCCAAGATAGAAGCGGTCTGAATAGTCGCCCTAGGCCCACTCTCTGCATTGCCAACAGTCACACTGGGCGCGGCCACCACCACTGCGTTTGAAGCCCGAGCGAGAGAGGAGGAAGAGATGATGTGTTGCACGGGGAAGTATTGATGCAGCGTGTGCGTGGAGCCCGGCTGCTGCGAGAGCGTTTGAATGGGGAGGAACTTGAGATTGACATTCTCGATGGTGGGCGCGCGGCGCACCACCGAGGGCACCGCCTGCACGGCGTCGCCGGCCGGCGAGTGGTGGATGGTGTGGTGGTGGTGGGGCGGGGGAATGACCGGAGGCGGGTTGCTGCTTTTGGGTTGGGGCACGACAGGCACGACCGAGACGGTCTGAGTGGGTGCTGGTGCTTGTGCTGGTGCAGACGTCGTCACGACCCCACCAGCCACCACCGGGAGGGAAACAGATGTCAGGGACACGGTGGAGGTGATGGTGGGAACCATAGTGGGCACCATAGTGAACGTAGTGAACGCTCCACTCGACGAGCTTGGAGCTGCCGAGGAGAAAACCACAGACGCCACATGGGCCGGGGAGGGCGCAGAGATAACGGTCGGACTGGCTACAAGGGTGTTCAATGCCGCCGCTGGTTGAGGTGCCGGGTTGCTGCCGCTGCTAGCAATCTGGAGGCTGGGGGTGAGTGGGGCGACGAGCTTTGAGGGCGGGGTTAGGGCGGGGGTGGGAATGGGAGTAGGAGTAGAAGAAGGAGTGGGTGTGGGGGTTGGAGTGGGAGGGGGCTGTGGCGTGGGGGGTGGTGGTGTAGGCGTTGCAGGAGTGGCGGGAGGGGTTGGTGTAGGAGGTGCTTGTTCCACACTGGATGCGGTTAGTAGGTCTTCCTCATCGGGCACTGACAAGAGGCCCGTCTCTCCAGAACACACCTCAGGCTGCGAGGTCGGGGCTGAGGCGGAGGGCGAGTTGACGGCACCCACCGTGCCTTGGACCGTGCCCTGGACCGTGCCTTGGACTGGCTTCAGGACTGCGGGCCCACAGGGTGAGGCGCCAGGGGCAGGCGAGGATGCAGCAAGGCCAGCAAGGCCACCCACCGACTGTCGTGACACCAAGGAGTTTTGTTGATTCAGGTTCAAGCGGTACAACACTGACACACAGTGCCCGTGCGTCACCACACAGAACACACATAAACACAGAAACATAGGCACACCACACTTAAAACAAACACAAAAAAATAATCTTACAATTGAAGGGTTAACTGTTTTGAAAGGAGATTAAGAGCACTAGAAAGAGCGAGAGAAACGGGCCACACAACGTGTGAAGCTGAGAGAACAGGCACGTAAAACATAAACATAGAGGGGTGGGGAAAGCCAGGCAAAACACTGACATGGGTTCACATATTTCACTTAATTCGCGGGCTATCACATTTAAGGGATTCCACAACCATGAACACACATTGAAACCCAAAAAGCAAACATCAACACATCTCTGAACATAGAAAAAAAAATTGCCTGCACAATGTGAATGTTCAGTTGAATGATATGGGAGTATGGGAGTTTCAATAAGGTACTAATTATAATTTCGCTTAAAAACTTGAACTCCCTGCCTCTGTATTCATTTTGAAAGTAACAAAATACTAATAAAACTCTCTTTAGAGTTTTTAGAAAATTAAAGAACAAATGGCAGTAAAATTGATAGAGAGACATGAATAAAGAGGAATGTTGGAGCTAACTTTATAATTGTGAGCCTATTGATAAAGAAAAAAAAAAAAACAGTTTGTTGAAACTGACCTGGTGCCCTTTTTTCAATTTCTGGTTGGTCCTGTTTTCACGAGCCTGCTGAAGATAAGGAGATTTCTGTTCAGATGGTAAAACCCTCCATTTCTTAGCTATCATCCTGCACCGGTCAGCCCAAGCTAAAAAGAGACAAAAAGATTTTATAAGTAAAACTATGCAATGACAGAAAAAAAAATCAATTCAACTTAGTTGGATTGAATTATTTAAATTGACATACCAGGGTAATCCTTTTTCCATTCAGGATGATTAATATTTGCATACAAGACAGCAGAAATTGTTGCATTCTTTCCAAGAGCTTCATCAGCTTCCATTCGCTCGGTGTTGCCGCTGCGAGCATTCTTCACCTGACCTGGCACAGGTTGTGAACCATCATTGCTGAGGCCTCCAAGCGAACTATTGTCAACATCTCCACTTTGAGATGAGATCCATGGAGAATGTGGAGGCTCTGAGAAAGCTGGACTGAATTGTGGACTACTGTAAATAAGAGACACACATGATAAGTGAGAATTGCAGACATCAAAAATTATAGTGACAGGAAATTATAATAAAAATCTTAACGTACTTGCTGTACTCTGATTGGTAGGGAGAAGGTGGTGGAAAACTCATAGGTGAAGAAATGTTGGACTGTACTGCCTGAGTGCGGGCAATGTTCAGCTGAGGGGGTACAACTGGAAAAAGGAGGAATGTTATTTTTTTTTTTCCCAAAATAAGCAAAAATCAACAAGGATGCAATTGCAAAGGATTCAAATCAACATAACATACCTGGATGTTGTGATGGTGAAGCAGGAACATTACTGTGAGTGGATAAAACTTGACCAGGAACAGAATTCATGGGGAATACATTACATTCTTGAGATTCTTGAGATTCATCAGTGAGAACACCTTTGAAAATCTCTTCAACATCTCTGCTATCCATGTTAGGCAGCCCTAGAAGATACAATGAAACCAATGATAAGACAATCAAACTTACCTACTTTATCTGGTACAATTCATAGGTTGTATGTAACCTGTATGCTATACTAACCAGAATCTGGAACCATACAGTCTAAATTGAAATTGGGGCTGAGAATATCAGCCAATTCATCCTTGTGTGCCTGACTAGAAACATCTAGTTCTGTGTCTCCACCAATATCATCTAAGTTTTCCTCAGTCTTCATGTCAGGTTCTTCATTCATTATAGTGTTAACAAGATCTGCATCCAGCAGATCATGTGGTACATTTGGGATATCTTTGAGTACCTCCGCATCATAAGAATCATCTTCTTCCTTGATGGGCGACTTCAAGGCAATGGCTGACTCTACTTTGATACGTTCAGCCTGCTCTGCTTTCTCTGCTTTGAGAGCCTTTTTAGCCTCCTCAGCCTTCTCAGCTGCTTTCCTTGCCTTAACTTCTTCAATTGCTTTAATTTCATCTTGTGATAAGGTGATTGTTTTATCAGGTGTAACAACCTTCAATCTGTCTGACTCCTCTGAATCACTTGCACTACTGCTACTTGCCTGATCTTTACTTGTTTCAAGAAGTTCTTTGCCAAAAAAGGCCTCTTGAAGGTAAGATGGATAATTTTCTACTAGTTTGGATTTTATCTTCCTACGCATGGGTTTACGTTTAGCAGGCTTGTCATCACATGATACAGGCACCACACTATCATCGAGACGCCCAAAAGCATTGCAGGTTTCCAGAGCGTCATCATTCTCCTCACGATACCTGTTATTCCGTAACCGTGCATTGAAACCACCAATTCCAAGATTTTTCAGGTTCCGAACTCTGATACGGCGTAAGACTAGATTGCCAGTTTTTGAAGTGTGAATAGTGAAGCCTTCGGGTGGTTCAGGAGGAGATCCATCTTCTTTTGGTGCAACAATCATTCCATCACGATAAAATGGTTCCTCGTCATCATCTCCATCCCCATCTCCTTGATCTTTGCCTGCAAAAAAACCCAACAAAAATACACAATTTAAAGGGGAGTTCCAAAACCAAAATAATTATGACATAAAAAACAAACAGAAGAACACTTACTACCATCCAGATCTAATCCATCTCCATCAGTTTTAGATGGTAGGACAACAGGCTCCATTTGAGCAAGCATTTTGCGGTTAAAACGCTTTTTCTTTGGATCATTCATTTGTCGCTTTTCTTTCTCAATTTCAAGTGACTTGATGAGTAAAAGGCCTGATTCTGACAAGATAACACCATCTTTCTGGAATTCCTGCCTTCTTCTATGCAAATGATCTGAACAACACCAAAAGACAGATATGAGAGACTTGACATATAAGGAGTCACCCAAATACAGAGAGCCTAAAGAAAGGGGAAGTTACCTGGACTTCGCGGAGGAGAAGGCATTCTGATAGGTCCTGGCAGTGGCAAGGGTTTGGGTTTGGGCTTAATCATAGCAGGTGGTAGAATGAGATGAGGAGGGGGAACGTGGTGTGGACGGCAGAGAACACAATTGTAACCTTCCTCAGCACACTTTTCTGCATCGGCTTCAGAACGAATACGGTCACACATACAATGCAACCACCGTTCACAGCGGACACATTTGATAATGAGCTCACCCTCACCATAACTATCCTGACATACAGGGCAAATGGTTCGTGAAGAGCAAGGACCACACTCTGTGAAACCTTTGAGCCAATGACAGTTAGGGCCAGGCTCATTTGCTCCACAAGTATGGCATTGAACACACCTATGAGATAATCAAAAACCGTTAATGTGAAATCAAGTAAAGAAGAAAAGGACAATATGTAAAGCTATAATCAACAACAATACCATTTGCACTTCCAGTTGCCATGTGGCACATAATCCAAAGGTGGGTCCATACAGTAAATGTGGTAAGAGATGTCGCAGTCATCGCATAGAATAAGTCGAGACTCGTCATGCCTTTGCCCACAGCCTTCACAAACTGTACAGTCCAAGCAGCGCCACCCTTTTTGAAGAATTACTTTGGTGATCTGGAAAGCCAAAAAAGGTGGGTAAATGTTGGTAAACCTATTTGGTTTTCTAAACATCACTTTAATAAGAGATATCTGACCTTGACATTGGCACAGTAGGGGTGGTAGCACTGGCCACACTGGGCACACGCTATCAAACAACCTTCTTGGTCCTGACCCAATGCTCCACACATGACACATACATCTTGATACAAGACAAATTTATCCTTAGCAGAAACCAACACAAGTCTGTTCTCGTCCTCATGATCATCATCTTTCTTGGATTGAGTAGCATCAACTTGGGGTCTCTAAAATTTCAACAAATAATATGATAAAAGAGGATAACACATTGTGAAAATTAATACATACTGTATCATAAACACAAGTTTACCTGTAGACCGAGACCGGGCACGCCAAATACTCCTCTCATCTTTGATTTGGCCCCACGCTTGCGCCCAAATTCCGGATTTTTCTGGTGTTTCTTTTGATAAGGACCAGCTATACCTCCCTTTCGGCCTGACATTCCAACATTCCTTGCACTATAAGATTGAAGACTCATCAAAAGACTGTTAGATAAGCCCAATTTCTTCTTTGGAATTTTTCCGGCACAGAAAGGCTTGCCTTTCCCCAGGCCAATTCCAGCTACACCAACTTCAGAGTCAAATAGTGCCACCTGTGAACAATTTAAGAAAGAGAAACTTAGTTACATTTATTCATTATTTTGATGATGCTGGAAAGATAATACCGAGAAGCACTGAATAAATAAATACCTTATCTGATGACATGTCTAATTCTCCAAAAAATTCATCAGACATGAGTGATTCTTGAGATGCACTAAGACTTGAGTCTCCATCTTCAATACTATTTTTTCGCTTTAATTTGTTTGTCAAATCTTTGCATTTAGTACAGACATACTCATAGGTCGGTTCAGCCCTTCTGCGTTGATGATAGGTGGGCAGGTCTGCTTCAGCATCACAGGAACTATGCACAGCTTTCCGACAAATGGTACACTGCACCATCTCACGGACTGCAGCTGCTCTATATGCTCTTTTGCATATTGGACAATAGTACCCCTTATTTCTTTGTTGATAACACGAGTCACAGACCGTGTAATGAGCATGCCACCTTGAGGAATGTCCAGCGCCTGGAGTCCGAGAACCACAGTCCGTACATATTCGGCAGTACTGCAAATAATTTAAAAAAAAAAACATTCAGAATATGGAACTTTCAAAACAAATGGCATGTGCCTGAATGTAAGGATCAAATCCCACCTTGCACTTCCACCCCAATTTTGGTATGGAGGTAACAATGGGACGTTGGCAAGTGGGGTGGTATGCCTTATCACATTTTTCACAGAGCATTATTTTAGTATGGTCCATTTCTTTTAATCTGCAAACTTGGCAACAGCGGCAATCAGCGCATTGCCACCCCGCCCGCACTTCAGGAAGAAGAGCCATTCCAACACAAGCACCATGGTAATGGCTACCACACGCACTGCACATGGTTAAATTTGAAACATCTCCCAGTGTGTTGCACTTTCTGCACGAGACATCGCCAACACCCAGGAGAGGCACTTGATCTAGGTGCAGGTTACAAATCAGTGTGTGGGTCTTGTTACAGTGGAATCCCCCTGAGGCAGCTGCACACGGCAAGTGAAAATGTCTTGGACAGCCTGCAAACTGGCAAGCAACACTGGCCCCAAATCTCCCACAGTTGACATATGCACAGCGGCGACCCACGCTGTCTACTACTGTTGTGGCAACACCTTCCAAAGCACCCTCAGCAGAGCGAGAAACTCCTGATGACCACACAGCACAGCTGTAGTGCGCGTAGTACACCCCTGAGAAGCATAAAATTAAGAAGTTTAGTAGGGTGATGCTATAAGGGGACAGAGAATCATCAATAATAAGAAACCAAATGCTGCACTCACCTGCATCAAATAGAGATGTTTGATCAATTTCATCGGCGTAACCAACTATGCTCAATTCATCAAGTACTTCATTGAGATTATTCTGAAGACTATTCCGCTTTGACATGTATTTACGACGACTTTGAGGAATGAGCATACGAGGGCTTTTGTCGCCAGCACTAGTAACTGGGCTATCCTTTTCCGATTCCCCAACGCTACCAATGGATTCTTGAGAAGGGCTCATCATACCATCTCTGGTAGGTGTAGATGCAGACGATTTACGAGGATCGAAGCCATCAGGACAAACAAGCCTCAGCATTTCTCCCTGCCCAAGCTGTGATTTTTCTGGTAAGTTACATAGCGCACAGACTTTGCCTGGCCTGTCAAAATTCAGAAAAAAAATTAATTAAATTATGCAACACATCGTGATGTAAAAATGTAAGTTTGAAGAGAGTAGCTTACCATTTTTCAGGAAAGTAGGGAGGTTCTTCTGGTGCTGGCATAGATGGTTTCTCTACAGTAATCATACCCATTTCTGTTAAATTGATCAAGGAACTTGTTATGGTAAAATGGCTGGGTGAGGTGATGTGTAGGGGAGAATCACGCATGGGGCTTGGGCTCTTGTTCAACCCAAGGTCCTCTCGAAGAGGGCTATTTTTTGGTGACTTATGTAAGGCTTTGGCCATGTCATTCAGGAACCCAGGCAAAGGGGCCCTAAAAGTACACAAGGAAAGAGGAAACATGACAATCCATTACATGGGTAAAGCAAACACAATAATTGGACTAGCAAAGTTACAAACCCTTTCCATTTCTTCACTTTGAAGCCAGGTGGCTGCTTAGGTGGTGTTGCATACCCTAGATCCCCTTTCCTTGGTCGCCCTCGCCCTCTTCGTATGTTTAGGGGTTTCCCCAGACCACCTGGAAATAATTTTTTTTAGTAGGAGAAAGTTTTACATTAAAAACTGTCATTTAGATAAGACAGAAAAAAAGGTTTTTTAGACTTTTAATATTGAAGCACTTCAGCCGGGACAAACCTTTGGGTACATGAGTTTTTCCGCTTAGAGAAAACACTATGGTATCTTGGGGAGTAGATGAAGGGAATGAAAATTCCTTCACCAAATCTTCCTCCTCATCCTCTTCATCATCTTCCTCATCTTCCTCTTCTTCTCCATCTTCTGCTGAATCTTCATCTATGTCCATTACCTCCTCTACAGGAGACATTAACTTTGTTTCCTCCTCGTCAGCCATTATGCACACGAACTGAGCTGCTTTAGCAACCTTTAGCTAATAAAGGCATCTAAATCTAGAAAACGAAAACAAGAAAAAATTTATTGGGAAAAGTTCAAAATTACTTATGAGACATGAAAACTACAAATAAATAACAATCTTAAAGGCATTATCACAAATTAACTAGAACAATTAAATCAATACGGAGGTAATGGAGACAATAAAAAATGAGAATAGTGCGATAAGGCAAAGTAAAATTATGAAAATGATTGACCAGTAATAAAGCCACGACTACATTGTTATTGAAATGGCAATGAAAATAAAGATTTAAAAAAAAAAGAAACATAACATGATCAACTTCAGAAAATGAAGGTAAGGTTAGAAAACTAGCTTCAAACAGTCAAGAACGTTCTCAAGTACTAATAAAATACAAAATACAAGTTTGATACGTTGCAATATTGGAAAATATTCCCAGAATGTAATTGCCAAAAGTTTTCACACACACAATGAGTTGAACACAAAAACATAACCACACTAGGGTAAAGAGCATAGCTCCGAATGAAACGTTGTTCACACACAATCGCAGAAAGAGTGAATACATTAGTACATAAATATTATGCCAAAAAAGGGTGAGTAGTTGTGAAGTCAAATTGACAGTGAGAAAAGTACATTTTTCGTGATTGAGAGGAGGTTGGGTTGACGGTAAACAGAATCTCTTTGCAGTAGGCCTTGCCTGCAGACAAGAAGCAGTCGATCCCTCAAACCAAGCGCCGGCATATTCCTGACGTGTCAAATAGCTAATCAGAGATAAAACCTAAGCCGTTGAGCTTATTATTACACTTATTTGAGATTTGAGAGAACTTGTTTTCTTGTTTTGAACCAAGCTAAACCCCAGTCACGGCGGGTGCTTCTCCGCTCCAAACGAAGCCAGAACAACATTGACTTATCCCCGCACCACCAAGTATTACGGTGTAGAATACCATCACTTACCTAAGGAATTGCGTAAATATTTACAAATGCCATCATAAGCTAGAAATATAAGATATAATACACCGGTTAAGTCTAAATGGCCTAGGCCTACACAAAACATCCATTGCAAAGTGTTTGCATTTTAGACTACCTCTTCTGTAGACTTTCGACGTCTCTTTCAATCATCGACGTAACTACGTGTTTCAACACATACCCCAGTAGATACTAAACAGTCAATGTGTAATCAGAGAAAAGACAAAATATCGAGATTTTAAGGGAAATCGGAATAATATATTCAATGGAGGATAAATAAACCAAGACGGTGCGCAGTCCACTGTTGACGCAACAACGCTAGACGCGCGTGGCAGCCTGGAGTGCGGTGGCGTGCGCCAGGCCGGCCATTTCGACGCCGCGCCGCTCGAACGAACCCACGTGGAAGGCAAATGAGTCTCATTAGGGATTCTGATGAGGGGATTTACCACTTGGCCCCAAAGGGACGCGGCCATTATCATTTTCCACTAATCTCCTTCGAATCCCGGGCCGAAATTTCAAAGATAGCGCCCTCCAGAACAGCCACCCGCAGTCGGCGAGATGAGGGTTTCCTCGTTTCCCTGCCTCTTCCCTTTCCCGCCACACACCCCTCCCCGCAGCGGTCGGTCACCGTCACCAGCCCGTCAGCTTCTGCTGTCTGAACTGCCAGAGCCGTCTAGTTTTGTTTACTCCTGCTCTATTTATTGCAAGCGTTGCCCTTTTACATTGCATTGTGTCATGCCACGGCAGTCGTGCAGGTGATGTGGTCGTTTCCATTGCAGTGAGGCAAGCCAGGTTTCTCTGTGATGAACTCATATCATCTGTCAATGTGTTGGCAAGGTTAATCAGCTGAAAAGAGGCATAACAGGTGGGTGAATTCACCACCCATTCGCTTCGATCGCTGACCTAACAGTTTCCCGCGCACTTCGCGCGGCTGTTGTCCATTTATTGAAACGGGAATTCTACAAACCTGTCGCTGCACGCATTTTCTTTTCCCTCCATATGTTTCCTTGCATGGCCCTTCCCTATTAGCATTCAATCTATTTTACCAAGACACTTGATTTCAGGTGGTTGAACTTGCAGCAATGGATTACGATTATTTAATTAAATTCCTTGCGCTCGGAGACTCGGGCGTAGGGAAAACCAGTTTTCTGTATCAGTACACAGATGGCACATTCAACACAAAATTCATATCAACTGTTGGAATTGATTTCCGAGAAAAACGCCTGGTGAGAGATTTTCTTGATCACTGTGCCCTGATTTTTTTTCAACTTATCAGTGTAGTAATGTGTGAATAATCATGTCACAATGACAGATGTATAGAGGAACAGGGCGAAGCCAATGGGTACATCTTCAACTATGGGATACAGCTGGCCAAGAAAGGTATGTTATTTCAATTCTGCCCACTTTGCTAGATTAACAATTGCTAACTAAATAAAGGGAGTGGCACTTAGACACCAAAACTAATAGTGATGCTCAAATGCTTTTAACATCCGAAGATGGCTTGAGACCTTAATGTTAGTTTAAATGTGAAATATACCCTCTAGATGCACCATGTAGAATTTGTGTGTAGATTCCGTAGCCTGACAACAGCCTTCTACCGGGATGCTATGGGCTTCTTGCTGCTGTTTGACTTGACTAACGAGCAGAGCTTCCTGGAAGTTCGAAATTGGCTGGACCAGCTGAGGGTATGGACTTTCAACTGCTTTAGTCAAGTAGAGGATATGATTAATATTGTACTTAAATTGTGTTAGTTGATCTATCTTGCAAGGTGCTGAAGATGGAGACACTGGTAATTTCAATGCTTTACATCCTTGATTTATACTTTGCAGACTCACGCCTACTGCGAAAGCCCAGATGTGATACTGTGTGGGAACAAAAGTGACCTGACTGACCACAGAGTCATTAGTGAGGCACAGGCGAGAGATGTTGCTGACAAATATGGGTAATTAGGAATCAGTTTCAAACATGACCATGCCAATCCAGTCCTGCCCACCACCATTAATTTGATCAAACATTTGCAGGTTACCATATTTGGAAACAAGTGCTGCCACAGGACACAATGTCGCACTTGCCATCAACATTCTCTTGGACAGAGTAATGGCCAAGATGGAGCTCGCCATAGACAACCCTGTTTTTCCAGCACGTCAACTGAAGTTACCTCAAGCCATCCCTTTGAAATCTAGTCAACCATCCCAATGTGCGTGCAGTTTGCTGTAGAAAATTGTTCAGATCTGAGCTTGTATTGAGCAACTGAATAAATTTATAGAAACTGAAGGTTTTATCAAAATCAACATGATTAATGCAATACAAAACAAGGAGATCAAATACAAAAACAATAACAATTTTAATATTTTTTATTTAACACCCACACACACTCAAGCAGTAGCCTGGGCAGCAGCAGCAGCCTCTTCTTCCTTGACACGGTCCTTCTTCCTGGGACCCATGAAGGCAGCCTTATCAGCAGACGTCTGGAAGCGACCGTGGCCAAACTTGGATGAGGTGTCGATGAACTTGAGGTTGATCTTCTCCAGAGCAACCCTCTTGGTGTGGACAATCAGGGACTGGAAAGGAAAAGCAGTTAATACAACAAAGCACAAAAGAATGCTGCACAACCAAGTAAAATTAAAAAGAGTGCTTCAATACGTGAAGCAAACAGGTGATATAATTAAAACCAAACTAGTATAAATGAGAATATTGAGTAGAAATGATATTTACCTTCCTGAGGGTGATAACACGCTTCTTGGAACCAACAACACACCCCTTGACCATGAGGAAGTCATTGTTAACTTCACCATAGTGAGGGAAACCACCCATGGGTGTGATGGACTTCTCAGTTAAATCATACTCAGTGGAGGCATTGTTCTTAACAACCTGAAAGGAAGAAAAAACACATTAGCAACTCACACCCTTAACAACCCAGCACAAAATTTCATGGCAAAGTCAAAGGGGAACAGAGGGAAATTCAATGTACCTTGCCATCCTTGACGTGAACACCCTGGCCAATCCTGTAAATCTTCTTGTTCATCTCAGTTCTGTGGTGGTAACCCTTCTGACCGGCACGGGCCACTGTGAACGAGACTCTGCTGGGATGCCAAGCACCAATACAAGCAACCTTACGCAGACCCTTGTGAGTCTTGCGGGGAAGCTTCTTGGTGTGCCAACGGGAGGTGACACCTAAAAAAGGAAATCAACTGTTACCAAAAATAATCTGAAGAGAGCAAGTGAACTATATGCAGACACTTACCCTTCACTCCATGACCCTTGGTAACACCAATGGTGTCAATCATCTCATCAGGAGAGAAGACGTTGGAAACTGGGATGGGCTTTTCCAGGTGTTCACGAGCCCATGCGATCTTGTCAGCAACAGTGCCACCGTTAAGCTGGATCTCCATAATGTGAGCCTTCTTCTGGTGGTGCCTCAGGAGCTTCATCTGAAGATAAAACGAACAATGAGAACCTCAAGAAACAACAATTCAATGAGTAACTAAAATGGATAAACACTATGAGATTTGTACAAGACATGGTTTGTCTCCCTGGATGAATCACCAGAAAGATTATGGAATATGCCGGGCTTCCGCTCACCACAAAGCAGGAGCAGAATTCCTTTGCGAAGCCATGGTTAGGACTAAACTGCACAAATGTCAAGCAGCTCCACACCATTAAGGTCAGGACAGCTAGTTTCCCAGCAGCCTTCCCTCTTCAGCTTCAAAGTGCAGAAACATCAACAGGGTACTAACCTGAGTGTGGCAAATGACCCTGATGACTTTGCAGTAGCGAGCCATCCTCTTCAAAGTCTTGTCAATGGACTTGCGGCCAAGATCATCCTGCCACTTCTTGGCAGACTTGGTGAAGGCCTTCTTCTTTGACTTGTACCTATGAATAACAACATTTGGGGTAGGGAGGAGAGGACAAGGATAGGGTTCAGGAGCAGGGGATTGAGGGAAGGAGATCTGGTTGCAATCTCCAACACCCATTTGCAGCATGGGCAAGCTCATCTCTCATCGGAAAACCGAGTGGAGAGCTATACATACGTTTAGTCACAGTCAAAGCAAAAGTCCGATAGTTCAAGGTACACTGGAGATAATTGAAAGATACTGATGGAAAAGAAGGTGTTCGTACCAGTTCTTGTAGAATCTACGACGGCAGTCTTCTGAAAGATGCTCAGCCCAGACAGAGTTGAGGGCTCGCATGCCATAGGGAGTATCGAGGTAACCCACGATTCCAACAACCACCATGGGGGGAGTTTCAAGGATTGTGACAGCCTCCACAATCTCTTTCTTGTTAAGTTCTGGAAGTCAAAAGTGTATTATTAGAAACAAGACAGAAAACTGATGGAAGAAGTGGCAACTCATCTGACAGCACCACTCAGACCGCCCTGACATATCACCATTAGAATCGGATATAAATTGTACACACAGGAAATCATCATTGGTAAAGTGAACAATAAAGTTTCAAATTCTGATTTTAAATATAGGTCAAAATCAAGATGAGTAACTTGACAGCAAGCCTAGTTGCAAAGCAACAGAGTTAAAAAATTATGCCTCAGTCCTATCATTAGAAAATATCACATAGCGATCAAAGAATGAGTGTCGGCTCAATGAAAACTCATCACTGGCACAGCTTCAAAAACGACTCAACAATATGTAAGATAAATAATGACGTCAGTAGGAAGGCAGCATGGGTGTATCCACATTGTGGGTTAAGACGGAAACATGCTTTTTCATCATAGCATTATTTTATAAATGAGGAGCAAGATAGTTACATTCTATGCTATATACATCGCTCAGTTCGCCCTAAACTGACCTCATTGGTAGTCAGATCAATCCATAAACTATCAGAATCGGAAATCATCAACGCATAGGATGTTCAATGGAAATTGTTACAATACAGAGCTTAAAATAAATCTACCAGCTTCAGTAGGAAGGCAGCATGGGTGTATCCACATTAAGGGTTAAGACGGGAACATGCTTTTTCATCATTTGGTAGAAAACTAGGAAAGTGATTGACCATAAGTGTTAAACATCCAACTCTCAGTTCGCCCTAAACTGACCTCATTGGTAGTCAGATCAATCCATAAACTATCAGAATCGGAAATCATCAACGGGAGGGATGTTAACACCAGAATTGCACCAACAAATGAACTTTGATATCAAATAAAGCAAACGGCAGGAAGGCAACAGAGCTGCATGAGTTACAATGAAATAGTGCCTCAGTCCTATCATTAGGAAATATCACATGACGATCAAAAAAATGAGTGTCGGCTCAATGAAAGCTCATCACTGGCACAGTTTCAAAGATACATCAGTATTTATGAGATGTAATGACATCAGTAGGAAGGCAGCATGGGTGTATCCACATTGAAGATTAAGACGTAAACATGCTTTTTCATCATTGGGTAGAATAAAAGGGGAGAATGATACATCAGGATTGTTTGAACATCCAACACTCAGTTCGCCCTAAACTGACCTCACTGGTAATCAGATCAATCCATAAACTATCAGAATCGGAAATCATCAACGGGAAGGATGTTAAACTGACACTGATGCATTCGAGTAGTACAGTAACCAAGTACAACAGCCAGGAGTGTACCTTAATAACGGCTCTAAACTCTACGAATATCGGTGGAGGGACGTGCTTCATACTGAAAATGCACTTACTTGAACCAGGTCGGTCAGCCTCTCGCACGACGTGGGTCATACCAGCCTTGTAGCCGATGAAGGCCGTAAGGTGGACAGGCTTGGAGGGGTCATCCTTCGGGAAAGCCTTTACCTTGCCGCGGTGACGGGCAGCGCGCTTCTTTGGGTAGAAGCCCATGGACCCATGTCGGGGCGCGCTGAATTTACGGTGCGACTGGAAACAGGAAAACCACTAGTTCATGGCATGTCGAGTACTCCACTACACGGCAGACCGACCGACGCCATGCTGTGCCGAGGAGGTTAGATCGCCGGCGAGCCAAAGTGCAATTTTTAGAAGTATTCGCAAGGACGAATCCGACAAGACAGACCGAAAAAGAACCGTAACGAAAGGCAGAATGTCAATCAAAGAAGTAAGTCCTTGTAAAAAGTAAGTTATTGCGAGCGATATAGTCACGCAAACGTAATCAACGTGGCTTCTAGTTCTTACAGAACACAGCCGTACAAATAACAAAATCCACTCGATAGAAACAAAATTAATGGCAACTGATATCTGAGGAAACGAATAGATCACCATGATATTGTGTATAAAATATTTTCAGATGGATGTCCCTGGATAAGTGCACCGATATTACAGAACAGAAGGAGTACATACCATCGCGACTCGACGACCGGAAAGAAGTGGACGATCTGACGGTGAGGGGAAAGGAGGAAACCGGCGTCGCTTTGCGAGTCGCTTCAAAATTCTGCCACTAGGCGCGCTAGCATCGAGAAGAAGAAGAAAAGAAGTGCATAACAAAACAAGCGTAAAAGATCTTCCACTTCCAATGCAAAAAGAATTTAGCACCGTGCAAATCCCACTGTAAATTCGCCGATTGCAAAGACACTACCCATCGTACTTTTTCTATTTTTATTCTGACCGCCATTGACCTCTAGTTCGATAGATCGAGGCTCTGTGTTCTCTTTTCGTGAGCAGCTTTTTGACCGTACCCGTTTCCTCGTTGTAGTGGCGGGACAATTTTGAAGGGTCAACAATTTAGGACCCGTCTTCTTTTATGTATCTCGTACCCTTCTCCCAAGTACGGCTCAGTTGCCAGTTTCTTTTTGTTATTTTTGAAGACTGATAAATTTCATTCATGGTAAGTAATTTAAAAAAAAGGCACTCGTTTTTTGTCTTTTTTAAACAAATATTGGTATTTATTTCATTTTATTGTATCATCATGAAGTCATAACAGCTATTAGGAGGGATATTACATGAACATTAACACTGTTCCCCAGCAACCTATATTTTTGCTTCAGCGTAGTTTTATCCGGAAAAGTGAAGTGCTCAGGGAAGCACATCAATCTTGCTACTTCTCTAGGTGTAAAATAACGTAACTGCAATCTTTTCATATCAAGAATTTGTTCTTCACTATCAAGAGATAGATTTCTGTTATTTGCCCTAAGCTCGTGGACGTCAGCCAATTTCCATGTTGTAAGAACAGATCCAGTACCATCAGAATAATGTCCATAAGCTTTGGTGAAACAACAAGATCGTTTAGACAATGGTGTGACAATATCTAGAACTACAGAGCGCTTCCCTAAAACATTGTCTGGCAGTAAAAAATCTCTGACCCTTGGATTTTCGGGATTTTCTTCTTCCAATATTCTCTGTATGGTATAACATGGTGGGTGCACTACTCCACCATCTGATGGAACTCTGTTCTCATTTTCAATAAGTTCATCTTCCTCAGCCATTTTCCTGTGTTTTATATTCAGCTTTTCAAGTATTCTTTGTGTAGTCTTACCATGATCGAGAGATACCGGAAATTCTGTCATCTGAGAAAAAATGAAAAAGCAAAATAAGTTCTATGTAAACAACCCAGAAGAGAACAGACACAAAGTAGATGCTATTGGCATAAACAAAATAAATCACTTAAAGCACTAACCAAAGAAACGTTTTTGAAGCAAAATGTCTCTTTTTCAACAGACTTGACAACTCTCTTGGCAAGCAAATAGTACCGAAGTCTAGAGTTTGGAATACCAAACTGCATTGGACTTAGCAAGAATTCTTGAACCACAAAATTCTGCTTTTCGAGTGCATATACTAGTTGATTTCTTGATTCAGATGATTCAAATCCTTTCACATTCTCTACCAGAATGTAATTCAAATTTTGAAGATCTTCAAGTAAAGATATAATATGTAGAAGGGCACAAGTTCGATGATCAGAAACATCTTTCTTCAGGCCAACTCTGAAACATACAAATGCACATGCTGTAAAAAATATATTTCTGAAAACTAAAGCAATTGGAAGACTTCCTTCGATTATAATAACTAGGTTTACCTAGTGAACGGCTGACACGGTGGACTCATTAATAACATATCTGGTGCCAGTTTGTTGATTTCGGATGCAGTGAGAGACTGAATATTTCGGCATATCAATGGAACGGACGGAAAATTATGTCTGTAAACCTCATTGGCAATTGTGTTGATATCAGCTGCAGCAACCACTTCATAAGGTATGCCACTTTCTGAAACACCAAAACAGCAAAAGTAGAGTTAGGATTAGCGCTAGTATTTGACGAAGTAATGTCGTAAATGCATACGAAAAATACCTTGACATGCATAGTGCATTCCTCCAATGCCACTAAAGAGTTCTAATACTTTCATTCTTTCGAAACAACAAGTGTACGTTTCGTTCACTTCGTTTTCGTTTCGTCCCGGGTAGCAGACGATGTGACACATCCCACGCCGCCAGTTGGAGGTTAGCTAGCCCCCCCCCTCCCCACCACCACCCCCCACTCGCGATGCGGGCTTGCCTACCCACAAGGGGCGAAGATCCACCGCATGGGCATGGAACTTGAACTTGAGAGGCTAGACCACAACTGATACTATACCGTTCGGGCCCGGTAACTGCCATACTTGCATTGCACAACATGACATACCGTCCGTACAAAGGGCAGGAACCTTTACCTCGGCGGCCGGGGTCATATGCCACACCGCACCAAGTTCCCAGTGAGAGCAGTCCTTTGGACTGATCATCACTGCGAGCTTATACCGAGTCCGGCCCTCTGGGCCACTGGTAGATTGGGCGCTGGATGACTCTTCTCAGTGATAGCCACCTGGTTTGGATTGGGTGCAGCCTCCTTAATCCTTAAGACGTTTAGCTCTAAAGTTGTCTGATACTCTGCGTGTTGTGCCCTCCTTCTGCACATGATTACAGAAAGTTGTAAATGTTTCGAGCAGGGTCTTCGCAGGCAAAATTTCGCACGCCTCACTGGCTCATTGGTGCAAAGAGTGGAGATGCGCTTTATCATGCCCGCGCAGAGTTCCTTCATTGGCAACAAGTTGTTCATTAGATGACAGCCGTCTGATCCGAAGACAAAAGCATTTGAGAAAGGGATTCCATAATTTTCAGAAGTTAAGAGACGAAACAGGTTTTTCAGCTGTTGCGCCACAGGCTGCAGGAAATTCTAAAATTTACTTAGATGGGGCGTGTTTTTACCTTGCTACCCTAAGGCTCTCGTCACGATTCTAACTGGTGCACCAGTTAGAAGCAGACGCCTCCTCGTCACTTGCATGCACCAGTGTCACTCCTACACTGTTGTCACCACCGTGTCCGTGACTTCGGCCTTGCTCTCCCCTGTCCACACCTCTCAATCCCTTCCCTCCCTTTAAAAGTGAGTCCCCAAAACTTTACAGCCACGGCACCTCTCGCCTTGTTTTGACCCTGAAAAGGCGGAGTCTGCTGTCGGAAAAGCTGCCCATGGGTGAGACCCTGGAAACGCGGTGGACCTGGCAACTCTAGGGCAACACTGCCACGCAGGGCTACGCCGTGGCTACGCAGGGCGCTGGGCTACGCCATGGCTACGCGCTACGCAGGGCGCAGGGCCCTTGGCGGGCCGCAGCAACAGTTTCCGAGGGCGAGCGGTGGCAGGGCGGGCGCAGCGAACGCAGGCGGGGAGAAGGGCGCACGGCCCGCACGGCACGACCCCGTGCGAGGGAGAGGGAGGGGGTGGGGTCCGGGCCCTCTAGCTGTGGCGTGGCGCGGGTGGCGCGGGCGCTGGCCGTCCTCTCGGAGCTCGGCGCCCGCCCGCTCAGCGCACAGCGCCGCGGCGCCGCTCAGCCAGTGACGCCCTGGACGCCACGCCGAGTGGAGTGCGACGCGACGCAGCACGGCCACGCGACGCCACGCGAAGCAGCGGGGAGGAGCGAATCGCGCGGTGCGCGGTGCGGTGCGGCGCGGCGCCGCTCTCTGGAGCACGCAGAGACGAGCGGAGGCGAGCGGAGCGCGGCGTGCGGCGAGCGCAGCCGGAGCCAAGGCAACGCAAGGCAACGTGCCAGAGGCGCCAAAGGCGAGGGCGGAAGGGGCGGAAGGTGTCGCGCCGGGCCGGGGCCGGCCGGGGCCACGCGGGACCCTCGCCTGCTAGACCCTCGCCGTGGTCCAACGGGTGCCACGGCGCCGAGTACGCCGCGCAGCCAGCACACCGTCTTCACACATAGGTAGGCCTGCACGCACACCCCCAGACTCATTCCGAAAGTCGTTTTCGTTGCTGTGTCTCTCTCGCACTCACACCGGACATCCCACGAGTGCGACAGAGACACAGCGACGAGAACGGCTCTCGGATTCAGTCTGCTGCACGGGGACGGGGTTGGCCGCATCCCGGCCGGGCACCGGGGCGTCGACGACCGGACCGCGTCGACGCGTCGCCACCGCGAGGCCGTCGGCTTGGCCGTCTTGTCGGCCGGTTTGTCGGCCCACTGGAGCGGACGGGGACCGGGGCACGGCTGCGGGTGGCTGGGGCGCGGCGCCGCGGCGGTCTCAAAGGAGACGGGCACGATAAGTTGCCGTGACCACAAGGCGGCCGGGAGGAGGGCGGAGGGAAGGCCAGGTCACGGCGGAGCACGGCGGAGCCTGCAGCGGGCCGATTCCGAGAGTCCTTTCGGTCGCTCTCTCTCTCTCGCTTCCATACGGGACGCCCCGCGAGTGCGGGAGAGACAGTGCGACGAAAACAACTCTCGGAATCCGTCTACGGCCGGTTAGAGTGTGAGGAAGACAGCGCCACGCAGCGCAGCTCGGAGTCACACCAGGTGGAGAAGGCCGTGCGCGGGGGAGGCTTGTTGCGCCCCGAGAGGACACGGCGGACGCTGCGAACACGACCGAGCACGTCGCCATGCTGCAGCCGCGACACGCCGCGACACGCCGCGACACGCCGCGACACGCCGCGACACGCCGCGACACGCCGCGACACGCCGCGACACGCCGCGACACGCCGCGACACGCCGCGACACGGGCACTAGGCACGCGGACGGGCCACGCCGTGTTGCTATCCGCTCACTCACCGCGCCACGTCGCGCCAAGGCAGCCAGGCACGGCCCAGGGCCCTCCAAGACCCCCCGAATCTGCAATGCTGATGTGTTCGGCCTTGCTGGGGCGCGTTCGGAGCCCCGTCGCCGTGGTCCAATGCCCGCCACTCTGTCCCGGTGTACGGCGCGGTGCTGCCGAGCCATTCCGAAGTATCCTTTCGTCGCTCTGTCTCCCTCGCACCCCTACGGCCCTACGGGGCGCACCTTAAGGGCGACGGAATCGCTGGGCTGGGGACGCAGTCCCTGCCTTTTCAAATTTTTCCCTTGGCTGCGACGCCAGCGGCCAGTCCCGCTGCGATGGGTTCACTCCGTGGGGTGCTCGAGTCTAGCCAGGCCCAAGTCCCTTAGCACCCCGAGCGGGCCGAGCGGCCTTGCGCCAGCAGACTCATTCCGAACATTCGTCGCCCCGCCTCTCTCGCACCCTTACAGGCCACCGCGGGAGTGCGAGAGAGGCGCTCGGAATCGGCCTGCAGGGGCGGCGGTCGCGACGGTGGTGATGGAAATCCCGTTCGTCTCAAGTGCGTGTTCTGTCGTGCTGCGTCTCCCGCGGAGAGGAGGGGGAGGAAGGGGGCCGTTCTGTTCTCGTCTCCGGGCCGGGGGCGGGAGGGGCGGCCTCGGGGGCGGCCTCGGGGGCGGCCTCGGGGGGCCTCGGGGGCGGCCTTGGGGGCGGGAGGGGCGGCCTCGGGCCACGTCGGGCGACACGTGTTTGTTTCGCCAGCGTGGTCGTCGGATAGTTTACTCTCTGCTTCCAGCCATTAACTCCCCTCGCCACCGAAGGACCGAAGTAGGGGGAGCGGAGGGGAGGCCCGGGACTCATGTGACACCCTCCCAGTGTGGGTCTCGGCAGACCACACAGAAACTATGCGATGCAGTAACATCTTGTGTTTTCCCGCTCCGCTGCCCCGGCCCCTCCCGACTCGGCGAGGCTGGCTGCTGGCTGCTCGAAACAGCTGTCCGGGCGCTGTCGACTGGCTTTCGGCTGCAGACTGATTCCGAACGTCGTTTTCGTCGCTTTGTCTCTCTCGCACTCATGGGGCGTGCCTTACAGGTGCAAGAGAGACAGAGCGACGAAAGCGACTCGGGGAATCGGTCTGCTGGCTTTATCGTCTGGCGGCGTGGCGTGGGGCAGCGCGATGCCCAGGCGTGCCGTTTGCTCTGGGGGAATATTGGTCCGCCCGAAGCCCGAAGTCCCAAGGCCCGAAGCAAGCGAAGCAAGGGGAGCGGAGATCTCCTCCTTGTTCCGTGTTTGCCTTGCAGCGTTTAGTAGTCCATTAAAGCCGGTTTTTGCAGGCGCCACCGGGCTGGGTTGGCCGGGGCAGGTAGCCGACAATCCGCTCACCAGGGCCTCGCCTGGCTTGGCCTTGCTGCCGAGCTGCGCCGTCGGCGTGCTGGGGCAGGGGGATGATGGTGGCGTCTGTGGTTATCCGTCTTCCTCTCTCTCTCTCTCTCTCTCTCTCTCTCTCTCTCTCTCTCTCTCTCTCTCTCTCTCTCTCTCTCTCTCTCGCCGTACAGTGCGGGCATCACGGCTGTGCCGGCCGTCACGTCGAGCTGGGCGTTATCGCCGTGGACGGGGTAAATTATGGACGCCCCCTGGCGCCCTCTCTGGCGGCGCGGCGGCGGTTCGGCGAACTAGCTCGGCAGCGCTGCCTGCGCTGCACACGTGAAGCGTGGACGCGGTGCGCTGTGGTGCGCGCGGTCGGGGTTGTGCGGGGATTGCGGCAGCGCGGCGTTGCGGCCCCGGGGGGAAAGGTGCGGGGTTCAAGTACCAGGTCGTTGCTGTTTTTACTGACGGCAGTGGCGCTGCGGCGCTAGCAGCGAGCCAGCTCCTCGACGGTCATTATGCCGGGCGCGTTTGTGGCGCTCGTCCCCTTTTGTGGGGGACCTCGCAAGCCGTCAGACCCCGCGCAACGAGGCTGCGACTACCTGGCCCCTGGCCGGAGCTAACCGTGACTCCAGCACGACTCGACCAGGCCAACCTAGCCAAGACTTCTCCAGCAAGACTCCGCCAGACTCTACCGAAACTCCCGCGACTCTGCCAAACTCTGCCAGACCCGGGTCGGGCCAGGTCGGGCCAGGTCGGGCCGGGTCGGGCCCGCCCCGCGCGGCGGCGGAGAGCGCTGCTGCCGCTGTGGCGCTACGGGGAGCTGGCTCGAGCTGCGCGGCGGGTGGCGGCAGGGCGGCAGGGGATGGCGTTCGGCAAAAAGGGGTCGCCTTGAGCAGCGCACTGAAATTGGAGACGGAAATTTGTATCTCGAGCATAACCCGTAGACCACGGCGCCCCCCTCCCCCTCCCCCTCACGGGTCCCACCTCGGGGGTCGGCGAGGGGGTCGGCCGGTCCGCCCGACGCTGCGTTCGGGGAAGGGTAAGGAAACGGGAATAGGGAAGGGGGAGGCAAAGCGGGCAAAGGCATTGTCAGGGAAATCTCGGCAAACTGCCACGCCGACGGCGCGACGGCGGGACGGGGTCGCAGTGTGGTAACCGTGTTCCGAAAGTCTTCATTGAAGGGAACGCCACGCGGCGAAACGCCGTGAAACTCCCTGAAACGCGCACGACGACGCGTACAGGACCGAAATTGAAAACGCCCTTACTGGGCGCGCTGCGGGACGGCCCCTCCCCTCCCCTCCGCCCACGACACGCCGCACGAGCAGCCGAATGCCTCGGCCGCTAAGGTCAAAGGTTGGGCGGACAGCAGCCCTGGGCCTGGGCGGCGCGCTGGGCGGGCTGGTGGCAGCGGGGCGGGGGGAGTTAGAGGAGAGGATGAGGCCGGGCGGGGCGGGGCGGAGCGCCCATCAGGGTAGGCAACCTCTCGTCCGCGGGGGTAGGCAAACACTCCCAGCCCCTGGTCGAGGCAACCCGACACCGCACCGCTTGCCCCCGGCTTGCCCCACGCGACGGCGGGGCCATGGCCGGGCGCGGCGCGGTCGTCTGGCCGTATTGACGCTTTGCGAAAACTTTTGGCTGCCGCTCTTGATGCGCTGTCCGCGCCAGCGAGCCCGCCGCTCGCCCCGCCGCGCCCCGACCCGAGAAGTGATAATGATATGATGATTACGGCCGGGGCTGCAGTGGAAAGGCAAAGGGCCGGCGGGTTGGCGGCGCCGAGGCCGTGTCTGAAGCTGTGTCTGAGGCCGAGTCTGGGGCTGTGTCCGAGGCCGTGTCCGAGCCCGTGCCTGAGGCTTTGGCTGAGGTCGTTGACAAGGCCGTGGTGGAGACTGTGGCTGAGGCCCTGGCTGAGGCCGTGGGCCGTGCCTGAGACCCTGGCTGAGGCCGTGGCCGAGGCTGTGCGGCGCGCCGTGGCGGGGGCTGAGTGGCTGGGGCGGCAGCGCCGCTGGAAAAGGAGACGCGGCAGTCCGACTTGTTAGGGCGAGGCGGGTGACAGACAGGACATCGTTTGGGGTCGGCTCGAGGATTGCGTATTGTGCACTCTGATTGGGTGGGGGTGAGGCCGTGCCTTCTTTTGGCTGCGGTCCCTCCTTGGCCGCCGTGCAGGCTCTTGTGGTCCGTCAAAACCCGTGCGTCATTTTCTAGTGGGTACAGTGTGGGTCCTGCCGGTCCTGTTCGGCCTTATTGGACCCCGGTGGGCCACTGGCCGTTTGCCGTCCGGCGTGTTTGTTGAGCGCGGCAAGGCGGCAACGCGGCGCGAACATTGGTCTGTCCGAAGAGGCGGCCGGGCCTCGGGTAGCCTCGGGCCGGGCCGCATAAAAAGGGGAGGGAGGCGAGGCGAAAGTCAACGGGAAAGTCGTTAGAAAAGGAACATAGCAGCGCGCCAGCGCGCCCGCCTCGTGGCCTCACGGTCCCACCCTGCGGCCCGCTCGCCCGTAGACTGACTCCGAGAGTCTCTCTGTCTCTCTCGCACCTGTACGGAAAGCCCCTCGAGTGCGAGTGAGACAGAGCGACGAAAACGACTCTCGGAGTGACTCTGCAGCTCGCTTGTTCGTCGCGCGGAGAGCGCCACGGCTGTCATTATGGAGATTAACACACGGGCAGCCAGGCCAGGCCGGCCAGGGGCAGCGGGGCCGGCACTGCCAAACTGGAGCCGGCCGGAAGGCCGCGTGAAGCGCCGCTCGATTGTGAGGTAGCCGTGAAGCGAGCGTCGTTCGGGCACCCTGTCTCTCTCGCACTCATCGGGCGTTCCGAGACGGCGGACGCAACTAGCATTCGGAAGCTGCGGCTGCGGCGCGCGGGCTGCAAGTTCACGAGTCGGCGCTGCGGGGCTGCGGGGCGCTGCACACAGCTTCCGGTCGGCGTCGAGCCCGTCGAGTCTAGCATGCACTCCACTGTAAACACGCGCGCCGCCGCGCCGCTGCGCCTCGCCAAGAGGCCCGGCCAGGCGCAGCCAGGCGGCCCGAGGCCCGCATGTGGCCGTGGCAGTGCCGTGGCGGTGCCGGCACACTGCGAGGGTCGATATCGCGCTTTCAGTTCTTCCAGTCGACGGCGCACGTGTCGGCTAGCGTTCTCCACACTTTTCAATCCCGAGAAACATTTTCGTTAACGAGGCAAAACCGGCAGCGTGAACGAAGCCGTCAAAGTCGCGCGGTGACTCGCGGAATCGGCGGGGGAGGGGGCTGGAGTGCACTGCGGCAGGCACACTCCGAAACGCTGTCTCTCTCGCACCTCCACGGGGCGGCCGACGAGTGCGAGAGAGACAGCATGACGAAGTGCTGTTCGGAAGCGCACTGCAGCGAGTAAATAAACAACGAGCAACGGAGTTGCCAATGGCCGCGCGAGGCTCCCTGGACCCTGGACTCTGGACCCTGACCCCCCGGCAGCGTAGGCCACCCGTCGGCCGCCGCGTCCAGCGTGCAGCCTACCCGGCGGCTGGCAGGCGGGATGCTCCGCACTTCTCGGAACGAATTTCTCTTCATTCTGTGGAGGCCGCCGCCGTCGCTGACCCAACGCCCCTCTCCCTCTGTCTCGCGTCCTGGAATGCCTCGTCGGGGCGCCGGGTGGCTGGAGGCGGCAGAAACAATAAGCCAACCGCACCGAAAGACAAGGCGGGGGGCTCAGTGTCGACGGCCTGGCCCGGATCAGCAGCATCGCTACGCCCGCTACGCGCCGGGGAAGGTGCTGTACACCCTTCTGATCGTCTTACGGCCCGCCGCCGTCCCGGTAAAGTGCCGCCAAGAGCCAGCGGGGACTGGCGGGGACTGGCGGGGACGGACTTTTTGCCGTGCTGCGCCACTTTCGCCAAGAGCTGCATTTTCGAGTTCGGGCCTCGTGCCGCCGGGGCCGGGCCGCCGCCGTGGTGCCGCCAGGCCTCGGGGACTTGAGACTCGGTTCGCGTTCGCAGCCTTCGCAGCCCTTTCCCTTATTATTTCATACCCCGCCCGCCACGCCCCGCCGCGGCCTGGGCTTCCCGTTGGCCGCGTGGCCCTGGCCGAGGCCTGGCAAGCCTGGCCCACTGTGCAGCCCGGCAGGTGAAACGAATAGGTTCTCGCGCCCCAAGTTTTCCTTCGGGGACGCGAGTTGGACGGACGGCCGGACGGTCACCAGAGAGACACCGAAGATCGAGTCTGCCACTGCTGCCTTTCTGCGGACGAGAAAAATGGACCCCCGCCCGGCCCGAGTATTTCTGTCGAAGTCGCGCGGAGTCACTTCGAAAAATCCTTTTGTTTTTTGAAATCGTTTTGATTTTTCTTTTACGGTTTGTGATCTGACTGAACACAATTGGCAAAGTGTGAACTGCAAACAGACACCTGCTGGTTGTGTTTTTTTTTGTCAACCTCTCGGGTTCTTTGAGTTGCATCTGGAGGTCTGCCGGCTCCGCGGCCACGAAGGGGGAGGGTGCCCTCTGACGGAGGAAGAGACACAGAGAGTACGTGAGCCGCGAGGCAAGGTCGGGCATGGCGATAGCGAACGCAGCGAACGGCGGCCAACCACTTTTCGATTTGAATGATAAATTAGATCCGCCGCCACCGCCTCCCGACCCGCATCTTCCCCCTCCACCATGATGAGCCGGACTGCTCAAAACTTCAGCCGCGAAGAGACGAGAAAATTGCGCAGTCGAGTCACTCTTTTTCCCTTCTCCCTGCTTCCCTTTCCGCCTCTCCTCAAACAGTGCAGCAGTACAGCAAGCATCGGCGAGGGCTCTCTGACTCCGCGTGAAACAACAGCATCCGTTTTCGATCGGTTTCCTTTTCCCATCCCGTCCCGTTGTCGGACCGTTGTCGGACTCTGCCACGACCGGACCCACCGCCGGATCCCCCGACAATTTTAGCAGACCAGAGCGCGGAGCGCGCCCGGGCCGCACTAGATGGGCGGGATCCGTCGAGCCGTGTGGTTAGGGGGAGGGGGAGGGGGTCGGCTTGTCAAACTGGAATAATGCGAAACAAAAGTTTCCTCACTCTCGTCAAACAATCTCCCGGCAGGACTGCATGGCGTGGCGTGGCGGCGCGGGGTGGACTGGCTGACTGGCGGACTGCTTTGCTGCTCCCTCCGGACAACAATTCACTTAATTGGAGCCGAGGCAAGCCGAGGCAAGCCCAGGCCGGGCAGGCCGACGGACTCAACAAAGGACGTCGGGGCTTCGCGGTGCCCTTCGCGGTGGCCTTGGCTGTTCCTTGGTCGCTGCCTTGGCGTCCGGGAGGAAGGTCCGAGGAAGGTCCTGGAGGAAGGTCCCAGGAAGGTCCTGGAGGAAGGTCCCAGGAAGGTCCTGGAGGAAGGTCCGAGGAAGGTCCTGGAGGAAGGTCCTGGAGGAAGTTTCGAGGATGGCTCTGAAGGCCCTGAAGGAAGTTTCGAGGAGGGCCCTGAAGGTCCTGGTGGAAGTTCCTGGAGGAAGGTCCTGGAGGAAGGTCCTGGAGGAAGGTCCTGGAGCGATGAGTTGAGGGGCCCTGGAGACGTGGGTCTTGGAGGAAGGCCCGGGAGATGGGTCCTGGCGGAAGGTCCTGGAGGAAGGTCCTGGAGAAAGGTCCTGGAGCGATGAGTTGAGGGGCGCTGGAGACGTGGGTCTTGGAGGAAGGCCCGGGAGATGGGTCCTGGCGGAAGGTCCTGGAACAGGGCCTCCTTCTCATAGTGCTGGATTATCAGCTCGGCCAATCGGAGACGCAATCGGGTCGTAAGCCTCCCCGGGGAAAGTAGGCTCACCTGTCGCGGGAGCTCAAGGATGAGGACGAAAGGAGAGAAGGAAGAAAAGAAACCGCTGCGGTTGCTGCAGAGCAGGCCTTTCTGTTCACCGCGCGCCCTGCACGCCGACCTCGCCTAGGGTTTGTTGACGGCGAAGCGGCATACGCGCCGCGTAGCGCCGCGGAGCTGGAGGAGGCCAAGTCATTGTATCTAAAAATACGGCGCCTATTTCTGTTCCGCCCACCCCGTCCGCCGTGCCCCGCCCCGCCCCGCCCCGCCCCGCCCCGCCCCGCCAGGCTGACCAGAGCATTAGGGCATTAGGGCACAGCAGCCGCCTGCACCACGCCGGCCTTGGGCTTGCCGGCGGCTTGCCGGCTTGCCTGCGCGTCGGCCGAGTCCTCGAGTGCGGCTTAGCGCCGTCCGAGTCCGCTCCGCTCTGCTCCGCTCTGCTTCGCTCGCACAACGCCGCGCCACTGAATGGGACCCCTTTCGGCCTTTCGGTCTCGCTTCATAGGCCAAACCGATCCAGCAGGACGCACGACCGCCCGCTCTTGAAAAAAAGTACTTGCCAAGCGTTAGTCGAAGCATAATATTTACAAATAATAAACGCGTCCCGCCGGGCAATCTTCCTGTGCACACTGTAATGTTTCGGTGGCCGCAATCACATTCCGCCTCGTCGTGCGAATAATCGATTCGGGTAACGAGAATCGCTTATTCGCAGTCGCTGTGTGCTGATGCGGGCCGGGCGGGCGCGCCCCACAGCAGCAGGCTGGTATTCCGAACAGTGCTTCTCTCTCGCACCCATACTGAGCACGCTGTGCGAGCGAGGGAGACGGAGCGACGAATAATAACCGGCCGGCGGGCCTGCTGGTGGCCTGGCTTGTTGTCTCCGGGGCCACCCGGCCCGGAGCCCTTGACTGGCGACGCATTAACCACTTTAGTAGGCCGGGCAGGACTGGGGCAGGAGGCCGGGGCGGCGCGGGGCGGAGGGGAGGCGCCCCCGGGGATGACGGGGGGCTCAGGGGCTCCTGCAGGACCCTCGCCGCCCCACCTTGGCGCGCCTTGGCGCCCGGCCCACCGCCTCAGCCGCGGGCTGCCCCAGCAGACTGATGCCGAGAGTCGTTTTCGTTGCTCTGTCTCTATCACACCCATGCGGAGCGCCCCATGAGTGCAACGGAGACAGAGCGACGGAAACGACTCTCGGAATGAGTCTGCTGGTCCCCAGGTGCGGCGTGTCAGGCGGCAGTGATTTCTCCCCGGCATACCCAGAGCCATGCCGCCGCAGAACCGCCAGTGCCGCGGCAGCGCGGCAGCGTCGAAAGCCGAAAGAAGAGGAAATAATGAACGAACGGCTCGGTTGGGAATTTAATTAAACTAATTGCGCGGCGCGGCCCGGCGGCGTCGCGCTGCTAAAGGCCGTTTATGCTGCGGTTTAGCTCGGATAGCTCGGCCGGCCGGACGGGTAGTGTGTGTGTGTTTTATTTTTGTTGTCGTAGAATTACTGCGGCTGCCTCGACGTCTCGTTCCCATGGCGGCCTCCGGGAGTAAGACTCTCGCGGATAAAGATATTACAAGCACACACATACACACAGTGGCACACACACACGCTCGCTCGCTCACACACACACGCACGCACACACACGCACTCCCACACACGCATACACGCACATGAAATGAAATAACAAAATGGGCGGGCTGTTGCCGTGACCGTGCCTCGCCCAGATAGTGGGATGTGCTTTCGTACGCAATTTATGAGAGATTATGCGCACCGCGACCGCGCGAGGCGAAGGCTGAGCCCTCCACCCCTCTGATAAAAAATATTAAAAAATGCTGGTGAGACAGACCTGACGAACACGATATAAATGTTCTACAGAGAGAGCTGTTCTATCCACCAAGTCACGGCTAAATAAATGTCGTCTCCATTTTCATCATGGTGCTGGTGCTGAGTCTCTTACTCCGTGGTTACTCGCTGAACGGACAGCCACAATGAAATGGATTTTATTTGACGATGAGAAATCACTGACTCCAGTGCCTTTCGCAGACTCCAGTGGGCAGGAGGGGGAAAGGCCTTTCTCCAGCAACCTCGCTTCCAGTCCGACGCGGTGGCGGTCCGAGCCGAAGGAGCCGAACGAACGCACCGAGAATCAGCCTCCAGCAACATCCAATAGCCTCCCAACGGCCTCCCAACGGCCTCTGCAGACTCATTCCGAGAGTCGTTTCCGTCGCTCTGCCTCTCTCGCACTCTTGGCGCGTCCCGTTTAAGTGCGGGAGAGAGAGAGACGGCAGCAGTGTGCTGGGCCTGGGCCACGCTCTAGGCACCGCGCAGCACCGCGCCGACGAGAGGGCAATGTTTGACGAAATAGGACCAAGACAGAGCGGCGCTCCGCTGCTCTCTGGCTCTGGCGGAGAGGTCGAAGAAGGCGAGTCTGTTTTAGGGTCGGGGTGGAAAGGGGAGGGGGGGGGGTTACGTGAGCCGGGGTGAGTGGAATCCGCTTGAGGGCACGGCCTGGATGGGCACGGCCAGGCTCGGCCAGGCTCGGCCAGCGTAGGACTCGATCAAAGCTGTAGGCCGTGGCGTGGCGTGGCGTGGCGTGGCGTGCCGTGCCCCCCACACGCGTGCACGCGGCTTTCTCGGCCTCCTTTGAGGCGTGCCTGCTGACCCTGGCTGGCCGTGCCTGCAGACTGATTCCGAGAGTCGTTTTCATCGCTCTGTCTCTCTCGCTCTCATGGCGCGCCCCGACTAGGTGCGAGAGAGACAGAGCGATGAAAACGACTCCCGGAATCAGTCTGCCGCGCAAGGCCGCGCGCCGCGCCCCCCGACGACGCGATGCCTTATGAATGGAAAGAGCGGGTTTTCGCTGCGCTCGGCTGCGCCTGGCTGCCGCCGACACTCCTGCCACCGCAGGGTGCTTCCGAGGGCGGCGGGTCCCGTCGGTCTGTCTGTCTCTCTCTCTCTCTCTCTCTCTCTCTCTCTCTCACGTACGCGGCGCCGCCCCCCATGAGTGCGAGAGAGGCAGGCAGTGCGACGCAGAGTGAGAGCGCCGCAGTCGCCACCGCGACCTCGCCTCGCCACTCGCCGTGCCGCCGTCTCCGTCTCCCGGGTTCCGGATTTGGGATTGCAGGTCGCTTCCGCACGCTCCCGCATGCTTTCGCGGGCCGCCGCGCCACGCCGCGCCACGCCGCGCCACGCCGCGCCACGCCGCGCTCGGTGCTTCGAGCGGCCAATCGCGGGGAGTGGTGCGATGCAGCGAGCAAGCCTGCCTGCCTGTCTGTCTGTCTGTCTGTCTGTCTGTCTGTCTGTCTGCCTGCCCGCCTGTCTGGCTTGCTTCCTGCCTCCCAGCCAGCCGCCTAGAAAATACAAATGTCCCGCCCAACTTTGGAGCCATTGCGCCGTTCCGTGAGAGCAAGTGGGAGAGAGGGACGGACGAATACAGCGCGCGCGTACCGCACGAGGGTTTGGGGAAGGAGAAGGGGTTATGGGGAAAAGAGGAAGGGGGGGGGGAATTGGCACGTAGCGACTCGTGGCCCTCTACTACTACACGCCGAACCGCCACGCCGAACCGCCACGCAGAACCGCCACGCGGCCCGAAACCACATCCACTCTCATCCCGCCATCAGACAGCTCTCCAAGGACCGCCCCTCCCTTCCCAGCGACACACACACGCACACGCTCTCTCACGCGCACACACACACGCGCGCGCACACAAACACGCGCTCGCTCGCACACACACACACACACACCCACCCTGACACGTGGACGAAGCGCGTACAGCTGTCAGGCATAAAGTCACGCTTTGCTACAACGCCTCTCGCATTCACCCCATTCAGCCCGTCCCGTTCCACCGCGCCCCACACCCCGCCCCCGCCCCGCCCCGCCCCGCCCCGCCCCGCCCCGCCCCGCCCCGCCCCAACCCGCCCCGCCCCAACCCGCCCGCCCCGATGTCGCGATTGGCGGGCCTAGGCGCGGTGAGGCGTGATGTAAAGCCCGCAGAATGGCCGGCCACGCTGGCCAGCGCTCTGAGACGTTCTTTTTCCAAAGTCAAAAATCACGCGACACTGCATGACTGTCCCCGTCGGCCAGTGTTAGAACCGACCGGGTCAGTGCGGCCGAGTGCCGTCCGGCGCAGGCCGCGCAGGCCGCGCTTGGTCTAAGCCAGGCCACACTGGCCGAGCGGTATAGCTGCTCGACCTGCCAGACCTTAGCCTGTGAGGTAGGCAATTCACCCTCCCCGCCTCACCTCTTGCCTTCTCCGTAGCGTCAGCGGCGCCTCTGCCCAGCCTGTGTCGCAGCGAAAACCTCCAGGCCGCATAGGCCGGCGTCGCTTCACTCAGGTCGGTCAGGCCGACGCCTGTTTCGTTGGACCTGTGCGACCCGCAAGTCTAGCCATAGAGGTCGCGCGGACCAGCTCTTATTCACATTAGGTCAGGCTGGTCGGGCCAACGCGTTGTAAATGCTCAGGTCATTTTTTTGCGTTTGGCCGGCCATTTTGCGGGCTTTAGCGTGATGCCGCGTCACCTTTAATTATGGAAAGGTGCGGGCGTGGGTACAGTGCTAGGTACACTGTGTGTGTGTGTGATCGCTCGTCCCGCTCACCGCCATGCCCGCCGTGCTCGTGCCCGGGCGTGCCTCGCGAGCCACTCTGGAGGTGAGCGTCGTGTCGCAGGACCAGCAGGACCCAGGACGACCCCCACGGGCCCCTCGCGGGGTCGTTCGCCACGGTCAGTGGTCCGATTCCGAGAGTCGTTCTCGTCGCTCTGTCTCTCTCACTCCTACAGCGGGGCCCATGGGTACGAGAGAGAGAGACAGCGACGAGGACGACTCCTCTCGGAATCGGTCTGCCGTGGCGGGGTGGCGACGGACGGAGGCAGCTGGACGGACGGACGGGCTCCGCCAAGGCTCCGCGGAGTGGCACTCGCTGGCCCAGCCTGGCCCAGCCTGGCTTGGCTCGGCCTGGCCGGGGATGGGCCGGGCCGGCCCGCCGCGGTGCATTATGCAGTGCGATGCATGCTTACACTGCCTGCGCGGGCAGCGCGGGCTGTGCGCACCTCTCGTCCGGGGCCGAGGCCAGGGCCAGGGCCGAGGCTGCCGGACCGACCCTGAGAATCTCCAGCCACTTTTCCACGCTCCATGCACTGCCCGAAACTTTTTTCGGACAAACATTCCTACTTGCTTTCGTTGTTGTTTTCATGTTTTCGGCCGTGTTTTCTGCACGTGCAGCAGCACAGTGCGCCGACGAGGCGACGGATGGCGGTGCCGCGACGCCACGGCAGACTCTCCGTGACAGTTTCTTATTTGTCGACTGAATGCACGGATTCACAGACAAACAAACCACACACACACACACACACACACACACGCACACACACACACACGTGTCGCCAAGCCGTCGCAGCAGCAGCATACGGCGTCAAGGACGCGCCGGACGTGAGCTGCCCTTTTACTGCCGCTGCTCGCGTCCTGAACGTCCAGGTCGTGAGCGCGGCGGGGCGTGGCGGGGCGTTGCCGTCATCAGCGGGGAGGTCGTCACATCTCGGGGAAGCACCTGGCCAACTGACCGACAGGGAAGGGAGAAAAGGAAAGAGGCGAGAAACCGAGGGGCGGAGATCGTCCGGGCGGCCCCTCCTTCGGCGCGATCTCCGCGCCGCGATTTAAGGACGCAATAACCGGGGAGGGCAAGGCCGGCAAGGCCGGCGAGGGCAAAGGGCAGCCCGGCGGGGAGGGGGTAGCGTTCCTTGCCTCGCCGTCGTCCTTTTCCGAGGATCCGCGGGAGGAAATCTGAATCTCGGCGCGACGTCGTGACCCCGGCGATGCAGCTGCGCGCTGCGGCGTCGCCATCATGGCCGCCACGGCGTCGCCGACCAACTTGAATGAGTGCGCGGTTCGCTACGTCCGCTGCGCCTCCTCGCCGTCTTCGCAACTTTCCAGGGGAAATGATAATAATAATTCTGAGAGAGCGCGGCGCTCGGGGAGGGGGAGGGGGTTGCGACGACGTCGTGAAAGTGTGCCGTCAGGACGGTCGCGCGACGCTGTCAGAGGGCGGCACAAGCAGAGCAATCTTCCTCAATCTCGGACCCAACACTTGTGTCGAACGAAGCGCTTCGATGTTGCCCCGCCCCGCGCTCCGCGCCCTGCGTTGTCCGAGGCGAAATGCCGACAATGGAACCATAATCAACGTCCTGTGCCGCCGCGCTGCCTTATCACCGATTCGGATTCCCGCCGCCCCGCCGTCCGTCCCCGAGGCCGCTGGAAAGCCCCTTCCCCCCTCCCCCTTCACGGTGGTACGGGCCTCGCGCCGTCTGGCGATAATGCAATCTTGCTCCCCGGCGGCCCTTTGGCATGCCTGCGGCCGTGGTGGCCGTGGTGGCCGTGGTGGCCGTGGTGGCCGTCGTAGCCGTCGTGGCCGTCGTGGCTGTTCGGCCGTCCGGGGCAGGCGCGGTGCGGCGAGGCAGCCTGCCTTTCATCGTGCTTTCATTTTTCATCTTTCCGCTTGTGTTTCTGGCCGGGCGGCCGAGGCTTGTTTAATGTTTACAGCCGCGCGGCTCCCTCCCCCCTCCTCCCTTCCCCTTCCGCGTCCGCGATCGGGTGGCGGCAATGATCCTCATCAGTCCGGCTTGATTTAAGCCTCTCCCTCCATTCCCCCAGAGGCCGCGGCAGCCGCGGCAGCGCGCGGGACGCCGCAGCGCTGGCAGTCAGCCAGCCAGGCGGCCAGCCAGGCGGCCAGGCAGCCAGCGCGGTCAACTACCGGCAACTCGTTACAAGTACGAAATGGAACACGCCAGACCTGTTGGCCATGAAAACGAATGGCGGTGCAAGGGTGCCGCACTGCAAGGCTGCCACCTGGAGGAGGCATTCATTCGGACGCACAGCCCCGCCACTGACGTCGTCGACGTCCTTATCATGCATGAAGGCATCACGGCGCGGACTGACGCGCAGTGCAGACGCCTCCTCCTTCTCCATTCCTCCCTCCTCCTCCTCCTCCTCCTCCTCCTCCTCCTCCTCCTCCTCCTCCTCCTCCTCCTCCTCCTCCTTCTCCTCCTCCTCCTCGTCCTCTGCCTCCGTGCCGGCGTACTTGACATGCTGCTGCAGAACGCCCCCGGCGTCGTCGATGACGTCGATGACGTCCCCCATCGCGTTGCGCCGCGTTGCGCACGTCATCGTCATCCTGCCCCTGTCGTCGTTTTCGTCGTCGTTGTTGTTGACTCTGTTGCTCTTTTGTTGTTGCTGGTCTGAATGCCCCAAGCAATGTCCTAAGCACGGCGCGTCGCCGACGCCGGCCGGGCCGCCGTGGCGGCAGGCAGCACGAGCGCTTGCCTGTCCACCCGGTGGCCTACCCTCGCCGCCACAGGCGCTAGCCGCGTCGCGTGCTCGGTCGCGTGTCTCCCCCTCTCTCTCTCATCACGCGCTCCGTCTCTGTCTCTGTCGCTAGGTGCGTGCGGGGCTCAGGGTTTTCACTCCAGCCCCGTCTCCCCGGCCGCGGTCGCACGGTCGCACACACCGCGTGGGAATGTTAAGGCAGGGCGGGGCGGGGCAAGGCACTCCTCCACTCCCACAATGCCAGTTCATTTACGGCACGGCAAGGCGGGGCGGGGCGGGGCGGGGCGGGGTGACAGCACACAGGCCCGCCCCCATTAGTGGGCCTCGCGGCCCTCGTGTGTGGCCCGCACCCTTTCTGTTGGCCTCCCCCCCCCCCCTCTCCCCCAGGCCGCGGTGAAGGAATAAATGCGGTGTGTGATTGCCGCTCTTCGGAGCCGCCTGTCCGTGAGATGGCTCTTGAAAATCAACAGAGGAGAGCCGACTTTCTCGTCGTTGTTCTTTCCCTCCATTTTCCCGTTCTTTCTTCTCCGTCCTCTTCTTCTTGTTGGGCGAGCCACGCCTTTGCCGCCGCCCCTCCCCGTTCGGCCGTTCCCTTGTTTGCCCATTACGTCGGCTGACGCTGGTCTGCCCGGTCTGCGCTGGTCTGCCCTGGGCTCGGACACGGCAGGACCCCCGCCGCCACCGCCAGTGAGAAGGGCTGGCCCGGGCTGGCCCAGGCTGGCCTCAAGGAAACGGCCGCGTGGAAGGTCAAGTGCCTCCTTTTTTCACGTATTTAAAGGTGTAGCTGCTGGGTTGGCAGGGCGCAGTGCTGGTCAGGGGCGGGGCAGGTCGGTGGTGCCTGGGCTACCTGCAGACTGATTCCGAGAGTCGCTTTCGTCGCTCCGTCCCTCTCGCACTCATGTTGCGTTCCGTATAGGTGCGAGAGAGACAGGAGCGACGAATACGACCCCCGGAATCAGACTGGTGCTGCAACAACGGCCCGGCCGTGTTGACATTTGAAACTAGCGGCCGGCCGGCCGTAGTGCCGGCACTGGTAGTTGTTGGAGCGACGGAGACAGAGTCTGGAAGTCCTTGCGCTGGAGAGGTGCCAGAGCGCTGGAGAGGGAGGCTGGGACTGCTTTGCCTCATGGCTTGCCTCATGGCTTGCCTCCGCTCCGCGCAAATTCGCCTCTCTCTTCGTCTCCGGTTTGGCTTTCCTTGAAACTGTTTGCCTTTCGAGTCTTCCCCGATGTCGTCCCCGTCCCCGAGGGCGGCGACGATTTTCCCCCCTCGGCTTACACCTCGCCGTGCCGCCCCACCACATTGTGCGACAAGCTACGGCTCCCTCATTCAATCCTATAACCTTCAGAGGTGGATTTTTTCTAGATTTTTTTTTTTGCCGCAGAAATCTTTTTTTCTGCGCGCGCTACCCTTGACCTGTCTCCGTGCACGTCGCGCGGCATATATCGCACGTACGTACTCTGGCGCGCCGGACGGCGGGCGAGGAGCCGAAGGCAGCCAGTGCCGCACCCAGTCCCAGCAGGGCGTGTCTGCCTGTCCGTCTGCCTGCCTGTCTGTCCGCCTGTCCACCTGTCCGCCTGCCCGCAACGCTCCACTGCCACTCGGTATGGGCGTTTACAACACCATCAAGCTGACGCTTTATCGTGGCAATCTCGCCGCGCCGCCGATCGGCACTCGGCCACCGTGCCGCCAAAAGAAGCGATAACCCTGTCCGCCCGGCCCGGGCCGCTCGCTCCGTCCCTCTCGCACTCGCGGGGCGTCCCAAGCAGGTGCGAGAGGGACAGCGCGACGAAAGCCACTCTCGGAATCGGTCTGCAGAGTCTGGCCCGTCTGGCCCCCCAGACCGCGGCTTTCGTTTCGTTTGTATATACGGCGCCTATATCTCGGCGAGGTGCCGAGGCTTTCATGTCGTAAACGCCCCGCCCCCTCCCCGCCCCCTCCCCGGCCCCTCCCCGGCCCCCGCCGCGCTGGTGTGCGAACCGCGCAATTCGCGTTCACTCCAATCGGCAAGCCAGGAGACGGCGGTTATTGGATTGATGAGATTAGTTTGAGCGTGTGCGTGCGTGTGTGTGTGTGTGTGCGTGTGTGTGTCGGCCCGCTCGCCGCCGCCGTTCGATGGAGGGCACATTCCAGCGACGCGGAAAATCGGAGTTTGCACGCGCAGGGCAACGTAGAGTCACACCAGCTGACTAACGGTCTGCGGGCGGTCGGACGGACTGGTAATCAGAGAGACGGGCAGCGACAGACAGACAGACAGGCAGACCGGCGTCCACTCCAATCCACGGGGGCGTCCCAGGAGGCGCACAAGTCCGACCCAGCCGAGTGGCGGACCTACCACCACCGTAAGGCCGGGCCGCGTCGAGCCGAGCTGACCCGGGGCTCGCGCGCGCACGTGAGCTCTGAGAAAAAACATGTCGCAGGTTCGCGGCCTCGCGGCTTCGCGCGCGGCGGACGTCATGTAGACGTGGATGAGTGGCGTGGCCGAGGCGGGAGTGTGGCGGCCGTCGCTTAGCCGCGAACAGCGACACGCACTCAGGGTTCAGCTCCAGCAACGCCGGCAACGCCAGCAACGTGACAGTATCGACAGGCTGGAGCCAGCCGAAGCCCCCCAGGAACACGGCTGCGTCTGCGCGCGCTTGTTGGTGTGTGTGTGTGTGTGTGTGTGTGTGTGTGTGCGCGCGTGTGCGCGGTGTTCGCAGCGTGGAGTGAGTGCGCTTCGCGGCGTCCTGGCGCTGCCCTGCACGGGCTGGTTGGCGGCTTGGTTGGCGGGGGTTGGCCGCCACGAAGACGTGCCACCTGGAGACAAAGTGGGGTTCCGGATTAGGGCCGAGCGGCGCGGCTCTGAATGCGGGGGCGGCGAGATCCAGGAGCGCGATACCGCCGAAAGGACGCGCCCATTCGCGCGCCGGGCACGCAGAGCGCGGGTTCGAATCTCCGTGTGTTCTTTTCCTTTCTTTACTCTGCCGCCCTCGCGCGCGAGCGTGTTTTCCCGGCCGTGCCTTACATGGCTCGCTGCGCCCGCCGGGCAGGGCATGGTGGAGCCCCGGTCCTTCAAAGTGCCGATCCGACTGGGCGGGCCGGGCGAGCGCAAAGCCGACACGAGTTTTCGCTGCGAGGTGGCATCGCCGGCAGCGCGGCGCGGGGCAATCCGTCCACGGCCTTCCACGGCGGAGCCGGCAGCACCGCGGGGGAGGATTTGGAGGGTCGGCAAACAAACACGGGGACGCCGGTCCGCGGTGGAAGTTGCGGTGGATTGGACGGTGTTGACGCGGCCCGAAGCGGGACGCGCAGGTGCCGATCTGAGCAGGGGCGTAGCGAGGTAGGGGGCCTTCCCCCTCCCCTGCCACCCTTAACAAGGCGCCTCTGGTGTAGGCGGGCACGCAGTAATGCAGTGCAGCAGGCTGTGAGTGCGCAGAAGGCGCGTCAGCGTAGGTGTGAGGCGCGTCCCACTGAGGCCGGCGTCACAGCGATAAAATGCTTTAAAGCATTTTTACTGCGTGCGCCATAAAAGTTTGGACGCAGGTGTTTTTAAAAGTGTGCATCATTTACATAGGTGATACGTGGAGTGACTTGCCTGCCACGTGGCCCGGTCGGCTCGGTTTCGTTTTCCGGCCGATGCACCATGTTAGCAGAAGCGGTGCGGGAACTATCTTAACTCGGGGCTTTACTCTCGTTTGAAAACCCGAGTGCCGAGTTTGAAAACTCGACTTCAAGTAGTTTCAGCACCGCATTGGCGCACACGGACGCTATAAACAACTTGTTGACCAGAAATTTTCCGTCCCTTTTCTGCATCTTTTTTACCAGTTCGGGCAAGCATGTCTTCACCTCTGACTCCAAAGCACCGAGCCAAACGCGGCCCTCTGGGGGGCGGCGACGATGACAACGCGGTTGACACGCGGTGAATGCCTCTGCCTGGCGGCCGCTGGCGGCGCACCTCCAGCCGAGCCTCCCGCACCATCATCAGCCTGTCGAAGCGCGAATTGTGGCTCGGGCAGGGGATGGGGGGAGGGGATGGGGGGATGGCGCAGCCACACTGTCACGCTCGCTGCTCGTCGCTTCGCTCGTCAGTCATTCTGGCTTCGGTTTTGGGATCGAGGTGCGCGAGGCAGCGCGCAGCAAAGCCAGCAAAGCCGGCGGCGGTGTACTCTGGCAAACTGGCGCCGCTCCGCCGCTTGTCGTGTCGTCGTGCCGTCACTTTGGAAGCGAGCTTTGGGGCCTGGCGGCCTGGCGGGCTGGCCGGGCCGTGCGGGTGCAGCGCGCCATTGTGAGCGGCAGCCAGCGGCAGCAGCTAGCGGCAGGGCCCCCTTTTCAGCCTCATCCCCTTGACATCTTTGATGCGCCCTACGCCGCGCCCCGCCGCGCAATGCCGAGCCATTGTCGAAGGGCTACCTCCTCGCGCTCCCTCCCGTCCCACCCTTGCACACTCCAGTCGCAGGGGCCCAGGGGCCCAGAGGGCGATGAAGCAGCAAGACCGTCGTCCTTCGCCCTTTCAGCGCCTTCCAGGAGGCCCTTGCCGCCGCCGTTGGCGTCGCCCTTCGCCGAGGCTCCCGATCACTTTTATTCACCACTCCGCCATGACTCGCAGCCACCTCCTTCAGCATCGCGGTCAGCAGCAGAGCGAGCGCGGCATTGGCGTTTGTCCGCAGCGCTCAGGGCGAGGCGTTCCGGGTGGCGAGGACGTGTTCCCGCTGATGGATCGGAGGGCCCCACCCCGCCTCGCCCCACCCCACCCTATCCCGCAACCATGCCGATCCGGTGATTCATAATAATAGAGATGACAACGGCAGATGTGCAGTGCGGCAGTCGTACAACACTGCGAAAACAAACAAAAAAGGTTTAAAAAATAACATGAAGCAGAAAACAGAAAGACAAAGCAGCGCGGCTCTGCGCCACTCAATTTGGGTCCTTGTCTGGATCCCTTGATCCTTGACCTGATCCCCCGCCGCCCTGCTTATAAGTCCTCGCTGAAATAATGACAAAGGAGCGGCCGGGAAAATGCTGTGGAAACGGGCGGCGCGGCTGGCGGACGAAATATGAAGTGGCCCTCCGTCCCAGTGTTGTCGTCCTGAAACAAACCGGACAAAACAAGAGCGCAAAGCCTTTGGCTGCCTCTGCGGCGTCCGCTTTCACAAGGAAGTTTTGGATCAGGATCCTCCCTCCGGCGTGGCGGGCGGCGCTAAAAAGGGCCCAGAAGAAAGGGGACGCGCGACGCGCTCGCCCCGGCACGCCCCGCACGCCCCGCGCTGATGCAGTATTTAAAGGAATGGGGCCCAGGCCGCTCCGCGAACAGGTGGTCCATTTTCGTCGCGGCGCCTGGTGGGCGCAGATGGGTTGAGATGTGCCCGGGGTGGCCCAGCGGCCCAGCCCGCCCGCTCGACTCGCCCCGGGCCCACCACGCCCATCCTGGCCGGTCGCCAGCTGGGCCTTGTTCGGCCTGCATGTTCCACGGGGACCGACGGGGACCGACGGGAACCCTCCCCGATACTGTCCCTTGGCACGGGACTTCCCGGCCCGCGTTCTCAAGGCCCCACGAAATGATCCAGGGAGCAGAAGGAGGCAATGCCTGACTCGTATAAGACTGTTGAAATTGAGTTAACTCCTTCTCCCGGTTCATGGATCAAATGGATCCGCTTGGCCCCGAACCTCTCGTGGCCCTCAAAGCCCCAGCAGGTTACCCATTGCGCCGTGATAAACTCGACTGGCTTGGCGAGGCGTGGCAAGACGGGGCTGGCTGCGCGGCGGGCAGCGGTGTCGGGGGTTAGTGGCCGCCAAGCCTTGGAGCGTGGTGGACGCGGTCGGGGTTGGGGGGCAGGGCGGCAATATCACCCGCAGTATATTGTGACTCGACCAGTACGCCGCGCGGTGGTCACCAGCCAGCCTTTCGGCCAGCCTGCCGGGCAGCTTGGTGTGCTGCAGCAGCTGCAGCAGTCGGTGCAGCCCGCGGGGTCGTTGACAGCCTCGTTGGTCGCGGGGGTCTTTATGACGCCCGAGGCGACTCCAGCGCAGTCGCGGAGCAGTGGCGGCGCAGTCGACCCCCAGACCCCGGCCGGCATCGACCCCCCAGACCCCGGTCCGTCCGAGGGCGTTATCATCAGCGGCTGCAAATCCCGCGCGGCAAACAGAAATTATGAAGGCCGCGATAAAAACATTTAAAAAAAACAACAAGAAACACTGCCGGCGCCGCTTGGAACCGCACTAAACAAAACAACAAAAACAAACACATTAACAACGTACATGCTTTCTAAAAATATTCCGCCACGCCATGCTGCGCTGAAGGGCGTGGCGAAGCATCGGCGTTTCGAGAGATTAATAATGTGCCGGAGAGTGTTTTGTTTTGCCTGCTGCTGCTGCGAGTGTTTCTGTCGTTCATGTTTTTCTTTTCTGCGGTTTCATGCCAGTGATGATGCACTTTTGTCTGCGCAGGCACCTGCATGCTCCTGCGAGTCTTCTTGTTAATATTTTCCTAGCCTTTTCATGATAGTGATGATGACGATGACGACGATGATGATGATGATGATGATGATGATGATGATGATGATGATGATGATGATGATGATGATGATGATGATGATGATGATGATGATGATGATGATGATGACGACGATGATGATGCTTATAAATTTTTCTTTGGCAGGCACCTGCATGCTGCAACGCAAGTCCGGTGCGGTCCTTGAGCTTCTGCTGGCCGGGGGTTCGTACCGCAGCACCCTCGGTGAGTACCACAGCTCCATCCTCGCTGGAGGTACTTACCGGTCCACGCTGGGTGAGTGGAACGAGTGTAACGAGTGGAATGGCAGGACAGACCCTTGACAGCATTGTAAACGCCACGCTTCACTCACTCCCCGTCTCACCGGCCCAGGCAGGCGGCCCGGCGACGCGGCGCAGTCACACCAACAGGAATAACCCAATCGATAAATTGCCAAGAAAAAAGAAGTCTTGTTACTCTGTAGTACTTTGTCCGCCGTAAATTGTAAATTAAATGTATCCAGGTACTTTCAGCAGAGTAAAACCAAAATTCTGGCCTGGAATCAATTTCTCCCTTTAAAAAAAAAACGTCGCAAACGCTACAAAGCCCCCAAAAGTACTTCGTTATTTTTTTGAACGTTGGGCAGATTGTTTCTTCTTGACGCGGTGGGTGTAGCCGGTCCGGCCGGGTTCCGACCGACCGCCCTGCAGCGGAGCCAGCCAGGCCGATCCGGGGCGCTCCGCTCCACTTCCTCACATAAATTCATAAGGCGTTCCCAGCTTCACGGGAGGGCTCAGACTTGAGTGCGCCTTGGCCGTGCCCTGCTCCTCTCGACGTGTGCGAAAAAAAAAACAACCCCTCTAATAACCCAGTGCCCGTGTTTTTAGGGCGCAGTAACTGCAAAAAATATCGAAACAAAAGCGGATATGAAAAGATAAGACTTTCTCTTTGCTCGTGCTTCTTTTTTTTGTGGTGGCGTGCCCTGGTAACTTAATCGAATCCGAGCGGGCCGGATCCGCTTCGCAAGAGTTTGGCGCAGGGAGTCCGCTGCCCCGCCTTGCCCCGCCACCTGCCACTGCGTCGTGGCGCCGTGTGTCTGGGCCGATGGGACGGGCTGCCTGTTGCACTAGCCCACACGACTCAGTGCTGCTGTTTTTCTCCTTCCTCTGTCTCTCTTTTTTGCTACCTATGCGTGCGAGTGTGTTGACGCCGAACTCGAGACTTCGGCGGCAAGTCACTCTCCGTAGAGCCGCGCGGTCGTAGTGCGTCCTGCACGAACATCATCCTGTAGAATCCCTTTTCTTTGTCGTGCGCACACAAAAGTCAATGCAAAGCAGGAGAAGCCTCCGACGTTACATCCTGTGTGTGAGTTTGTTGTGTATCTTCGTCTGTTGGTCTTGTAGTTCGTCGTTGGCATTCCCCTTCTAAGCCCGCTACACGATACATTTAAACATTAACAGTGTCCTCAATTGTTCACCGGCCGTGTGAAAAGGCGTTAGGGCTACACGGCGTGCCAGGCGTCAAACGCCCGCCGCCGCTCCGGGTCATAAGAAATGCAAAGGCCTTGCCACCACCCTTTCTCGCTCGAGTCTGGGACAGAAACCAACAACAGTAGCGAAAAACTTTATTTTTTTGCGTCACCCGGCCCGGAGATCCAAAGCCCAACGCTTTTCTAAAGGTCAAAGAAATATTGTCTCGCACAAGTTGTCGCCAGGGTACACGAAACGTTATTCTCCTCCCCGACTCTGCAGAGGCGACTGACACAGTGCATCTGAGAAGGGCGGGGGGAGTTGGGACAATCAGGTCAGACAGAAACCAAAGCGCCGTGGCGTCCTGCCTCCTGCAGCTTGCAGGGCAGCGAGGCAGCCAGAGCGAGGCAGTGCCCTAAAGCAAACGGAGCGGGCTGTGTTAGGGAGCGTGTAAATGGACCCGGCGACCTCCTGCCCCCTCCCCCCCCGCACTAACACACACACGCACACACACACACACACACACACATAGAGTCTTTATCCTCGACCCTCGTCCCGCCTCCGAGCGCCTGTGAAACTCGGGGTAGGCAACCGGGCGCACGGGCCCGTGACGCGTCCTGTCGCACTGCCTACCTCCCAGGCGTTCTCCGCCTCCTGCTGTTCTTTTTGAAAAGCACCCGAGGTGCCTTGAAGATTAGTGCATTTTGCGAACTCATTTTTTCTTGCAGTGCACGCAGAAAACGCGCGCAGAACGGATGCGGTCTTGTCCGCTTAAAAGCTTTGCCCTCTCCCGCTCCGGGTCGTTAGTTCGTTGCGTTACGCAGGCGGCGGTGACATGCACCCGGTGGCTCAGGTCGCCTCCCTGTCTCCCCTCCCCCAGGCCCTTGATCCGACCGGCCTAGTCGCTGCTAGTCCCTGGAACACAGTGCGGCGAGTCCATCCGAGGTCGGGACTGGCAATCATTTTCCTGTGTCGCCGTGCGGCAGTTGTAAATTGATTAACTTTTTTATGGCGTGGTGGCACGAGGTGTCTGCGAAACGTCCGACGTGGTGATAGGTCGGGGAATAAAAGTCGAGTCTCAATCGTTTGTAGGAAACGCCGATTTCAAATCACGTTTTAAATATGTACTCCTTGAAAATTTACATCCTTCTGCCGTGCTTGGGAAGCCTTCGCGGTCTTTTTCATGGCCGCTTTCGTTGTAGGACGTGTGTTGGGAGCGACTTTTCATCTCAAGTCCCCACCGCACCTAAGCCTTCCCGTGTGCCGCCCCGCCCGCCCGGCCCTCCCCCCTCCCCCACCCCCACCCCCACGGCGCGCTCGCAGGCGGAGACCGCAGCGTGTGTGTTGATTTGCGTGAGAGTGTGAGTGTGCACGCGAAAGGTGAAGTGTCATACACGGCAAAGTTAACTGTTTCCACAGCGACGTCGCGGAAGCGGCGATGGAAGGGGTGGGCTGGGGTGGGGGTGGGGGTGGGGATGGGGGGGGGGCGGGATGTAACGAACGCGAGAGCAGGCCTTGTTTTCCGTTGTTTTCGTTTCGACTCCACTCTTGCTGTGTGTGTGTATGTGTGTGTGTGTGTGTGTGTGTGTGTGTGTGCGCGCTGGGAAGAGCGCACTCCGTCACACAATTGCAGCGCTCCTGTCATGGGAATGGAGTGGACCAGAAGGGAAGGGACGGTGGGGGGTCGGCGGCGGTGTGCTGGTGCCATTCCAAAACCTCCCAGCACCTCCCTCTGTCTGTGTGCGCCTTCCGCTCCCCCCCCCCCCAAACAAGTAAAGCGCCCTTTGCCCTTTGTCGTCTGCGCGAAGGTCGACTCTTCCCATTAAGGTTCGATCTCAAGAGAACGTTGTCCGTGTATCGTGTGTTTTTCTCTCGAAAACGAGACCTGGGTCTACAGCTGGTCCATAAGAAATATTGTTCACTCTCCGGCCCGGTCTTGCGAGCCAGCAAATTACGTCCCGACAAGGGAAAGTCCCAACTTTCCTCAACTTGATCTCAAAATAATGAAAGTGCAGAAAAGAAAGGTGGAAGGTAGGACAAAGGACGTCCCTCCCCCCTTTCCTGCCTCGGCGAGTTGATTGAGTAGCGAGGCGCCCGGGGCGCGGAGCGCGCTCCTTGATCGGACCACTTAATTCGGCCAATCGGAGCTAATTAATTATTGAGCCCCGGTCGATTGGGGCCACAGCGCCACGGGCCATTCAGCCATCCATCTGGACCGTAACACACTGCTAGTCCACCGGGACGGACCGGGACGGCCCTCTTGCCCTCTTCGCCGCCTGGCCGGCCACTGTTTCTCATGGGCGGTTCGCTGGCGTGTGCGAGCGTGACCCGCAACAAGTAGTTGTAGTAAAGTAGGCCTTGTGCGAGCTCGCGTGGCGTGGCGCCCAACGCGCTGGCTCGCCCAATTATGATCTTGCCGCTCTCCGGCCCCCTCAACCTGTCGGGGATCATGTCCAGGCCCCAGACAGATTGGGGGAAAAGTGGCGGCGGCAGCAGCCGCCAGGCAGCAGCGGCCCCGTCCCAACCCCGTCCCAACCCCGTCCCAACCCCGTCCACTACAGTGTACTGGGGGAGGTATGTGAAAGTTTGTCGAGCACGTCGCCGTTAGTTGGCGGAGTGTCTTTCTTCTTCTTCTTCTTCTTCTTCTTCTTCTTCTTCTTCTTCTTCTTCTTCTTCTTCTTCGCAAATTTACAGCGCGCTGGACTTTGCACCGATAGAGTCCGTTGATGCCGTTTCCCCGGCGTTGTTGCTGTCCCATCAGTGATTCTCACGTAAGGTGGTCCCTGGGGTTTTTTCGGCCGCCATGCTGCAGACTGATTCCAAGAGTCGTTTTCGCCGCTCTGTCTCTCTTCAAACTCATGGGGCGTCCCGTGCAGGTGCAATAGAGAGACAAAGCGGTGAAAACGACTTTCGGGATCAGTCTGCTGACTGCACTCAGTTTTGGTGGGGGGAGGGCGCTGGGGCGGAGAGGCAAGGGAGGTGGCGGTGGCGTCCCTTTCAGCGAATTATACAGCAATTAGTAGCGCACGGCAGGCCGACGCCAGGCCGACGCCAGGCCGACGCCAGGCCGGCCCACTGCACACCGCGGCTTTGTAGCGCCAACAAAACCTCCGCGAAAGCAGCGCCTCGCAGCCGAGCCCCCCTCGGGAGGGGGGACGGGTATGATAATCAACTGGTGTTGATGGTTTATTCATGCATTGCGCCCGGGCCAACGGCAAGCCAACGGCAAGCCAACGGCAAGCCAACGGCAAGCCAAGCCAACGGGGCACAATGGCGAGGAGATTTAGAAAGGGGTGCACGATGACGAAGGGTCGAACCAAAATGGCGGGATTAATTTTTGACCCCGCGTTGCGTTCCAGCCGGCCTGGCGCAAGAGCATGCTGTGGTGCGCGCACTGTACAACGTGGTGGAGCCCTGCTCTGGATTTGCAGCGGGCGCTATGGCCCTGCACTCCACGTCGGCTGGCTGGGCGGCGTAACAAGCCGCTGTTGTCGACGGGCTGTCTGTCTGTTCGCTCGCAGGATCGCCTTCTCTTTTATGCCGCTCATTACAGTGGGGCTCATCAAGGAGCACGCCGTCAAACGGAATGGCCAACGGGCCGCGGGGCGGTGCGGTGCGCGCGGCCTGCCTGCCTGCCTGCCTGTGCTGTGCGCGCAGGCGAGAGAGCTGGACTCAATTATTCGCACGCGGACACGCACACAGACGCGTACTCCGCACGCGCACACAGACCAACAGACTCACACGCACGCGAAGGGAGTCCGTACTTTGAAATCCACTCGCCATTCTGCCCCGGCGTTTCATTAGGGACGCCACCCGGACTCCGCCTATCTGACTATCTGCGCGCTGTGCAGTGCACACTGTGCGGCCCTGAGCGGGGCCCTGAGCGGGGCCCGCGGCTCTGGCTGGACCAGCTGGACCGGCAGGACGGACGGCCCCTGTTCTGTCACGTGCACGCCGCATGACGGTGACGGCACACCAGTGCGCCCGACTCACTGTTGGTGAACGCCCCGACGCGGCGCGGGTGCGAGAGAGACCGCGTTGATGCGATAATGAGCGGGCAGAATTCTTCCTCTGCCTCCCTCACCGCCAAGGCTCTGCCCACCGCCTGCCCACCCCACACCTCAGACCCCTTCATTGTGGCCGCCTCGCCGCCACGCCGAAGACCCCCAAGGAGGACGTAATGGAAATCATTAATATTGCACCCCGACACTTTGCGGTAAATCAACCACCTTCCTTTCGCGCCCTTCACCGCGTCTCGTCATCCCGCCATTCATCCCACCCTTCATCACCGCCCTTCATCACTGCCCTTCATCCTTCATCCCGCCTTTCACCATACCCTTCTTCCCTTCAGCCCGCCCTTCATCCCACCCGATCCCACCTTACATCCCACCCCATTCATGCTGACCTTTATCCCCTCTTTCATCCCGCCCTTCATCCTGCCCTTCACCCTACCCTCCACCCTCCATCCCGCTCTTCAGCCCGCCCTTCATCCCACCCTTCATCCCGCTCTTCATAATGCCACCCTTCATTCCACCCGATCCCACCCTACATCCCACCTTTTCATCCTGGCCTTCATTCCTCCTTTCATCCCACCATTCCACTGAGAATCCAAACGCTATGAGTATAGCGTCAATTGGTGCAATGCAAAGCATTGCATGAGTGCAATGCGCCCTTTCCCGTGCATTAGCATACGGCCTTTTCGGGAAGCTGCACCAAGGTGCATATGGCTTGAGGCATTGCACGTATGGTGCGATATCACAGCGCATTGCACCATACGTGCTATACTCATAGCGTTTGGAATCTCAGTGTCATCCCACCCTTCATCCTACCCTTCATTCCGCCCTTCATCCCGTCCATCATCCCGCTCTTCACCCCGCCCTTCATCTCGCCCTTCATCCCGTCCATCATCCCGCTCTTCAACCCGCCCTTCATCTCGCCCTTCATCCCCGTCCTTCATCCATCCGTCCCTTCACCCCTACGTGCCTACCCCGTCTTCTGTCCGGCTGCCATTTTTCACCCTGCCGAATTAGCTTGCACGGGGCTGCAGGACGCCTGCATGACGTGCAGGAATCCTCAGGGCCGCCTCGGCCTCGGCGCAGTGCTGCTGCTGCTGATGATGCTGGTGGTGGTGCTGGTGGTGGTGGTGGTGATGCTGGTGGTGATGCTGGTGGTGGTGGTGGTGGTGCCGCCGCGCCCCCTGTCGTCGTCGCACCGAAGCTCTGGCCGGCCTGACCGCCTTTCTCTGCGTGTTTCCGGACACAGCGGGGCCGGACAAGGCGCCGGGTGAGGCGCGCGGGGGCGGGGACCTTGCAAAGCCATTGGCTAATTGCACAAACCGTGCCCCTCCCCTGCCCCTGCAGAGCGTGGTGCTGAATCCTCTACGGCCTGCCCCCTCCCCACTCCCCTTTCATCCGGGGCGCCATCGCCAGGAGCCAGCCGCGGTCACAATCGGCAATAATTGAGTTGCAGACGGCATAGTGATAATGCCGGGCCGGCGCGGACTTGGGGCGCAAAAACAAAAAAAGAAACGAGAAAAAAGGAAGGTAAAGGAGAATAAAAGACCGACAACAGGCAGAAAAATTAGAGAAAATGGTGCAGGAGAGAAAAAATCTCATTCAACGAACGTTAATGAAAGCAGATGATACTCGTTTGGTTTTCTTATACGGGGTAGTATGCGGGATCATTCCAAAGATAGTATTTAAAATTGTGTATGAATCAAAATACACAGACCCGAGCGAGCTGGCCGGTGTTGGTACTAGCCGTGCCGAGCTGTGGCTTGCACCGCCCGCCGCCGAGCCCGAGCGAGCGCCCCAGGCCGGGCCGAATCGGGAGGCATTGTTGCGCGATACTCCGCGCCGTGGCAGGCGGGGAGGGATTGTCAATGCGAAGAGGAGGTGTCACTGTTTACGCCCGGTGCCGCTGGCGCTGTACCGCGGAGGGATTGTCGAATTCCGCGCAGGCACGCTGACACCTTCATTTGTGTATAGTAGTTTTAAGTGTTTCAAGTGTGAAGGTATCATCTGCTAAAAAGGGAGGGGGCTCTGGAAAAGGGAAAGTACGTCGAGAATAACAGGAAATTATGATGATGAACAAAAGCGAAAACAATAAAACGAGCCGAGAGTAACTGGATGAAGGACAATGGCCGAGTCTCACGCACTATTTGCTGGTGCTCTCTAGCGCTCGCTGGTGCGGTGCGGCGTTTTGGCTCCGACTTCGGTCCGGCCCTCACTCCAGCCCCCCCCCCCCCCCCCCCCTCCAAGCCTTTGCCCCAGACCTCGCCCCAGCTTGCCCTAACCCTTTCGACGGGACGGGCAACCCTTTTCGTCGCGCCACCCGAACTGTACACCACGTCTCTCTCTCTCTCTCGCCCTCCGACCCTCTGGGGCCGTCCCGTAGTTCCGTAGGGGTGCGAGAGAGACAGAGCAGCGAACGAATGCGCATTTCGGGACCAACCTTCCAGGGACCGGCAATTGAAAAATGTAATTGGCGATCCTTTCAGCAGTCGACTGGACGGAAAGGGATGAGGGATTTTTTTAGAGTGGGGGTGGGGCTGGCTGCTACCGCTCGCTCACAGCCTCCACCTCGGTGCTTCTATACCCGTCCCTACCCGCGTTCCGAATCGCCCCGGCCAAAAGGCAGCCCGCTGGCTTTGTCTCCGCCCAGAGGGGCGCGATGACGGCCGAGGCGGCGTGGGGGCGAGGCGGACCGGCCCGGCCCGGCCCCTCCGAGCAGTTACAACACACCACGTACGTCACATTCTCGCGCCGCGTTCTGCATATGTCTCAGGCAATATAAGCAGGTTGCCTTGGCATTGTGCTGCAGTCTGTGGTGTGTATGTGTGTTCGTGTGTGTTCGTGTGCGAGAGAGAGTGAGAGAGAGATGCGTGTCATCTCGTGTGTGTGTGCGCGCGTGTGTCGCTTTATATTTTCCCACATCTTTTTCGCTCCGCGCCTTTACCGCATCAAAGGAGGCCTGGCATGCCTGGCTGTAATAACTTAGGCACCGCCTTTCATGAAGCGCTTTCTCAGCGAAATTAGTATTCCTGCCTCACCCTTTGCGCGCGCGCGCACGCACACACACACACACACACACACACACACACATTCGCTCGGGTTGCGCGCACGTAGACAGATGCAAACAAAAAGTCATAAAAATGTGTCGCGCAAAGTCGCTTTTGGCGCGCGCTCCGCCACGGCTCCGGCGTGCATGCGCGGCGCTGCGCGGAGAGCACACGCCACGATGCCCTTCGCCCTTCGCCGCCGCGCTAAACGCAGAATAAACCGAGCCGAAAGGACGAAAGGCCGAGAGGGCAGAGTGAGTGGCTCGAGGCTGCCGCCACTGCCGAGTGGGGAGAGCTTCAGCCGCTTCAGCCGGTCAGCATCGACACCCCTCGCGCTGCGTTGCCAGGGTGGATCCAGGGACGTTTTCAGGGGGGCGCGATGTCAGAGGGAACGCGAGACATGAGGCACTTAGTCCGGCCGCCAGACAGACAGACAGACAGACAGACAAAGGCAGGCCGGCACGGTGCACCACGCAGCCTCTTCCCCGCGCTCCATGGCGCATTCAAACAACACCACCCCCGTTGTTTCCTTTCAGCCGGAGGGAGTTTCTCGCGTTTCGCGCCATCGCCACCGGCACGGTTCGCAAACGGACAAAGAGCGCAGGTTTCTCCCTCCGGCCTCTACTGAAAAAAAGAAATAATAAAAATGACACAACCTCGGAGGTGCCGGGAGTCGACGGAATCGAAGGTGGCAGCGATCACTGGTGCGGCTGCCCCGAAGAGGAGAACGTGTTGCGTTGTTCTGCTTTCTGCTCCTGGCAGCACTGAACGTGAAATGGGAAGACTCGGCACCAATGGCGAGACCAAAACGCATGACCGTTTTCGCGGCGAGGCGAGACATTTTAGTCTGACCAAACTTTGGCGCGACTTCAGGTCTAGCAACTTGGCAATCACTGCAAAAAAAATCCATCTTAATTTTAAGAAACTAGTTTGTGAAGCAGTTTACAAAGATTTTTTTCTATTAAAAGTAAGAAACTTTCTCCTCTTAAAACTAATGACCAAGTTTTTAAAATTCATAGATTATGATTTATTAAAATTCATAAACATATTTAACGAAAGTGGGAGAAAAGAACTTCTATACCGACGTCCGATTTCGAGTGTGGATGTCAGAATTCTGAAATGTATCTTACATCGTGTCACATAACAGTGTCGGTTGTCACAAATAAGTCGAAGCACGACGACCTGATATTTATACATCTTCCATCTTCCGACTGTGCCACATCAGAGGAGGTGCCTGGACCTAACCTAATGGCCGACAGCAGACGCCACCGAGTGGCAACATGGTTATGCGTTTTTCTCAACTTCAGTGGAATATTTTGTTAAAAAATTTGAGCTAGCGGCTAGAGAAGACATTTACTAAGGCAACAGATGGTATCATTTGCTAAAAGAAGCTCTTTTAGAAATACAAATAGGAAATACTTATTCGGGAACGGACACGGCGCTCCAAGCGCCACCTAGCGGCAGGTCTGTGAAACCTGACCTTGAACCCAGCGGCTGACTGTGGGCCATACCGTGTGAGAAGTGGCTTGTCGACAGTTTGCGTGAAGTAACCAAACTACACCTCCGGTTTACGTTGAATATGACAGCTATCACTTAAGCGTTCAACTTTAACTTCAATCAGTTAGTTTCAGAAATCTAGTTATGAAAAGTCATCAGTCATGTGGATTTTAAGAAACCAATTTTTACTTTTGGCAGGCAATCTTAATTTTGACAACCCAGTTCCCAAGTTTTAAAAGTGGTTTTGAAATTTACCAACTATGTATTACTTTTCATTTTAGTTTTGGTAAATGTAATAAAGTATAGCACTTTTCACAAACTTTTCTGAGTTTTCACATCATTTCAAAATGTTATTAAATTTAAGACATTTTCATGTCTTAAATTTCAGAATTTTTTTTGCAGTGAAGACTGCCTGGCTGGCCTCTTGGCGCGGCGGGAAGTCTGACCGTTTGTATAAGAGTCCATCGCGTATTCCATTCACTTGCAAGTAGGTGATAATTGCCGAGGGGGAGAGGCACGGCGGTGCGTGCGCGCCGCATCCGCCCTCCCGCCGAAATCCATTAAGACCCCTTCCGGTCTCCACTTCCGGTTCCGGTGCAAGTCGCCGCCCTCCTCCTTGCCCCGCCTCGGCCCCGCCTTGGCCTCGCCTCGCCAAGCCCAGTCGGACGGACGGCGTGGCTCCGCAGCCTCACTCCGAGAGGCGTTGTTGTTTTCGTCGCTCTGTCTCTCTCGCGCTCACGGGGCGTCTCCGTGTCGGTGTGAGGGAGACGGAGCGACGAAAACAACGACCCTCGGAATCAGTCTGCAGCAGCGTGGGGCAGCCAGGCGCAGCGCGCAGCGGGGTCGGGAACGCTCGGGAAATAAATTCTCGTTCGCGCACAGTTGGCTGCCGTGCCGCCTCGCGGCCCGCCCGGCCCGCCTACCGACTGCGTCGACTGCGCCTCACCGCCTCACAAGGCTCACAAGCCTCACATCCACGCAGCGAGCGACGCGGCGGGCTGCCTACCCTGCGCACTGCAGGCGGCGGCGCCCCGCTGCGGGCCGCTCGCCTGCCTGGCTGCCCTGCACGGAGCCCGACTGCTTTCTGTTATTCCTCTCCACCCGTCCTCGTCCATCTCCTTAGTGGTTTGTGAGGTTCCTCCTTGTTGTCGTCTTTCTTGTTGTCTTCCTCTTTATCGTCCTCTTTGTCGTCGTCGATTTTCTCCTCCTCCACCCCCTCCTCCTCCTCCCCCTCCTCCTCATCCACGTCCTCCTCCTCCTCCTCCTCCTCCTCCTCCTCCTCCTCCTCCTCCTCCTCCTCCTCCTCCTCCTCCTCCTCCTCCTCCTCCTCCTACTCCTCGTCGTCGCCCCCTTTGTCGACGTCATCCTCCTCTTCGTCGATGTCATCCTCCTCTTCGTCGTCGTCCTCATCGTCGCCCTCACCGCGCTTTTCTGGCCTTAGATCGAACGAGGACGGCTGGCTGGCTGTCGGTGGTCCGCTCCGCTGCCGGGCTGCCGGTCTGTAAAGTTACTCCATGGCAACCACATCTACACTGCGCGCTCATGCCGAACAGCTTTTTCGTCGCTCCGTCTCTCTCGCACTCGTGCGGCGCGTCGTGTGTCGTGCTGCCCATTAGTAGAGCCGCCATTACCATTAGCAGCGCTGCTGGCTGGGCCGGCGCTTGCCCAAATTCAAACTATAACGTCGTTTGGCGCCGGTTTCAAATCAGCGGGAACGGACTCGGCGCGCTCGGCGCCCCAGTCCAGAGCGGCCGTGCACTGCGGAAAATGAAATTACCACTTTGTCGCTCCGTCTGTTTAGCATCAATTATTTTCGTGGAAGTGGATTGGTTTCCAGACCGATAACCTCGACTCGGTTTTCGTCGTCGGAATGATGTTTCCGGTCGGCGTGTACCGGTTGGTTTAATAAAGAGAGCGATGAAAAGAATTCATCCCGATTATTTGGACTGGCTGCTCGTCGAGGCGTGACGCACGTGCAGTTCGGTGCGCGGCAGCATTCCCTGTCTCTCTCACTCCAAGCGCGTCCCGCCGAGGCGCGCCGAGGTGTGAGAGAGACATGCCACCAAGCGCGCTGGAGACACCCTGCAGCCACATACGCCACCGTTGGTGGTTGTGTTGCTTTCGGGGAGGCATTCCACTGACACAATGTTCGGGGAGCCTCGCAGCGCACGTCGACAAAGCCGATAAAACAATACTTTGAACTTTGTGTGTGTCTGCTGTACGTACTCCCGCCGCAGCCACGCGCCGACTCGCTGCTGCAGGGCGTCAAGATGGCGGCGGGACAAACAACAACATCGCCAACAATGACAACAAAAGGGAGTTGTTAAAGAAAATCTCAAAACAACAAGATGGACACAAGCAGCGTAAACAACGTTATGGCATCTAAAACATGCGCGGGGTGGGGGTGGGGTGGCGACATCTCCCCCCCCCCCTCTCTCTCTCTCTCGCACGTACACACGAGTGCGCTTAGCCGGCCGCGTCGGGGAAAGTTTGTGTTGGCGGTTGTCACTGTCGAATGCGTGCAGGGCTGCGTGACTGGTTGACATCTGGAGAGAGAGGAGGGAGGGGGGGGGGCGATCGCATCGAGATTGCTCTGCGTCTGGAGGCTGGTTCCGAAGAATCGTTTCGTCACTCTGTCTCTCTCACTCCCCTACGGAACGCCCTAGGGCGACAGAGACAGAGCGACGGAACGGTCCTTCGGAACCAGCCCGCTGGACCACAGGCATGCCTCTGGCACCGCCACTGCGATACGCCGTGGCACGCCGTCGCCGAGACACATGCGATGAGAGACACATGCCTGGCCTGGCGGCCTGGCGAGCTGATTTCGGACGGTACCATCGTCGCTCTGTCTCTCTCGCACTCGCCAGGCGCTCCGCAGGAGTGCGAGAAAGACAGCCAGCAGTTCGCTGCTCTGGCGCGCGGATGAAGGCGGCGGAATTACTGCAGGACTGCAGACTGAGGGTAGCTTTCGTCGCTCTGTCTCTCTCGCACTTGTCGGGCGGTACTTCGGGCGTCTCTCCTCGGCCAGGGCGCCCGGCAACACGCCACCCTCCGCAGGGCAGGGCGGCAAGGGCGGCAGGGCGGCTGAGCGCGGTAGGGCACACGGTGTGCGCTAGGCTGCGGCGCGGGGGATATCTGCACGATCAGCGAATGCCTGTTGCGGCCCTGGGTGCCGGCCGTGCCGGTGGCAGGGTGGCGGCCAGCCCGGCGTAGCCCGGCGGTGCGGTGGCTGGGGGCGAGGCCGGCGGCCCGAGCCAGGCGTGCCGGTGCGCGGGGTATGTCCGTCCGCCGGCCTGGCTGCGGCCTGGCTGCGGCCTGGCCCGTCGGCCCGCCGGCGCGGAGAGACTCCCCGTTTCCGGGAGCTCTGCCCGCGAAGGCCCGAAGGCGCACCACGCGGAATATGTAATTGAAGCGCTGGCTGCGGGTGCCATAGTGCCCCCGCTCCGCCTTGCTGGCCTTGCTTGCCCCGGCCGCCATGTCGGGGTGGTTTGACTGCAGGGGAAGTGGCTTGCGCGATCACAGCCTGGAGCAACTCCGTCATTGTCGAGGCGTTTACAACAAGCACCGTATGTTTTCCGGCCCGCCCCGCTCCCCCCTCCCTCCCCCAGGCCACCGACCCCACCCCGCCCCGCCCCGCCGGGAGATGAGGGAATCAATATCCTCCCAGGCTCCCCTCCCCCGCCGCTGGACTTGGCGCCAAAAACGCTCCCCCGCTCACACGGGCCGGGCCCCACTGCCAGCCCCCCGCTGCCAGCCCCCCAGTCACAACACGGCGGCACCGCGGTTGGCGCGCCGAGCGGGTTCGGCCGGCTGACGCTAGAGGCGCTGCGACGCGCTGCGTCCCCCTGCCCCCTCCAACCCCCTCCAGGCACTTTCCGAACCGCGGCGGTCTTTTCAATCCGTAATAGGAGTGGCGGCGAGAGGCTTCACAAAGCACCACAATCCGATCGCCTGCCCGTCAATCCCATTCGGAACGGAATGACTGCCAGGCACTGCCAGGCCATTGTTGGGGCGTTCGGTGCGGGCCGCCAGTCAAAACAGTCGTTCGAATACACATGTTCCTCCAACTTTGTGACGGTATGCGCGTTGTTCTTTCATTTCCATGTCGTTTCCCGTTCGCTCTCCGTGCGATTTTCGTGTTCATTTCCGGGCGTTTTCGTTCCTTTTATTTTCCGCCGGCCGGCTATCCTTGCACGCCGCACGCTCGCCGCCCCGGCCGGTCCTCTAGCCGAGCCTCGCGGCGTAATCTCCTAATTTCATCACGCAAACGAGTTGCCATCGCTTCACTTGCCTCCCCCCTCTCCAAATAACTCCCGTGAGAAGCGGACGCCCAGGGAAATGACGCTCTTCTGCTGCTGAGGCTGGGGTAATCTGCGCGCCGCAAACCCCTGTTCGAATTGCCCCGCCGACCGAAAACAAATTTCGACAGGAGACACAACAGCTCGCAGGGGATAGAGGAGGAGCGCGGGTTCCCTGAATCGAAAGTTTGTTGTTTTTCTGGACGGTACGGCTCTTCCCCGAGAGGGAGAAAAATCGGGATGGCTTGGCAGGATGAATTAATATCAATCCTTTGGGGTCCTCCGTCCTGCTGGAGACAGCCGGCGCTCCATCCGTCTGCCGTCCGTGTTGGGCGATGTAGGTCATCCCCGCCATGCTCCGCCACGCTCCGCCACGCTCCGCCACCCCACTGCCAGATTCCAAATGGATACTTTCTTGTCCGGACCTTCTATACACTCTGATGCCCCCAACACAGCATCTCTGTCTCTCTCTACTCTCTGGCCATCTCCCAGGCCTCGGTGCATCCACACACTCGCAGACTCACTCACACAAACGCAGAATCACTCACTGCGATCCCCCTCCCCCTTCTCACAGTGTGGGGTCGTTACCCCTGCCTCGTCCTTGGGGTCCAGCGGGCCGAGGGACACACTCTATATTTAAGGGAACGTCAAAGTCAGTCAGATGTCCAAGTTTCCCCCGCCCCCCACTCGCCTCTGCTGGGGCGCCGTCCTGCCCTGCCTCCGGATTATACTTTTTGTTGTTTTTTTCGGCCTCAGCCGCTCGTCTACGAACAACACCGAGCGTAATCCTTTTCTTCTGCGTGGGTCATTAACAATTCACTTGTGTTTCGCCTCGTTTGATCTCCCTCCCTGGCATCTGGGACCACTTTGACCTTCCCCTCGGCGGTGACCTGGATTACCGGACAACCTTCCCATGTATTTGTGATGGAGTATGTCGTCGAGGCCCCCCCCCTCCCCTCTGCTTAAAGCGGCCTAGCGGGCCCCAAACCGCAGGCGAGGCGCTGGGGCCAGCCAGCCGGGATCGGCTCTGTCCCGCCTCGACCGAGCGGAGACCGGGCGGAGACCGAGACAGCCGGCGGCATTGCGGAACGCCCTTTTCCGATTAAGTCGTGTCGTATTCGGGGCTAGAGCCGACCGTGCTCAATACACAGGGGGCGACCCTCTCTGAAATTTTAATATTGCGCTCTTGGGATTGCTGGACGGATTGTGCTCGGAAAACCCGAGAATTATTCTCCCACATTCAAACCCACATTCAGTGGCGTGCGCAGGGGGAGGGAGGGGGGGGGGGTCAGAGAGGGTCATGACCCTTTTCGGCCTCTAGACAGCCGCCTGGAAGGTAGGCAAATTGCGTCACTTTCCCCCTGTAAGTAGGCAAAAAGCATGGCCTGACCCCCCCTTTTTTTTTCCAAAATTTCTGCGCACGCCACCGAGGGGGTAAACACTCCAGTGAACCTTGTACAGACTACTCCCTATACTCCCTATTACGGGGTATTACACTTGTATTACGCATGTATTACGCCTCAATTTCATTGAAAAATGACATTTTTTGATACTTTTGGTCCCAAAATGTATTACTATTACGCGTATTACGGCGTAATACCCGACTTTTGTGTACAGGGTATTACGCAAGTGTTTACCCCCTCGCACGCCACTGCACACATTCACCTCACATGTTTGATAATTTCAGGTCACTTTTTCAGACCTGATGGTAAAATGTGCCTGAATTGTTGTGCCCCGTTATTTTGCACGGAAAGGGTGCGCTGCTTTCCGTTTCCAGACCCGCATCAAATAGACATGTTTTGAGGGGTCTATTTCTGCGAGCCCCTATTCGGCGCATGGCGCACCAGTCGTGCTCCATCAAGCTGGGTGCGATGCGGTCACTCTACCGCAACCCCTCCCCGCCCGCACCGCGCGACCCTAACCGCGACCCGCCCTACCCTAGCCCCGCCGACCCATCTCAAACCCAGTGATATTCTCATACTGTGTGACGCGGTCTCACGGCGCGCCGCGCCACGCCAGGGAGCTGGCGGGAGATTGTGGTTGGCGTGCATTGTGTTCTTATCATCTCGGACGCGCGGCGCATCCCAACGGATCAGCCCCGCGCTGCGTGCGCTGCGTGCGGGCCGTAAATACGACCCTAAAAAAATTAAATAAAAGGACAGTGGCAACAAAACGCCGCAGCGCTTTATCAGATCAAAACAAAACACAGGGCGCGCGGTCGCGTGTGTGAGTGCCTGACCTGACCGCCGGCGATAAAAATAAAAAAATCGCCACGAGGGAACAAAACGGAGTGTGAAAAACAAACACACGGAACATTATGAAACAACGAGTCATTGTTGCCGGTGTTGTTTTTCTAGACGGCGGTCGTCGTCAGTGCCCCTGCAGCCCCCTGCAACTCTATCTGCAACCCGTCCGGCGAAAAGGGCGGAAACGAGGCCACTCCCCACTTTCTCTTCCCCCTTCGCGTGCGGGCCCTTCCCCGTACTGTCTCACTCTAGCCGCAGCGGTGCAGGGCAGCCGGGCCCTTGAAACAACAACAACAACAACGCAGTGCCACTGACAGGCGAGGCAAGGCGCATCAAGTCCCGTCCGTCATCAGCGGAGTGTTGTTGAACATCGCGTTTTACACCGTGCTGAGCACCTGATGTGTGTGTGTGTGGTGTGTGTGTGTGTGTGTGTGTGTCTGTCTGTCTGCAGGGCCCTCGTGTATGCACAACAGCGTACTAGCTACTCGGCTCACTGAAAGTGCTCACGGAGCAATTAGTTTTTGAGCGCGCCCAATGAGACGCACACAGCAGAGGCAGTCTCTGCTCGCCGGCGCTCAAAACGTCGGTTCGGGTCGGGATCCGGAGAGGGAGGAGGGAGGGAGCTGCGCGCTGACCGCCCTCTCAAAGCTGTACCCTTATTTTTTTTCCGTGACGTCTAATTTTTTTCCATAATTCAGACTCTTCTGTTTAGTGGGCAACCCGCTGTGCACCTCCCCCTTCCCCCTCCTCTCCCCCTTTCCCATCTCCAGCAAACCCCATCCCCTGCATCGCCCGCCAGCCTTTATGGGCGTTATGTTCATGTCGCCGCCAAGATGCGCAGGAGGCTGGAGGGGAACATGACCGGAGATTGCAGGGCGCCGAGCAGAGAGTCGGGGGGATGGGGAGGCGAGGGTGTGTGTGAGAGAGAGGGAGAGAGAGAGAGAGAGAGAGAGAGAGAGGAGAGAGAGAGAGAGAGAGAGAGAGAGAGAGAGAGAGGGAGAGAGGGGGGGGAGAGAGAGCTTAATTAAGACGCTTTCAGCCCTGCCCGCTCCACGCCGCGGCCTAGGCTGGCCTTGGATCGCGTGCTTATTTCGGCTTGCGCAACATTGACGAGAGCCCGAGTTAGTTAGCAGCTCGTCACTCTTGGGTGTCGGTGGCAGGCGACAGTTCGCGAGACCGAAACTAACCAACCACTCGCCTCGGCACCGGGAAGGAGGCGGGGCGAGGCGGGCTAGTTGTGTTCTTGTGCTGGGACTCGCGGACCGCGGCCGCCGACCGGAAGGAGCGTGGGCCAACCGGAAGTGCGCGGCGCGGCGCCGTCACCGGCAGCAGCGGGAAGCGCGAAGCACGCCGCCGGGCTGGCTGCGGTCACAGCTGTTGTTGCGGCCGCGCCGTGCCACGCCGTGCCGCGCCGTGCCGCACGCAGCCCCGGGCCACCACGGCGGCCCACCACCGCGACCCACCACGGCCCGACTCACCGCCCCCTGGAAACCCACCTGTGCCGTAGTACAGTCACGGCCCGCTGGAGCGCGCAGCGCAGCGCGCGGTGCGCCCCCTAGGCTGCGGGTGGTTCGGTGTGGCGCCTGGCCGCCTGGCCGCCGCGCTAGAGGGACGCGCCGCGCCGCGCCGCGGGGTGGCTGGCTGGCCCACCCCCTCCCCCACCCCTGGAGCTTAGCGCGCTGTCCAGCAGGCGCGCCACCGTCGCGGCGGCCGGGCTGGGTGGGCTGCCTTGGGCTGGCTGGCTGGGCTGCCGGGGTCGGGCGAGGCAGCGAGGCAGGGCCGGCGAGGCGTGCGCTACTCCAGCCCGCTAGTGCAGATCCTGCCGCGCGGGTTGCCGCCTGCTGCGCAAGCTGCGCAACCCCGAGTCGACGCGACGCGCGCGGGCCAGGCCCGCCAGGCCGCCAGGCCGCTGCCGTGTTTTGTTTTGAGCGTCAGCGTGCGTGCGCGTGTGTGAGCGTGGCCGTGCGTTGCTTTGCGTGAGTGTGTGTGAGTGTGTGCGTGCGTGTAGGTGTGTCGTGTTCGTCCTTGCTGGACCGTTGCCGTCGTCGAAGACAAAAACAAAAACAAAACAAAGAAAGCGAGTGGTTTGGCGCTGTGAGCGCGCGAGGGTCGTCCCGTCTGGAATGGGAGACCTCAGGTGAGCAGGGTGGGCTGCGCTGGGCTGCGCTGGGCTGCGCTGGGCTGCGCTTGCCGTCCCCGTTGTCCCCAGTTGTTTCTACCCCCTCCCCTCCCCTCCCCTCGCCGCGCTGCGGTGTTTCCAGGCCAGAGTGTTGCCCCGCTGCGTAGGGGCGGAGCGGGGGGTGGGGGTGGGTGAAACAGCCCCCAGAAGCGAGCTCTCTCTCTGCCAAGGAGGGGGCGGGGGAGGGTCGCCGCTGTGAATTTATGTGTGTGTGTGTGCGTGTGCGTGTTTAAGTGTGTGAGTGCCCCAGTGTTTTGCGGCTCTGATTGCGTTTGTGTGAGTGCGTGCAGCCGGTCACGAGGGGGGTGGGGTGGCCCGGACGCCGCGACGCCGCAGGACGGCGGCGGCGGCGTGGCCCGGCCCGGCCTAGCGGCCTACGTGCCTGGGTGGCGGCCGGCGGGCTCGGGCGGGGTCCTGGAGCGCCAGCGAGCCCCAGCGCGCCAGCTTGTCTGTCTGTGTTTGCCGAAATAAGGCGCGGTCCTGCCTGGCCGGGCCAGCGGGTGCAATGCGTTCGAACCTCTTTTCAGTGAAAAGTTTTCGCCCCCACCAATTTTTGTGCAACACTATGACGTTGCACTTGAGGTGCAATTCCTCCCCCTCCCCATGCTTTCGCATGTGGCGTATTGGGGGTGCATCGCACTGGATCGCACCTTGCCTTGCCCTTGCCCCGTCATAGCGTTGATTTCCCGGTGCGGCTAACGCTGGCTGACGCACTGCGCACGCCGGCTCGCCCCAAACGGGGCCCCGCAAAGCCCCGACAAGCCCCCCGCGCCGCCCGGCGACCTTTGGCTCGGATTTTATAGGCCGTAATTCGGAGACAGCTGCGAACGCCGCACCGCGGTGCTGTACTGCTTGTAGTGTACTGTACCCTGTAGTTCTGCCGCAAAGCACTCGGGCTGCCCAGTGCCCGGCGGTGCACAGTGGTGGCACAGCGGTGCCCCGGTGCGGCTCGAGAGGTTTGCCTTTGCTTGTTGGCCGGGGGAATTCGGGTCGGCTTACCCGGGGTTGCCCGCCCCGCCGCCGCCAGCACCGTCCTGGAGGTTGGCAACTCTTTTATGCTCTTCGTTTATGAGGTCGTTGTTGACTGGCACCTGCGGCGTCGTGTCCTTGGCGGCACGTCTTTCCAGGTCCTTGCAGGTCCTTGCCGCGGCGCGGCAACAGGCGCGGCAAACTCGAGGACGAGGTGCTCCTCCACGAGCAACTCCCGCGGCGTGGAGGCCACTCCCCCCGGAAGGACTCCATTAAGAGACTCCCCCAGGACTCCCCTGGGACGGGGTAACAAGGCCGCCGCGGCATGACGCGCATGAGGCGCCCCATGGCAGTCCGGCCGCTTGTGGGGTGCGGGCGGTGCGGGCGGCGGGGCGGCGCGGGCCCGGGCCGCCTAGGGGAGCAGCGAACAGCCGGCCCTATGCCCGCCTATCCGCTTCCATGGGGCAATTTCCATTTACTACCCCTCTCGCATTCGCGTGTGTTGTTTCGATCCCGGCCGGTGAGGCAAACGAAAAAAAAAAGATGAAACTTGCGTATTTTCCTGAGCATGGTTTTGCTGCCGAAAATGGTGCAAAATGCTTGGAGTCGAATCGCCCGGGCGCGGCTTCCAGGCTTCGACGGCCTCCTTCGCGGCGTGCAGTGGAGTGGACGGCCGAGGCACCGCAGCATGACGCAACACTCGCGGATTGCGCCACTTCTTGCCGGCGCGAGTGAGAAACCCAAAACGCTCTGTCTCTCTCGCACTCAGGGGGCCGTTCCGTAGGGGTGCGAGAGGGACAGAGTGGCCTGAAACGGCCGTCGAAGGCCAACGCCAGGATTTCTTATAGCGCGGCAAAAAGTGGCGCAACGCTTCGTCTCTCTCGCACCCTGACGGGCGGCCGAGTGCGAGAAGGACAGAGTGACGAAAGCGGTGTTCGGAAGCAGTGTGTCCGACAGCATGATGCCGCGGCTTCGGCGTTTGCGCAAGTTTAGCGGCCGCGTCCGCGCCGCGCCGATAAGTCCTCGTGTTACACCCCTCGGGCTTAGCAGGGCGGTCCCGGGCGTCGGGAGAGACGGGGCGCGATGGAGCGCGGCGGAGCGCGGAGAAACTAAGGAAGAGAAAGAGAGGAAAGATGGTCGAAGCCAAATGAAATTAGCCCCCACGTGGGGGAGGGGGGAGGCGGGCGGGGTTTGCCTGGCGTGCTGGGCGTGCAGAGCGTGCTGCAGCACATCGATGTGCCACGCCATGCCGCCCCAGATTGCAGCAACAGTTTGTAGCGACGTGTTTGCCGCGTACAAGCTGGGGGTCCACATCGAGGGCGGGTCGAAGCGGCGCTGGTTGCGACGCACCCCACGGGCCACAGGGGCGGATCCGGAGTCGCAAAGGAGGGGGAAACAGCACTCTTTGCCTACTTACAGGAGGAAATGTGCCTTTTTCCTTACCTTTCAGGCGGCTGGGGGGGGGGGGCAAAGGGGGGAGTTGTCCTTTTGTTCCCCCACTCACCGACAGTGGACCCCGTTTGCTAACTCGGCCACGGCCGCCCCGTCCGGCCCGGCCCTGCCCGGCTGGACACGACTTTGAGGTGGTCTTTGAGGCTATCCGGTTGCCAGTGGCGTGGCTTGGCGTGGCGTGGCTGCTTTGCTCATCCAATTCCATGAAAGCCGTGTCTGGTGGCGCTCCCTTGGCCTCGGCGCCACGACGGCCTCCTCAGCGGCGGCCTGCTTCTTGTGCCCCGGGCTGCCCCTGCTGCCCCGGGCCTTGCCCCGCGATGGAGGCAGGCTCGGTGATTGATTACAAACGGCTCAGCACTGCACTCCCCGCCCGGCCGGGCGATGGATAGCCGTCCCTCATTGGACCAACTGCCGGCCGACGCCGCCCTGCCTCGCCACCGAAAGAAAGGCCCAAATTCCGCGGCAGGCTCTGAGATTTCTCAACTTTTGCTGCCGGGCAGGTAGGCGGCCTCCTCGGCGTCCCCCGCGCCTCGTCAGCCGCCGATAAAAGGCTGTCACCGCCGGCCGACGCCGAACAGTCGTTCACCGTCGCTCGGTCTCTGTCGCACTCGCGGGGCGTGCCGCCGGGGTGCCGCAGGGGTGCGAGAGAGACAGAGCGACGAAACGACGCCCGCCAAGTTGGCGCTAATGTGCCGAACTCGCTTCGGCCACGACGGCACCGACGGCACCCCTCTACTCCCCCGCGCCGGGTACTTGTTGTGGCCCCATCGACAGCAGCTCGCAACAGCAGCTGCTTTTTGTCGTCGTTTCCTGGCCCCCTTTTTGCCGGGTGCTTTCTGCGGGCCGCCTGCGTCGCTCATTGGCTAGTGGCCCCGCTAGTGCCTCGCTAGTGGCGGCGGGGGCAACTAGGTGAGGTGGCCGGACCGGCAAAGTGTTCCGGCGTGGCGTCTCTGGAGGCCCTCACGCGGAGTGGCTGGGGGAGGGGGGGAGGGAGGCCAACTTGGGCCGACGGCACCGCACTTGGCTCCACTCGGCCGTGAGAGCGGCGAGGGGGTCGAGGACTGTACCATCTCGCTTGATCGACGACAAAAAGTAAATAAAAAAATAAATAAATCGGCTGAGACGGCGACATAATACTACGGACTGTACTTTTCCGTCCGGATATTATTATATCCGCCGATATAATCCCTGCTGGATTGGCCAGAGGGACGAAAGCTGAACATGCGAGACGGTGCCCCGGATCGGCTTGCTCGACTTGATACTGTCGTGGTCAGCCTGGAGGACGGCCTTGATCGCCGGGGATCGAGGGGGGAGGGGGGGGGGAGACTGCCGTGGAAATATCTCGATAGGGGCCCTCCACTTTGGAACGTCACGGCCAGCCCAACTTCATGGCCGTGCCACCGCCGCTGTGGCCGTGCTCCGACCGGACCACTTCTAAACTCGAGAGATTGAAACAACAAACAAAAAAGATGAAATACATTGAAACGGCGACTGGTGGTTCCTCGCGGTGAGCTGCCGCCAACTTTGTCAGCTGCCGTTGGGTGCGCAAGAAAAAAACGCCAACACTGCGGCACGAAAAAAAATATTTATTGGGTTGGTCAACAACGTGGCATCGATTTTTTTTTCACTCTTTCGGGCGCGGCCCAGATACTGCGCGGCAGGCATGCTGAAGTTGGCAACCCTAGACAACTTTTACTCACTGATGTGCCGCGACAACGTCAGGCGACGCGCAGGAAGGAAGGAAGCCGCGGCACGTGCGCCACCACGTGCCGCCCATTTTCTAATTTCTTTTTTTCTCTCGCGGCGCGGTTGGCAACCCTAGGCGCCCCACGGCCGCCGCGGGACAGCAGCCTCTGATTTGCATAGTAACTAGCCGGGCAGAGCCCGCGGCTGGGAAAGGGCGACCGCGGCGCCGTCGTGGTGGCCTTGTTGGTGGCGGTGCCGCCCGTCGTGGAGTGCGAGGCGAGCCGGGGGCACGGCGAACACCGTGTCCGTGGTGTCGGCTGGACGCTCTCCGAGACTGAGGTGCGAGAGAGAGGTCCCCCCGGTCGGCACGCCCAGGCTCGCCTTAATATTCCATTAGGCTGGGTCGGGTCCGGCACCTGTACAGTGTACACTACCCTGCCCTTGCCATAAACTACCTAGAAATTAGCACCCAGCCCTCCTGTGTCCTGCTACACTGATTGACTAGACGCCCTGTTCGTCCGCTTTATTGATGGGCGGGTGCTTCCGAGAGGCGACAAAAAGGGAGCAGTGCGGGCGCGATATAATGGGTGTAATTACCCCCCCCCCCTCTCGTGATAAGGCACCTGGAAGGCGCAACAAGCACTACTTTGCTGCTTTGACTAGGAAAAAAAGCACAGCTTGATCCCCTGCTCAGAAAACCCCTGGATCCGCGCCGGGAGCAGCCGCGCCTTCTGCTTGTTCTTGGGCGTGATACACCGTGATACACGCGGCGGTACTCCTTGGCCGCCCCGCCGGCCCCGCCGCGCGTCGAGCGAGGGGGGAACAGCTTTACACACTCATTGTACAAAATTTGACCACATTCCACATTCAGGTGGCAAAAACGCCTGTAAGTAGGCAACAAGTGTGGCAAAAACGCCAGAAATCTTGCACATTCTTGCACATTCACACAATCATTGTACATAAAATTTGACAGTGGGACTGAGGGAGGAACTTTCCTCCCCGCGTCCACCGGGTGCTTTCCGTTTCACTCACGCTGCCCTGGGGGCGGGGTGGGGGGTCGCTCGTATAACTCCCCGCAGACCATGCATGACGAAAGTTTGAAAGGGTCCGGACAGGGCCGTCGCGTCGCCGCCTTGGCGCGCCTTGGCGCTGGGCCGCCCGACCCGCCGCTGCTCCGGGATTCGGGACGCTCACGGGCAGACTGACCCCGAGAGTCGCTGTCCGTCTCTGTCGCACCTACTGGCGAAGCCCCGTGTGTGCGAGTGGGACAGAGCGGCGAGAACGACTCTCGGAATCGGTCTGCAGCGCCAGCACCATACACACCTGCCGGGGCAACTTCGGTACGCCCCAGGGCCTTCGTCGGGGTATTGTGCCCCGCCGCCCCGCCGCCCCGCGGCGCGCGGAGCCAACACTACATCAATGTTTCATAGACGCCCCACTTCGCCACGACGCCCCCGCCGGTCGGGAAAGGTGGTGCGTGCGCGCGGGCTGCTCAGGCAGCCGAATGGGACGGGGGCGGATCCAGGGCCGACCCGGCACCACGGACAGCTCCGCGAGGAATTTAACGGGCCGCGTGGCGAGCTGATGCAGTCCCGCCAGCGACTGCAAGAAGTGCATTAGGGCGACGAGGGAGAGAGAGGGAAGGCCGCACCTGTCAGGCAGCCGACCTTTGCGAGCCGTTGGAGCGCCGGACAGGCGAGCGCCAAAGGCGGGGCGGGGCGGGGCGGGGCGGGGCGGGCGTCCCCCGGGGAATCATGCCCAAGGTCACGGCGGCCTCCGCGCCCCGCCCCGCCACGCCCATCGCCGCGGACGGAGGGAAAAATGGCTGTCTTTGAGGCGCCCCGCCGCGCCCTGCGTCGCCGCGCTGGCCGGGGAAAGTACGTAAACCCCTGGACGCTTAATGGTGTCCCGGTCCCCTCAGCACAACAGGGCAGCCAACCACAGCGCCCAGCCCGTGCCCGCCGTCCTGGCGCACTCCCAGACATAAACTGTTCGTCGGAACGATGGCAAGGCGATTTCCAACGTCGATTCTCCCTCGATTATGGGGCCGAAATGCCACCGATTGGACCATAATCTTTGTCGATTCGACGATCATTAACGAACAGCTGTTCATCAGTCGCGTCACTAGAGAGTCACTCGTTCCTGACTGGGCGCGTGCGTTCGCTGCATGCGCGTGCACGCCACCATGCGATTCGGATGAGTCTTTCCGTCTCTGTCGCACTCATGGCGCGTCCCGTAGGGTGCGGCAGAGACGGAGCAGCAAAGCGCCCTGCTCGGCCCTGCTGCATGACACGTCTGCATGCGGCGTACCCTGTTGGCGCCCCGCTTCTGGCGTTTTGCTGGCACGGGCCGTGCAGGCCCTCCCTCTCACTCTCTCACCCCCCCCCCCTACCCCGCCCGTTCCTCCCCAGTGACTCACCATTGCATACCGCTGGAGCGGAAGCGCACGGCGGCAGGCAAGCCCGCGTAGCCAGGGCGAAGCCAGCGGCAGCCTGGCGGTAAATCATCTTGTTCATTAGTCGCGAAAATCCAGCCAACAGATTCCCCCTTCCATCCCAACAGACTTCCAGCCCAGCGCTTCCAGGTCGTTCCTTCGTCTGTCTCACTCGCGCCAGCGCGGAACGCCCCGTGAGTGCGAGAGAGACAGAGCGACGGAACGAGTCTGTGGACTCACGCTGGCTTGCACACTGCCGCGATCGCCCCTCGACATGCCCCCCCCCCGCAAGTTAATCACAGCGACTCTTCGCCGGGCCGCGCCACCTTGGGCTGCCTCGGCCTGTCGTGGAGGGCTGAGCCTCGACGGCCTAACTGGAGAGATTACCGGGAGATCACTGTCGTGCCCCCCCCCCTCCCGAGAGGCGGCTCCGTTTTCCGCTGTGTTCAACTTGCCCAAACTTTATTATCTCGGTAACTTCCTCACCGCCCGCCCGGCCGTCGCGCGGCGAGAGAGGGACAGAGAGACAGATAGACACAGAGACAGCGGCGCGCGTGCGCGAGGCGTGGCGCGAGCGAGAAAGAGTCGCGTCGTGTCGCACGCACGACCGGCGCCGCCCTATCGAGGCAAACTCGTTACCGCCGCCGCCGTCGTGGCGAGCGAGAGGTCTCTCTCTCGCACTCAGGGGCCGTGCAGGTGCGAGAGAGAGAGATAGTCAGCCGAGACCCTCCGCTCGCGGGATCAGCCCTGCTGGCGAGCGGCTAACTCGGCTAGGCCGCGGCGCCGCGCGCGTCGGAGCGTTCGAACGGGGTCAGGCCGCTCCTGCACTGTGGGCGACTTTCCCAACAAACTTCGGCCGGCCCGTTCGTTCAATGCAGGGCGCAGCGGGGCACAGCGGGGCGCTCTGATTATCCGTCCCGCCAGCCGCGTCGCCGAGTCGACGGGCGCCTCGCCGCCGTGGACACAAAGCGGATCGCTTGCGCCGTGCCGCGCCGTGCCGCGCCGTGCTTGCGCCCTCGTCGGCACACCGGAGTAGTTTTCAGCCCATACAGGCCGTAGTTTCGTCGCTCCGTCTCTCTCGCACTTGCTGGCCGTACCGTATGGGTGAGGGAGACAGACAGAGTGACGAGGCGCTGTTCAGAATCAGTCTGCAGCTCCCCCCCCCCCTTTCTGCCAGAATTTTCAATCTTCGCGCGCGGCGGCCATCGCATGGCGCCTGGGGGCAGGAGGGAAGACGAATCCGACTCGCTCTCTCTCCCCGTCTCTGTGCCGCGCTCTGTGCCAGCTGCAAAGTCGTCTGCATTTCTAAAACGGCGCTCGAATAACATCCTGCCCTTCTTTGTGCGTCTCGGTCGTCTTCTTGATGGCAGAGATGGAGCACCCTTCCGGGACGCTGGCCGCTCTCCGCCGAGCCGAGGAGCCCGCCTTTTAATTTGGAATAATTACTGCTGCAGTGGTGGCCGAGTCCGGGCGCGAGTCCGGGCCAGGACTCCGACCCGACCCGACCCGACCCGACCCTGTGGGGCCACTCTAATTTGCGACCGAATGACGCGCTCTTTACTTTGGCAGAGGCCAAACCAAACAGTGGAGCGGACGGCCCGGCTGAGCGATTCAGAAGGTCGCTTTGTCGCTGTCTCTCTCGCACTCATGGGGCTCCCCATGAGTGCGAGAGAGACAGAGTGGCGAAACGACTCCCTTCGGAATCACTCGCCCCGGTGGCCGAAAAGTGGCGCACCGCGGCCATTAGCGCTTGTTCTCTGTCTCTCTCGCACTCGGAGGTTCGTCCGCGAGGGAGAGAGCGAGCGAGCGCCCGTCATGCGGCGGGTAGGCAACGCGCCGAGCGGCCGTGCGCCGCACTGGGAAGGGTTGCCTACCCTCCATTACCATTACCATTAAGGGCCAGGGCGCCAAGCGCCTGCCATGCGGCGGGTAGGCAACGCGCGGGACTGCCTATCCTCCGGGCGCTCCCGGGAAGCTGCCTATTTCCCCCTTCCTTACCATTGGGCTGGCGTCCTGCGCCTGCCTGCTGTCTGTCTGTCTGTCCGTCCGTCCGTCCGTTGTCCGTCCCTGACCGCAGCCTGGCCCCGGGCCAAGCCGACCGCGATGGGTCCAGGAGAAAGGCAAGTCGAGGCAGGACGAGCGTGGAAAGCAGCAGTTGTTCCGCTTCCTTACGGCTGCCGCGTCCTCGAGACGGAGAGGGACAGCGCGAGCGAGGGAGAGGGGAAAGGGGGGGGGGGTGTTCATCCCGCCGTGGAGTCTTAATGGCCGGAGCAGCACAGTGCCCCCGGTGTGACCTTGACGCGCGATCCCTCATCCCCGCCGGGATTTATGCTTCGCGCGCTGCTTATCCTGAGATTTGAATGCAGCGCGATGCGTGTCGAGCCAAGTCGGCCGCCGCCGTCGTCGTCTGGGAGGGGGAGGGGGCGACAGGGGGAGGGGGTTCAATGCTCTGGGTGGCACGCATCGATTGGCGGGGGGTCAGAGGTCAGGGGGACGGCGGGGAGGGGGAGGGGGAGGACGGTGCGAGTGGAAAGCCGCAGGCTGGAAAGCGAAACCGCAATAAGAAATTTCCGTCGCCGTAATAAGAAAGGACGATGTCGTGTTATTGGGGACACGCTTGCTAATAACGGACTCGTTGCGCGCGCGCGCGCACACACACACACAGACAGACACACACACACACATACACACACGCTGCCTGGCCGTGTTTGCCCGGCAGCGCGTAGTTATTTGCCGATTCGTTCCATGTATCGCGTCGGTCGCGTTGTGTGTTGTGTTCGGTTGTGTTCCGCCGCAGCCGGCAGCTGCGTGCGTTGGCCGCGCCGTGCCGCCGCGCTGCCGATACGACTCGATGATTGGATTGCCGGTGTTCCCTGCGCCCCGCCGCCCCTAAATGTTTACGCGTCGCCGTGCGTTGCCATGAAAGCACGGCGTGTTACGCGGCCCGCCGGTTATTCGCACGTGTCATGCCGCGAAGCTTGAACCGTGAAATTCGTTTTCTGTCGCTGTTGTTGTTTTTGTTGTTGTTCGGCCTCGGCTCTTCGCGAGTCGCCACACCGGCCCCCGCCGCCCCGGCCCAGCGCCGCGGGGGGTCCGGCCTCGTCGGTACCGATGGCGCCGTGGCGGGCAATGGTGCGACGGGGCGATGCCGGCGATGGCGGTAATGGTGCCCGAGGGAGCCTCCCCCTCCCCTCCCCTCCCCTCCCCTCCCCTCCCCGCCTGCTAACATCGGCGGCCCCGCACCCGCGGGGCGTAGGGCCTGGTAGGGCCTGGCAGGGCGCGCGGCCCGGCGTCACGATTAGGTCCCCGTTATATTAAATTAGGCGCGACCGCAGCGCCCCCGCCGCTCTCCGTCTCTCTCGCACTCACGGCTCGCCCCGATGGGGTGCGAGAGAGAGGGACGACGGCGCTGCCCACAGTGCGGCGTCGCTCGCCCGGACGCGATTGGCCGGGACGGGCGCGAAAAAGGGCCGGTGGGGCCAGAAGCCAGAGGGGCGTGGCGGGCCGCGCCGCTCCGCGCTGTCGGTGTCGATATTGGCGTTTGAGGCGGCCGAGCTCAAAGCTTTCGATGACGGGGATCTGGCCGGCCAAGCCCACCAAGCCCACCAGGCCGATCGGGGGCCCAAGCAGGCTGAAGTGGCGGCTCAGACGGGCTGAGCAGCGGCCGAGAAGCTGGCCGACAAGGCCACGAGGAATAAGGGCGCGGTGCGGGGCCGCGGAGCCGCACAACACTCGCCGGCGATAAGAAATCAGATCTGGAAGGGGGAGGGGTCTCGCTGAGGGCACCCCGGCGCCGCGCGTTTCCTCGGGTCCCGGGCGGAAAGGGGTGGGGGGGCAGGGGATCGTCAAAGCCCCCACCGTCGTTAAGCCGAGCCGGGGACGTTAAGCCTGCACGCGGCGAGGCGCGGCGGCGCTGCAGCTCGCTGCAGGCTCATTCCGAACGCTGCCTCGCCGCGATGTCTCTCTCGCACCGCTGTACGAACCGCCCCGTGAGCGCGAGAGAGACAGAGCGACGAGAGCGCAGGGCGAGGTTTCGCTGCTTGAAACTGCAGCGCGGCACGCTGGCGACTTGGCGGTCGGAGCCTCGGCTCGTCACTCGGGGTCGGGTGGGTCCTTACTGCTGCCCCAGCAGACGAGCGATTCAGAAGAAGAGCGTTTTTTGTCGCTTGGTCTGTCTCTCTTCCGCCCTTGCGGTAGGCTCCATGAGTGCGACAGAGACACCGCGGCGAAACGACCCCTCCTGAATCGCTCGACAGACCGATTCCAGCAGCGCCTCATCGCTCCGTCTCTGTCACATCAATATGGAACGCTGTTCCGTGAGTGCGCGAGAGAGACAGAGCGATGGGGAAGCTGCGGCGGCACGACCACGGCACGGCATTCCGCGCGGTGCGCAGAGCGGTCGAGGCAGCCATCCATCCGGGCCATCCAAGCCATCCGGGCGGAGTGGAGTGGAGCAGCACAATACCGTGAGGGCACTCTAAATCCAAAGGCAATACTTTTAGCACCTTTTTTGGCGATACAATTGAGTATCGCCAATAAACGGCCTTACGGAAAAGTATTGCCTTCAAAACGGCGATACACAAAAGTATCGCCAAAATTTGGCGATACTTTTGAGTATTGCCACGATTTGGCAATAAACGTTGAACAAATCGAGGGTACAGGACCTTGGTTTAAGGGGGGGGGGGTAAAGTGAAATTTCGAGTTTTTAGGGGTTCCGACGAAGGAGGACCCCTATTGCCCGGGGCTCAGAATTCTTCTTCTACGGACCCCCCAGAATGGACATTTCGCTCCCGCCATATTAATCCTTTTCATAATACAATAAAAAGTCCAGAAAATCTAAAAAATTTATCGTGGAAATTTTCCGTAAACAACTAAAACATAAATTTGCAACAATCAAGCACCCTTATCCGTTCACATTTTCCAGAAACGTTTCGAAGAAAAAATGTGCCACTCCTCAAAACTAAACCTCTTGCCTCATCAAAGTGACAAAAACTAATCACTGTTCTAAGAAAATGATAAAAACATGACAGAGTCTCACTGCCATCGTACCAACTGTCAAAATTTAAAGTCCCTGATAAAAAGAAATGAAAACGCCGTAAAATTCGAAAATGCCAATGTTCGCTCATTGCACACTGACAAGACATTTAAACATCATTCAAATCTGTCATTAGTAAAAGGTTCGCAGCAGAAAAGACAGAATAAATAGATTTTCGGGGGTTGGCAACAATTTTCCCGGCGTCTGCGCCCTTTCGAAAATCGCGAGGCTGAAAAAAACAAGTAGTCGCACATTGAAACTGCCTCTCCATTGTTGCTGAGAATGGGTTGTTTGGCTTGCTTTTAAAGGCTGCGGTTCTCTCTCAGCCCCAAAATATAAAATTTACTCCCTTCTTCGTATTTCTAACTTCAAATCTTCTTTCATTAACTTACATTATTTCCACAACCGGAACACCGTGCAATGCGTAAGCATTGGAATTTTTTCATGTTTTTTCAGCCTTCTATTCTTAGATATTGGTCACCCTGACATGAAAATGGACATCACCATTGGATTCTCCATGCCTTTTTACCATTTAACCATTTTTGGGTTTTCGGGTCTGGTGGCACTTTTTGAATTTTCGCAAACATTTTACATTTAGTCCATATTTGGGTTTTAATCCTTGCGCGCAGGATTTCAATTCCAAATGTTGTCCCAAAAATCTGACGAAGTTGCCACATCTTTTTATGGTCAAAATGAAGAAGACAAGGGAGCCGGATTTCAAAAACATGTTTTCTTTCGGCATTAATCTTAAAAACTAGAATCATGACTGTTTTTTTGCCCCTTTTGGACATTCATTTACCTCTATCTAAAGATTGAGACACAATTTTGAAAAAAACTCTCCCTTGTCTTCTGGCTATTTGAACACTGGTCATTTTAAGCTGTCGCACAACATTCTACCTCTTATGGTCTCCGAGATATCCTGCGCGCAAGGTAAAAAAAAAATATACCGAGAAATACCGGTTTAAAGTTAAAAGGCCTAAACCCAACCTCACAGTGATTCTCAGAATTTAAAAACTCCCTTTTGCCCATTTAACGGTGCTGTGGGTCGAAATATGGTCAGGTTTTGGGTTTTACCAAGGCCCAAAGAGTCCAAAAAGAGCAAAAACCGAAAATCGATTTTTTTCACTTTCCCCCCCCCCCCCTTTAAAGCCGTGGTTTTGGCAATATCCAAAAGTATTGCCAAATTTTGGCGATACTTTTTTGTATCGCCGTTCTGAAGGCAGTACTTTTCCGCAAGGCCGTTTCTTGGCGATACTCAATTGTATCGCCAAAAAATGTACTTAAGTATCGCCGTTGCATTTGCAGTGGGGACCGGCGTGCCGGGGCGTGCGCACTTCGCAGCGCAGCGCCGCACTGCCTCGCCTTTTTATCGCATTCCAGGGGCATGCCGTTGGGGGCTGGCTGCTCGGGCTGCCCGCAGTCTGCGGCTGACTGCCGGCTGGCGGCCGGGCGGGCTGGCGCCACCTGGAGCCACCAACTCCCAAACTATTACCTCGCAGTGCGGCCGGCTGGGGGCGAGGGGGAAAGCACTCGCGTAATAGTCGGGTCACTCTGTCCGTAATAGCACGCGTAATAGTGTGCGTAATAGAAGCGTAATAGCCGAAATTCTCCAAATTTGATCCATTTTAGGGGTTTTTTGGTCTGTTTTCAGCTAAATTCCTATAATTTTGAGGCGTAATAGAGCGTCATAGACGTAATAGTCGGGTCGCAGGTTTTAAGAGTGATTTCCCCCTCGGCTGGGGGCCTGGCTGGAGGCTTGCCAGGTGGCGGGCTTGGCGCCGCCGTGGCGCCGTGGCCGCGAAGTTAAGAGACCCGCCTCGGCCCGCCTCGGCTCGGCGGCCAGATGGCGGCGCGTGGGAGGGTCGCGGCCCGGCGCGACAACAAGACGGCCTCGGCGGCCGCGCACAGGAACAAAAGACCTTGTCACCGGACGCGAGGCGGCGAACAAGAACAAGCACCCGGTACTTGTTGATCGGCGGCTTCGCGAAGTGTGTCAGAACGGAGCGCCATTGTGTGCCGAAGGTCCATCAACAAGTGCACGAGGGGCACGAGGGCGGCGCGCACCTGCACTGGAAACGGCTGCCGAGGCCGAGGCAGTCGAGGTGCAGGGCCGCGTCGCCATCCTGCTCCGCTTCAAGACCGTCGTCGCCTCGGTGAACGGAACTGCTGACCCTCTGCGCCCCCTTCCCCACTCGCCCGCCCACTCGCCCTAAATCTCGGACTCGACCTTCACAATGGGCGTCCTTAGCACCTACTTCCCCTGCTGGCCCTGCCGGCCCTGCTGGCCCGGACCCCGGCCTGCCTGCAGCGCTATTCTGCCAAACGGGCAGCGCCCCCCCCCCCCCCCACTTCCCCCTTCGGCTCGATTCTCCCTGGAGAGAGAAAAAGTTTCCGGCCAGCGGCACTGAATCTCCGAGAGTGTGGGGGCCAGTCCACCGCCGGGCCGCCGCCACTGCTATAACCTCCGCCTTTTTCCTCCGCGCGTTTCGCGTCGATCTCCCGTCTTTCTCTTTCATTAAAGCGCGTCTCATACCTCCACCGTTATTCTCCCCTGCTTCCTCTCTCTGTCTCTCTCCCTCCTCCCAATCTACTTATCCTGGCTGCTGCTGTGCGCGCCGTGCGCCGTGGACGTCGTCGTCGTCCTGGCCTTTCCCGCTGAGCTGCGAACACACCGGAAAAGGGGGGGGGGCACGGGGGCGCCTCCGGTGCCGAGTGTGTGCTGAGCCGAGGGGCTGAGCTGCCGTCTCGGCCCGGCCGGGGCGGGGCCGCTCGGCAGATTAAATTTGCCCAAGTGCGCGGCGCAGGTGATGTCGTTCGACGCGCGTATTTCCTCACACACACACACACACACAAAATCATGCACGCGCACGCACACACAAATCATGCACACATACACTTCTTTTTCATTTTCCCTCTCCCGCCCCCGGTGATAAACAAGCACGGCATTGAGCGGAAGGGTGGGTTGGTAGAAAGGCCAAGTTTTAATGAAGGCTCGCGAACGCAAACCGATGATACGGCGCGGAACGCGGAAAGCGCGAGCAGAGCACTGTACACTGTACACGGACTGTGCAGCCGTGGCATGGCGGCGCCGCTCGCGCCGTGAAGCCGTCGTCGTGAATGCGTGGCAGGTTTAATACACGGCGGGGACTGTGGAAAGGGGCGGAACCGTGCCGCGGTGCAGGGAGGGCGATGAAGGAAGCCCCGCGCAGGGAAGCCAGCGCTGAGCCCCGCGCCCCGCCGCGCCCCGCCGCGCCCCGCCGCGCCCCGCCGCGCCCCGCCGCCCCGCCGCGCCCCGCGCGTGCCCCCCGCCGGCCAATCTCAACACGCGCTGTTTTTCCGGACCACCGTTCGTTCCGACGTTTCACCGCCGCGCCGTTTCCCGGCGTTCCGCCTCCTGACTCGTGGGAGTCATGTCGGAGGGCCCAAACTGCCAGCGAGGCATCCGCCCTCCACGCCGCCATACGCTCGGTGTTTGTGAGTGTGAGTGTATGTGTGTGTACGCGGCCACCGCCGTGGCGAGCCGGCGCCGAGTCTGGGCTGGGCGGTCTGGTCGAGAGGCAGCACGGGGCTAACAGGGGTCTGTTGGTTCAGCACCGTCCTCACTCCCTCTCTCTCTCTCTCGTGACCACACATCCCATTATCCCAAGCCACCACTGCAACCCCCGACGACGGTTCGGGCCCCTCTGCCCGGCCACGGCGCGGCCCAGCTTGGCGGCGGCCAGGCTCTCTAGATTTACCCGCCGCAATCTCCGAGGCTCAGTTATCCTCGAGGTTATCCCACTGCGTCTCGGCCTCCTCGGTGGCCCGCAGACTGGCTCCGAGAGTCGTTTCCGTCGCTCTCTGTCTCTGTATGGGGCGTCCTGCATGGGTGCGAGGGAGACAGAAGGGTCCGAATCGGCCGGCTGCCCCGCGTCCCGGGGCGCGTCGCGGGGCGCAACTCATCCCAAGGCTGGGGCAAGCGGAGCGGAGCGGCGGAGCGGTGCTGCCAGGCCTCGCGCCGAGTCTGGGTCACGCCAGGGGGTGGGTGGGCAGCGGCAGCGCGGCAGCAGGTACGCGCGGTACTGCTGCGTGCGCGGGGCGGGGCGGGCCGGGGCGGGGCGCGCTGTTGTGGGTAGCGCGGCGGGTAGCAGAGGATGAGGGCGCCACCAGCGTGGTGGTGCGGCCCACCACCATGACGCCGACCTTACTGCCACTCCGTCGCCCCGCCGCCCCGCCGCGCCGTACCCTTGTTTCTGTATTATCTCCCTGTCTCTGTCTTTTGTTGGCGGACGCTCTGAAACACAGAAGCACAGCGCTAGCCGTCAGCGGGAGGAGGCACTGTTCAGAATGAGCCTGCTGTGGGACTGATTCCGGGAGTTCTTGTCGTCGCTGTCTCTCTCGCGCGCACGCGGGACGGCCCACGAGTGCGTGAGAGACAGACGCGACGACGACGACGCTCGGAATCAGTCTGCTGGGCGCGCTTCCGCGGGAGGGCACTGCGAGGAGGGCTCTGCGAGGAGGGGGCGCCTTCAGGCTTTTAGGGCGCGCGCCTGCTATTGACAAGGCGAAGGCGAGGCGGAAGGCACCTGTCCGCGCCCTGTCCGCCCCGCCCCGCCCCGCCGTCCCTTGTTTCCGTTAGAGTCACTTTGATCTGAGCACGCGGCGCGGCGGCACAGGGCGGCCCAGGACGGCCCAGGACCAGGTCCAGGCTCGGGGTGGCTTGGGGCGGCGCCGAGGCGCTGAGGCGTCTGCCGTGGAGGCGACGACGACGAGGCCCTCCGATGAATATTGCATCGACAACGCACCGCTTGCTGAGTGGTCCGAGCAGCTGTACTGCTGCAGGCGTGTGTGTGTGGTGTGTTTGTGTGTGTTTTGTGTTGGTTTGTTCAGTGGGCACGGCGTGCCTGGGCCACAATAACAAACTGGGTGCGCAGCACAGCGCGGCGTTAACGGCCACCTCTCTGGCGCGACCTTTGCGGCGACGAGCTTGCCATGCCAGTACAGCCTGAGCCAGGTCGGCCAGGTTGTGCGTCTCACCGGTGTTTGTGGTGGCTGTGCTTGCCTCGGCTTGCCCTGCCGTCGCCTTGGCTCGTCGACATGCCAGTCATGCCACTGCACTGGCGGGCCGCTTCGCTCCGCCGCTTCCGGGTGCTTCCCAGTGTGCCCGCGGTGCCGACGCAAGCTCATTACCCTAAGCCGAGTCAAAGACAACAATGTCGCCGCCGCCGTGGAGGAATCGCGTCAGGGCGGTGAACCGGGCAGCGCGAGGGAGAGAGGAGCGGAGAGGAGGGTGGGGCGCTGGGGGCTCGCCCAGCACCTGCAGCATGTAACCGCACCGGCGCGGTTTAGTCTATTGGGTCGTCGGACCACTCACCCCTAGGCGGACGGCCGGGCGAGCGGGTAGACGGGCGGACCGGCGGACCACCCCCCGCTCCACCCCCCGCTCCACCCCCCGCTCCACCCCCCGCTCCACCCCCCACTGCGCGCCGTCCCTACCTAACAGGCTCGATCGACTGGCGCGTCCAGGGGTGGGGCGAGGCGGGGCGAGGCGGGGCGGGGCGGGGCGGGCAACAGGTGAGGGGTGCGCCCGAAGGGTGAGCCGCCCCTCCGTCGCGGTGCGTCACCTGGGTTGCCTACGCGCCCGTCCCTGCCGCGTGCTGGAGGCTGGAGAGACGACCCGTGGCGCCATCTGTTGAGCGGCCTCGCCCCAGCCCGGCCGCACATCTGCGTCGTAGGCTTTCCTCAAAATCCCCCGCTTGTCGTTTGTCACGTCCTTCCGACCGTGTGAGTCGTGTCTGTCTGCCTGCCTGTCATTCTGTCTGTCCGTCTGTCTGTCTGTCTGTCTGCCATTCTGTCTGTCTGTCTGTCTGTCTGTCTGTCTGTCTGTCTGTCTGTCTGTCTGTATGTCATTCTATCTGTCTGTCTTCCTCGAGCTCGCCATCTGGCGCCGGCAGGCAGGCAAGCAGGCATAAAAGCCTGGCTGCGTGCGCTGCGCGGCCTGGCCTGGTGCGGACGGTCGTAGCAATAAATACTTTTCACCCTTCCCCCCGGCTGCCCCTGGCCGCTGCTCCGGCCCGAGAGCGTGTCCTCACTCATCAACTTGAGCCCGGCCGCCACGCCCCGCCACCTGTCCCTCTGCGCCTCGCTGTGCGGCCCTTCTAATCCTGACTCATGACCCTGCGGCCTGCGGCCTGCCCCCTGTGGGCAACGACAGGCAACGACGACAAGGAGGCTGGGGGACGAAAAAAACACGCACGGAGTGAATGTGTGTGAGAGAGAATGTCTGTGTGTGCGCACCACGCTGTGACGCCGAAACAAAACCGTGTGACGTTGCCAGGCGACCGTCACGGCGTTCGTCGCGCCGTCAGTGAGCATGGCGTGAAGAGGAGCGCATCTCCGCCGTCACTTCGCCGTCGCACCGTCACACAGCCACAGCCGCAGGTGAGTGACACCGCCATTCGCCGCCCGGCGATGCAGAAGACCGGTTCGCCGCTCTGTCTCTCTCGCACCCTCACGGAGAGGCCCGTGAGTGCGACAGAGACAGAGCGACGAGACGACTCTTCTGCATCGCTCGGCTGACGCTGGTGTGTTGGTTGTCGTGTGGAGAGTGCCGAACTAAATCCCTCCGCTCTAACTCACTAACACACCTAGAGATTTCTTTTGAAGTGTACCAAAAACTGCTGCGCGTTTCGGAGAGTTGAACCCGCGCCTTGTTGCAGCCATGCACTCCATGGGGCTGCACTCGGCCCTGGCCATCAAGCGGCAGCGCAAGCGGCGCGACGAGCAGCGCCGCGCCCGCGAGCGCCGCTACTCGCAGCAGTCCAACGAGTCCGGGCTGGGCGAGAGCAACTCCAGCTTCGTGTCGCCGCGCTCCTCCGTGCGCGGCCGCCACCGCCGCCACCAGAGCTCCACGGCGCCGGACGAGAACAAGGTGAGCATCCTCTCGTGCAAGTCGGGGTTCCTCGTTGGGGGAAACCAGTTTTTTTTTTCTCTGTTTCGGCTCTTTTTTTGGGGCGGTCTGTTCGGTTCCCGTTTGAGAGGCGCGCCGATGGGGCCGCTGTGGTCGGGACGCGTTTGCCATAATTGGCGGGAACGCGTAATGGGCGTCCATGCATACCGTGAGGCTGCCAGCCCCGCCAGCCCCGCCAGCCCCGCCAGCCCCCCCCCTCCATCGAGGCACTCGTCACGTACGACCCCGCCTCCCCCACCCCTTTCCCTCACCCTGCTCCCCTTAACAAATTCCGCCATCCGGGTCGCGGGGCCATTACCATAGCGAAGCTCCCCCACCGGATTCAAGCGTGATCCGTCCAATTTAAATTCAGGGCGGCACAAGGAGTGTGCTGACGGACTGCCCCGGGGAGGGGAGGGGGAGGGGAGGGGTTAGTAATGTAGTGGCGGCACTGGGAGGGCCACCGCGGCCACCGGCAGGCCAGAGGCCACTGCTGGGGAAGTGTCATGTTGAACGCGGCGGGACGGCCTCGGTCTTGGTGGCCCTGGCGGCCTCGGCGGCCGCGGTGCTGCGAACTGCATAATCCGGGAGTAAGGAAATTGCGCGCCGCGTTCAGGGAGGGAGAGAGAGCGCGAGAGCGACCCACGCTGGGCGCGCGTCTGGAAACTCTGAATAAATCTGCCCTCATTTATGAGCGTCCTGCCGTTTGCATTGAACGCGCCTGTCTGCCTGCAGATGATGTCGTCCGTGGGCATGCTGCACATCGGCGTGGTCTTCCTGGTGGTGGGCGGCTTCCTGCTGGGCTCCGGGCTGCTGCCCGAGGACGTCACCTCCTGGAGCCACTTCACCACGAGCCAGTGGTGGAACGAGCTCACCATCGCCGGAGGGTGAGTAGCCGGCCTGGCGCTCGGCGTCAGCGGGTGGAAACTACTTTTCCGAAACGGGCGTGCAGACTTTTTATTATCCTTTTACATCGGCCGAACCAAGCGAGCTAGGTAAAATCTTTTTTACTTTTTCAAATCAGCACAAAATTTGACAGGGAATAGGTACTTTCTAGATGGAAAAACCCAAAAATGATCATAGTTATTTTGAAGCCTAAAAACAAATGTGTTGCAAAATATGGCCCTGATCCCATGTCTCGCACTGTCGCGGTTTGCTCAAAATGACTGATTGGAAACGTTACTGTGGCGAACGGAGCGTCGTATCACAAATCCAAAAACAGATTTGGAATCCTCAAGACATTTTCCACGGTATAGGCATATGCGTTTTTTTGAATTTCAGATTTCATCCTGAAAACTGTCGGCGAATTTCAGTCGATTACGTGTTTACAACAACATTTTCGTGGCTCAAGACCGACTATTATCGGGGATCGTTGTCGTAAGAAGGAGTGGTACCTACTCCATCTATATAGCCTATACATTGGCAAATTTTTTGAGGATTCCAAATCTGGTCTCAGATTTGTGATACGACACCCCGTTCGTTCACATTAACGTTTTCAAGATGGAAATGTTACTCGACGAGACATGGGATTTTTGGCCTTTTTTAAACATTTTTGTTTTTTAGGCTTCAAAAAAACCATGATAAAATTTTGGGTTTTGCCATCTAGAAAGTACCCTATTCCCTGTCAAAATTTTTTGCTGATTCCGAAATGTAAGCAGATTTTACCTACTCGCTTGGTCGGCCGATGTTAACGGATAACAAAACGTCTGCACGCCCGTTTCGGAAAAGTAGTTTCCACCCGCTGTCGGCGTCGACGGCGTCCTCGGTGAAGCGAGACTGACGTCACTGCCTGCCGCAGGTGCGCCATCCTGCTGGGCGTGTTCCTCATCGTGCTGAACCGCTACATGGCCAAGCGGGAGGAGGAGGACCTCACCGAGTACGTGCAGCGCCAGCTGACGCGGTCGCGCTCCGGGCACCGCCTGGTGCGCGACGTGGAGACGGGCGCGCTCACCAACAAGCACAACGCGGGTCGCTCGGCCGCCGACCGCGAGCGCGCCGCCAGGTCCACGTCGGAGCCGGAGGGCTTGACCGCGGCCGCGGTGGACCCCAGGGACATCAACGTGGACGGCGGCCTGTCCCCACTGCAGAGCCCCTCGGCGCTGAGGTCGCCGCCGCACCACCTGCTGCACTGCGACCTGGAGCAGATCCTGGAGGAGGACGGCGTCAGCGACCGCGGCGACCTCATGGCGCCCAGCCCCGCGTCCGCCTTCAGCCAGGGCCTCGTCCTGGACTCGGAGCCGTTCGAGCCGCGAGAGATGGTGCACCACGCCCACGGCCACCACGGCCGCCTCGACTCGCAGCACAGCCGCCACGACTCACAGCACAGCCGCCACGACTCACAGCACAGCCGCCACGACTCACAGCACAGCCACCACGAGGGCCACCACGGCCGCCACGATTCGCAGCACAGCCGCCACGACTCGCAGCACAGCCACCACGAGGGCCACCACGAGGGCCACCACGGCCGCCACGACTCCAACCACAGCCACCACGAGGCCCACTCCGACCTGGGGGGACCCTACGGCCACCGGTCCCACCACATGGTGGCCATCTGAGCGGAGCCTTCCTCCGCCAGGGACTGCCCCCGCGGATCCACCACTGCCCACCACGGGCCGCGCAGCCCGCCGGCGTGACTGCCCTCAAAGCCAGCACACCAAGCAAAGCGCGCTGCGCTCAGAGCCACGCCGCCCTGCAAGGCGGGCCGCGCTTCTCCAAGGGCTCTACGCCCTTTCCCTTCGGTTCCTTTCGGTTCCCTTCCGCTCCCTTTGTGTCCCGCGCAGGCCGAGGCGAGCAGGCCTGCAGGCCGACCCCGTTGCGGACAGCTCTTTCCTTCCGCGTGCAACTCGTGACGTGGTGCGTGCTGCGCGGCGCGCACGACAGCAGTCTCCGGGGACGCCGCCATTCCCCCTCCCCTGTCCTTCCCCTCACCACAGCCCCTGACTCTTTATCTGTGTCGTCAGTGTGTGCGTGTGTGTGTGTGTGTGCGTACTTTGCTCAACTTATCTTGCAACTACTTCAACTACTTCTTTTTTCGCCGTGAGATAAATGCCCCTCCCCGTCGATCGCGTTGCTCAGTGCGACGCGTTAAGTGCCAGGGCGGTAACAGCAGGGTGTTACGGTGTTGTGATTTCTACGTAGTTTCATTACCTTTGTACGCTTTCGTAATGTTTTCTACTGCTTCTGAAATTTCGGTCTAATGACGAAACGTTTCTTTACTTTGGCGCGTTGACATGCGTCTCTGGACGCCTGCTGCCAATATCAAAACGACGTTCTAATCGCGTTGAGCTAACTCCATACTTTCATTGTACATACAATTCCATTTTTGGAGCTTTCAATGACTACGGGATTGGCGAAGATGCCATTCTACCATTTTGTATCTACGTATATTTGATGGGAAAATCTTTTATATCGCACATACTGTACGTTTTGCCGAGCAAAAGCTTTCTCGCAAAGCACCGTCGTCGTTAAACGTTAAATTGGTTTCTTCGTGTGAAAACTTTATTACTCTGTCTCGCTTTGAAACGAATGCAAACTATGCAAACATCCTCTCGCCCCTTGAAAGCCAGCGACCTCGATGCCAAACCTCCCTCTAAGCTGTGATAATCAAATGATATGTACGTGTAAATAAATCCTACTCTTAGCTTTCTATTTGCGGGGTGATTTGCCGCATGCTTACGTCATGCCCTCATCCACCACAAAGTAAAAAGGAAAAGATGAGCAATTATGAGAAAAAACGTTGTGCCGTCTGTGCATTAATTTACAATACGGCCCCTCGACTCCTACTAGGCCTAGAAAGAACCCTAAATTGTTTTCTTTTCAGTTCTGCTGAGAACTATTGCGTCATTGTGACTAGCTGCCTTAAGGAACGACCAATAGCTATTTGCGCGTTTCTCTCTTGAGTGTGACCAATCTAGTCACGGCCCTGCGGCCTGCGGTGCACCCCGTTGTACGGGACTGGGGTTCGGATCGACCAAACGAGGTGCATGGCAGGAAAAGTTTATTTGAAGGATATGATTGCATTGTGATATTTTTACACTTTTACCTCTACGCACCCTATAATCAAATTATCGCTATCGTTTACATAAATTAAAACTATTATTACTATTGAGATTGTTCAAAACTATAATGAGAGTTTATCGCATCATCAGCCAGTAAGACGCGCACATATTACATTTACAAATTTATGAACGCGCCTGCGTTCGCCGATATAGATTGATGAAAGGTCATATTTTTCGCCTCTTCTCACCTCTAATCATAGGTTTTCATGCACTATAAATGTATTAAACAAAAATGTACACTAACTTTAGGTGCCATGGTGTAAAATAAATCGTCTCTCTTTTCAACTTGTTTGTAAAACTTTAAGTAATGTTATAAAACGCATTTGATTCTGGCCTCTTTGTTACTTGATTTGTATCTTGTCTTTCTTAACTTTTCCCGGTTGTGTTGTCTGGGCTTTGTTTGTACGAGCCTTGGAAGAAAGGCAGCCCCACGAAGCAGGAGAGCTGTACAGAACACTGTGAAAATTTTGGTTGTCACGGAGTGACAGCAAGATTTTACAGTGCAGTCGGAGTGGAGAGGGAGCGGTCCTCCCTCTGCGTATCGCATTTTTCACCTCTTTTTCTAAGGTCTTGCAGTAGTTCGTCGGTCCGAAGAGTTTCTCCTAAAGCTAAGCGAACGGTGCGTCCAGAGTGTGTCAAGGCATGATTGGTTGTCGCGAATGTAATACGACTCGTTCTCCAGTATTATAAAGTCTGACTTTGTGTGCGTGTATGTGTATGTGTTGAAAGGTGAAAGGTTAAATCGTGGAATAATAAAAAGTTGTGACGCCACTTTTCTGTGTCTGAGTTGCTTTTTCGCGCGGCGCGCAGAGAGGTCGCCCCGGGGATGGGGGTTGACATCTCACGTCGTAAACATGAAAATCCGGGACTCATTTCCACCGCCGCCAAAAGTCGCGGAGCAGATGGCGGCGCGCGATTCGCGGCCCGCGTCATGTTTTATTCCACTTTCTATACAGACCAGCCCCCCCCCCCCCCCACACACACACACACACCGCCCCGCCCTTCTCTGCGATTGACTGGACGTGAATATGAATGGGTTGTAAATCCGGGACCGGGGGCAGGGTGCGGGGTGACTCGACAAACACAGTCCCACTTCCATCCATTTATTCGTCCCAATAAAAGGGGGAATTGGATTAAGCACAGTGACCATGGCGACCCACCGGCCGGCTGTACACGCGACCACGCATAGATGCCTCTTTCTCTTTCTCTCTCCCTTCGCTAAACTGTCGCGTTGCGCTTGCTCCCTCTCGCTGCCTTCTTGCCGCACTCGATATTTACTGCTGCCCCCAAGGCCGGCCGGCCGGCCGCGCTCGCGCCGCCGTCAAACTTCAGTGCCATTCTGCAGCCGTAAAGGTGGCAGAGTACAATCCCGCCCTCTCTCTTTCTCTCTCTCTCTCCTTGAGCATGAAGGCCACTGTCCTGACACGGTGCTTCACTACCTCACTGGTTGCGTCTGTGTGTGTGAGAGCTCACGTCCGCCCAGCAACAGACTCAAAACTTTCAACAAGAGCGGCGCATGCGGTGCCGCGTGACGTCCTCAACTTCGTAGTCTCTTCTTAGTTCTCTTCTTATTCGTCTTGATTCGCCGTCTTCTTCTCGCTCTTCGTACACACCACTTCTTCTCCCTCTAGTGTAGCGACCTTATTGATTAAAATGGAAGTGAAGCAAGGGAACTTTTTTTTTGAACGAACATGATTGACGCAGGATGATCGGGGCGATGCCCGCAGTGGCCGTGCGCCACGAGAGACAGAAGCAACAGAAACGCGACAAGTGGTCCTCCAGCCTGGCTCTGCAGACGCCGCTGACCATCTCAGGTGACTGCCCCAACCCGGCTAGCTAGCCCGGCTCAGCCGCGCCAGCGCGCGCCAGCGTCCAGTGTAGAAAACATTGACAAGGCGCAGTTTTCCTTCCTTCCTCTTCTCTTTTTAGTGTAGCAACGTGTTTACACTCTCACAAAAAACGTGTCATTTTGTAAACAGAATTGTCCTTGCCCCTCCCTGACTGAATCGGCTTCTCGCAACAACAGGAAGAGAGACGGAGAAGGAGAAAGACGAACAGGTTGTTAGTTTGGTACACTTATTTGGACGTGGCCCGGTCCAGGGCGCTAACGCGGAGGCGAGTTGCGAGCTCAGGCAGCGGTGGAAGGTAAGTCCCAGCCGCTGGCCCGACTGCACAGTGGGCCGGAAGACCGGCGGAGGCGGTCAAAATCCCGGACGCGTTTTGAGCTCCAGAGTCGCTAAATGGGACTCGAACCGAACGAGTGACCCCACCAATGAATTGCTCTCCGAACCAGGAATCCATTGGTGGGGTCACACGTTCGGTTCGAGTCCTGTTTAGCGACTCTAGGGCTCAAAACGCGTCCAGAGTTTTGGCCGCCTCCACCGGTCTTCTGGCCCACTATGGACCGGTCTGCCTATGTCCGGCCCGCCTCCATAGCTTATTGCCCCTCCCAGGGCCTTTCGAGGGCCTTCTACGTCCCGGGCAGGGCTTCGGGCTGGGCCCACTTGCCTGCCTTGCAACTTGCAATTCAAATTCCCGGCAACCCAAGCATAGCAAAGCGCGACAATTTTTTTTTCTGTCTCTGCGTCTGTGCAGACAGACAATGTGGTGTGCATATCAACAGCGCTCGGCCGGTTGCCTACCTCGGCTTTGTTCACCTCAGCTGCGACCACACTTCCCAGCACTTTCTGCACAAATGTATTCGTGTAAACAGGGTGTGTCCCAGGCACGACTCGAGAGCGGCAAATGTCAAACTTTTCTCTTTGTCCTTCTGTACTTTTGTTTTTTGCATACATATGTAGTAAGCCGAGCCTCGTGCTGCGACACACTCTGTTACACGAGGTTCCACACTGTCGAGGGTCCTCGTCCAACACCGACAACGAGCTGGGCGCCTCCTGAAACCGAACACGTTTTCAGAATGACACGATTCCCTGCATGTGTAGTTGACGTCGTACATTTTGCATTTCGTCTGTGTTTCACTTCCATCCAGAGCATGATGCAATACGATACGTATCGTGTTCGCATCCACGTTGCTCGACAAGTGAATCTTATTGACCTGAGGCTCAGATCCATGCACGGGCGAGGTGAACCCCGCCAGTAGGGTACTATACTAGGACGCCCCCCCCCCCTTTTTCTCAAGAAAACTAGAAGGTCGAAACGACATCCTAAATGGCCCTAAAATGGCATCTGTTCTGTCCAAATTTATTCCTAAAATAAAAAGAGTCATTAAAATGAAATCCCCACTGAGCTCTTCTTGACCTCCACTGGACGAGCGTGCCCCCCCCCCTCTCCCGCGGTGGATCTGCGCCTCATGGTCTCCCACTCTTCTTGATTTCCTGAAAAAAAAAACACGCGGGACAGACAGGATGCGATTGTGAGCGTTCGAACCCGTGCCCAGGTCTCACCATGATCGGGGCCATGCCTGCCGTGGCCGTGCGCCACGAGCGCCGCAAGCAGGACCGCCGCAAGAAGCGGCCGTCGCAGCTCGGCATCTCGTCGCCGCCCACGGACTCGGTGGACAACGTGGGGCTGGGGCTCGGCCTGGGCAGCCCCGAGCCGCTGCAGTCGCCGCCGCACCGCCAGTACGGCCGCCAGGAGTACTACATCTGCGGGAAGGTACTGTCACAACCCGCAGACTGATACCGAGGGTCGTTTCCGTCGCTCTGTCTCTCTCGAACCTTTACGGCACGCCCCATGAGTGCGAGAGAGACAGAACGACGAAAATGACTCTCGGAATCAGTCTACTGCCGTTCCGCTGCAACGGCGGCGACCTCTCGCAGTGGCGGGGAGCGCCTGTCGCGGAGAGGGTAGGCCACGCGACGCGCACGGGGGCGCGGGGAGCAGTGGCTGGCCTACCCGGCAGGCGCTTCGCCGCTGACCCGTTCCTAAAGTGTCTGACGGCGTGCCTGTCGCAGGTGTCCGTGCTGCACGTGGTCGTGGTGTCGCTGCTGCTGGGCGCCATCCTGGTGATCGTCGGCCTGGTGCAGCTGACCCCCAACGCGGACGCCAGTCAGCACCGCTACCTGCTGCTGGGCGGCGGGGGCGCGCTGCTCATCATCGGCATCCTGCTGGCCGTGCTGCGCTGCTGCGTGCTGCCCTGGAGGGAGCGCCGCCTGCCCACCGCGTCCACGGCCTCCGGGGCCACCAGCGCAGCGAGTGGAGCGCAAGGTATGTGGCATGCGGTGTTCCGTTGGGGACACGATTCTTCGGAATCGCTCGGCTGGAGTGCGGAGTGTAATTGCGGGGTGGTGTTGCAGCGTCTGGCGCCGGCAGCGACGCCGGGGCCTCGAGCTCGGCCCCCGCCCGGGAGGGGCACAGGTCTCGGACTAACTCCACCACCACCAACGGCCAGGCAAGTTGAAGACCGTGCAGGCTGGAGTCGTCACTGGAAGGCTTGATCTAAACAGGTTTTGCGTTGTTCGCTCTGCAGGTGGCGCGGCGGGCGTCCAGTGCGTTCGGCGTGTGCACCCCGACTGGCGCGCAGCGCCGTCGCAGCCTCATGGACATGGAGCGCGGCATCCCGCAGGCCGTCCCGCAGGCCGCCCCGCAGGCCGTGGCCGCGGCCGCAGCACCGCCCCGAGACGTGGAGGCCGCCGAGGACACCGACGACACGCGCGCCGAGATCCAGAACCACCTCAACGAGATGAGCGCCGCCGCGCCCGCCGAGCTGGCCGCCACGTTCCCCGTCAGCATGACCGCGACGACCGCGACGGCGGGCGCGGCCTCGGCCTCGTCGGCAGCCTCCTCGGCGGCCTCGGCCGTGGCCTCGGGCCCTTCGGGCGGCGCCGACACCTGAACGCCGCGCCGCGAGTAGACGCCCGCGTCCACGCCGTGTCCGCTGGGGCGCTAGCGCTGGCGCTGGGCGTCGCCACGGAGTCCGTTGTTTTGTCCTTGTTGGCCTCGGCCGCCTGGCCTTGGGGCCTTGGCCCTGCCTGGCCTTGTCCGCGCGGTGCTGCCTGCTGCCCGCCTTGCCGTGGCGGCGGCGCCAAGATACGGCTTGCCGAACCATCCGCAGCACCAAGGTGCACTTTGTCTTTGTCTTGCATTTGAGTTTGCCTTCTTTGTGGGTCGAGGTGCACAACGGGCAAGTCCCGCACCATCATACTGTAACTGTAATTACGATATTTTTGTCTTAAATCTCTAAATATCCGCGCTGGGTCGGGGAAGTTACTTGTGTTTTACGTCTGTTGTTGAAGCATGTTGCTGGCGTCAACATGGGAGGCGGATGGTGATAGTCTTCCTTGTCTTCTCAGCCCCTCCATTCGATTCGTTCCAGCGCCTTTATGTTCGTGCTTTGTGGATCATGACACCAGGTGTCCATTTCTTTTCCGAGGCGCAGCCGGCGAGAAAATAAAAGCGGGATTCTATCCAATCGATAATGCTCTTGTATGTCAAAGCCAAGATTATTTGTTATGTTTGCGACAAGAGGAGAGAGAGAGGCTTAATATTTTTATTCTATACTTATTACTTGATTGCCAAAGGATATTGAAACTATTGTGTACAATATAGTTTTGTAAGAATTGTCTATGTCATGGGCCATGTGCTCATGCGACCATATTGTTCCGTACCACTCTTTTTGTTTTATTTAAATTTTTTTAGTGTCGCTACTAATTTTACCCATTATACCCTGGAAAATACTGTGTAAGTTACTTCTGTTCCTGGCAATGATCCACTGCATTTTTTCAGTTCAAATAATTACTTTCAGCTCAGCTTAAGCTTTATGCGACAATTTTACTCGCCTTGTCCTGAGCCACAAGCACAGGCTGACCTTTTCTTGTGTACATAGCCAAGACCCTTTGCTACTATATAGTTTTATCTTTAATTCTTGGGCTTAGCTTGCTTTGTTGATGAGAGGGCTGCCCAAATTCATATTGTTTTGCTGTGGATTGAGACAAAGTGTTTCACTGAACAGCCCTATATGTAAATCTTTGAGACCAAAAATTCTTCATGGATCTCATCATGCCAGAAGCATGTCTTGTTTTAAATTCAAGCTTGATGGAAATTTTTTCTAAAAACATATAACATACATATCCTAATTTACTATCTAAATTTAAGAATGTTTGCAAACTGGCCGTCACTAAAATTGTAATTATACTTAATCTGATGGTCTTCTTCTAATACGTGGTTGCTCTTTTTTTAACTGCACTGCAGTGGGAGCGGAGCGAAAGCAAAGCTAAAACAGGGAGTTACCAACACTAGGCCCTACCTAGAGTTTGGATGGATGTCTTAGACAACGCAAAGGAATCAAAGGAGCAGTTTGAATACAAATCTCTTTCGACAACCTCCACCTCCTGGCTTGCTTTCAATCTAATGCACAATGGGGCCTGGCCAAATGTGTACATAGATATATAGTAAACTCTGCTGTGAATTGATGTTTAAATTGTTCCTGCATTTATGTAAAATGTTTTATTAACACGTTGGGATATTTCTGTGTGATGAATTTTGGCGATTTTGACTTGGTAAAAAATATCAGTCTGTTTTATACTTCTAAACCATCTTGCTAACTAAATTCACATTGTACTATACTTAAACATGCCATGAACTAAACTCATTTCTTTCTAAATTTGGAAGCTTATAAAAGGTTATCATGTTCAAAGGATCTCTTTCCCCAGTCCCACATAATTTTGCAAAGGGCCACTGTCTTGAAAACTTTTGGGACTGTGACTTCATCTCCATATTGATGGCATATGGAAACTGTGGGTGAAGGAGAGAGCTCCCAGATCATGTATTGGGACCATCCTTGCTATTGTCTGACTGCCCTCAACTGTGTTACACGAAAATTATAATAATTGTACAGGAATGTCCACAATCCAAAAAGTAAATGTTTTGCCTTTTTTCTTGAAATGTGTATCTCTTCCCATTTCCAATTTTCACCAATCTGAGAGGGATTGAAGCCAGCAGACCGAAGGTGAGACGGTGAGACTGGAGACACAGTGCATAACGAGTCTCACACCAAGCTGATATCAAAAAGGAAATTTCTCACCAGATAATACGGAAAATATGTTCAGCTGGCACCTGACACACTTACCGCGGTTCATAGAACATTTCACCACTTTTCCTTCCTCCATAGGGAAGTTCCCTGTGGTTGCCAGAAGTGCGCTCTGGTGGGCGGGCAGTTTAAACCTAGGCGCGATGTGCCAACAGTTGACACTCGAATCGATCGTCGACCGTCAGTTGTTTTTTGCGGTCTGCTCTCAGCTGGTTGCCGATCCACTCGCAGACAGAGGTTGTACGGTCAGCATTCATCATGGGCTGGGAAACGCCAAACTGGAGAATCGGAGACTATCCATCTCAATACAACCAGAAAGTCCATGGACCCTACGATCCTGCCCGCTTTTATGGCAAACGTAAGTACAGCCAGCTGTCGACTCTGGGAGTTCTTTCCCGAGCCGAAGTGCCAAGGCGACTCGCATGACCTTGCGTCTCGCTTTTCGACCCATTTTGGAGTAAATCCGATTTTGATTGCGGTTTCTATCCACCTTGTGTTAAGTCCATCGACTGGGTTTCTTCGATCTGATCACTGTGAGATTCCGCTGTCGTTCGCGAGCCTACTTGACAGATCACATTCATAGTATGAGGTTATGTGCACCCTCGAAAGTATAGACTTCAATGAGCTGAACACGATGTTTCTTCTTGTTTGCAGCCGACACTCCTCTTGCTGAGGTGAAGGTTGGAGAGCTGGGATCATGGTTGAGCCGTCGCAACTTCCATCCCCGTGCCATGATTCAGTGCGCCAGCCGAGGTAAGCATGTCATTTCATTCCTCCTCTGTTCTCATTGTAATTAAATTTTCGGTCAAGTGCCAACTATCACATCAGTTATAGTGTTCTATCTTCAGTTTGATGGTTGTCATGTATTTATTTTGGATCCCCTGTTTGTTTTTTAGCTACTTGGCGCTGGAGGCACAAGTACGTTTTCCCAGTTAGGAGCAACGCCGCCTTCCTGTACCAGTTCATTTTCTGCACTTCAATGTTCTACTATGTGATCAACTACAAGAAGTTCAGTAAGTATTGTTGATGTTCAATACATGCTTGTATTTTTAATTTATCCATTCTGTACTTCGATATTTGTCCTTCGTATTTGTAGTTACAATCCAGTGCTTTTGTCTTTTTTCAGCCGATCACGCTCACTACAAGTACCACTAATCTGTCTCTTCAAGAGTTCTCAGCCGCCTGACCATGATATTCTTATTGAAATTGCAGGCCATGGTCCCTTTGTAGATGCTTTTTGTCAATGTACAATAAATTGTCAGCCAATTATTTGAACATATTTATTTTATTAACCTTTACTCTTATATTTAAATTTAACAGAATCTTCATTTGAATCTATCTTGAGAACAACTGTGTTGATATCACAAGCCATTAACATGGTACTTAACATAAATTAAAATTAACAAAAAAAAAATATATATTTATATAATTGGACCCATCAATAATATTAATGCCTTCAACTTTCCCTACCCTTCAAAACCTTATCTGGCCATCTTAAAACAACTTTCTTATTCCCACCTAAATCTGTCCCCTGTAGAGCTTTCATAGCCTTAGAAGCACTTTCATGGCGAGCAAAGTTAACAAAGGCACAGTATTTGTCGAGACAAAGTTTTGCACTTTTAACTTCTCCATACCTGGAAGGAAAAATGACAATTGATGAATTTTGTGAACAATATTAACACATTGCTGAGAAGGAATGAGTTAGTTTTACTCACGGTTTGAAAAAATTAGCCACTTGTGAGTCAGTCAGTTTTTCAGTCATGTTGCCTATCCACAAGGTGTAGCTCTTCATTGGATTACTAGGGCTGTAAAAACAATCAAATTTTATAATTCATGCTCTGGTTGTTGAGGTGCATCAACGCTTGTGTTTCTCCAACCTCCTACATTCTCAGACACAAAAATCTAGAGGGCAAAAGTCCCAAGCGTGAATGCAACTTAAAGGTTTAATAAGTCAAGGAAAGTCACTTACTCTTCCCTGGCATCATACACTGTTGAGGCTATTTTTTTTGGAGTTGCTATGTGTATATCTTCATCTTCTGATAAATAAAGTTCTGAGTCTTTTGATGATATTGCACCAGCCTTTAAAATTTGCTCAGCCTCCTACAAGTACAGTTAAAAACATAAAATATGTTAAATGGGCACAATATTATTATGAACACATGATAATAAGCACTAAGAAGACAAACCTGTATATCCTGAGCAGCTGTAATTGCACAGCCAGCTTGGTAACGTGTCCACCCCTTCTTACGAAGAATTTGAATCTGAGCTTCGGCTAATTCGTTTATAGCTTCTATATTATTTGGATCAAGCTTCCTGGCCCTAGTGAAACATTTATAAGATTCTTCGTATTTCTGAAACATAAAAATATTTAAGCTCAAAACTTTTCTATAAGGAAATCATTTTGTAAAAGAAACTAATTTCAATTTATTTTTAAAGTAAATGGCTTATGACTTACTCCCATGGCAGATAAAATCTCTCCTTCACGAAAATGTCCTCGAATATAATCAGGGAAATGACTTGTCATGTATCGGGCATCAGCCAGGGCTCTAAAATATAAATTACAACAGTATTTTACAAAGCAGTCACAAAGTAAAAGTGAAAAGTCAAATGCAGAATTACAACCTAGCTTAAAGTAAATATTGCGCTTTGCACATGGAAGATGTAGCGCATATTTGCTGCTGTAACTTGATTTTCGATAAGTAATAATCACGATAAAATCTTGGAGGGAATACCCTCAAGTCAACACAAGCCACAAGGAGCAATTTGCTGTGGCAGGGAATATGTGACAGGAGACTCACATTAACTAATCTCACCTCATGTATTCCTTCCTATGAAAATAGCACAGGGCTCTGTTGTTGTAAAACCGTTTCTCTTTGGGATAGCGTCTGATGGCGTCGTCCCAAATGGCCAACGCCCCCACCCAGTCGTCGAGGATGCACTTCTGATAGCCCTTCTCGCCCAGCTCGTCCATGAGCTTGAGAGTGCAACGAGTACCGCCTTCCAGATCGGCAGGCTTACAATGTAGGCCACCCAAATGTCGGCTCGGCTGGCTGTTTGGTTGTGAGTGAGCGCGAGGCCCGGGTAGGCCCCGGGGCTCCCCCACTAGGCCCGCGTACACACACGTCACCACGCGACAGCAGCGAGAGAGAGGAGAGAGGGAGAGGGGCGACCGCGCCCGCCGCGCCGGTCTGCAGCAGACCGATTCCGAGAGTCGTTTTTTGTCGCGCTGTCTCTATCGCACTCACGCGCCGTCCCGTATGGGTGCGAGAGACACAGCCACCAAACCTACTCTCGGAACCAGTGTGCCGTGCCTGGTCACGTGCTTCCTGCTATCTTCATCCACACCTCGCGCCACTCAACCTGACCTGCGTGCCACTGCCGGATGGTGGGGGGAACGCGAGTCAGCAGCTCAGAACTGTACAGCACTGGAGGACTATGGAGGACTGGACGCCCTTGCTCATTTTTCAGGTTTTTCAATTATAACCAGCTCAAGGCGAGCTCAAGGTAGAGTCTGAGTGACACGTTATAAAGTGTCGCGGTGGCAGAGAGCTCAGAGGGCTAGTTTATGAAAAGAAATCCAGTCACTGAATATCAGGGCAAGCCTAGGGGAATATCCTCACTCACCCAGTCACCCAGTCACCACGCCCGCCAACTCGCCGAGGAGAGACAGGTCCAGAGACCATGAACAGCCTGTCGCCCAAGTCCAGGCACTTCATACTTCGCGATACGCCCAACTTACTACAAAGTACCGCCCTGCCCAACTTACGAGACCATTAGGGATTAGCTGCTCGGGCGGTTAGGATCAACAGAATAAACCACAAATACTTTCAAAAAGATTTAATAAATAACAGCGTGATATAAAATAATTTCATAGAAGAGCTAAAGAGTGCTTGGAATCAGTTTGTGCGGACCGTTTGCGGCGGCCCTTTCCAATCTAACAGACTTAAAATTCAAATAAAATTGTGCAATCGCAAACAGAGAAACTAGTATAAATATTACAGGTACATAATTCAAGCAATCAGACGAGACCCTACAGCGATGGCCACGCGTCCTGGCGCAAGTTTAGAGGTTGGCGACGAGCACCTCGTACTCGGAGTAGGGCACCTCCTGGCCGGCGAAGGGGACGTAGCACACGTTGTGGCTGGCTTGGACCTGGAACAAGGAAGCAAGGGCTGCGTCAGACGGGCGCCAAGCACGGGGCTGCTTCATCGGGGACGTCGCCGTCCCAGTCCCGGACACTCACCTTGCCGATGGCCAAGACTCCCTCGTGCGTCGCCCTGCCGATGAACAGCGCCTCGCCGTCCTCGGTCTCGCCAGCGGGCAGCGCGCCCGCGGGGACTCCGGCTCCGGAGCACGGCATCCACACGGGGTCGCAGCCAGTCAGCACCTGCAAACCGACATTCGTTTACACACCCAGTCCACGACCCCCACGCGGACAGTGGCGCGACGGGACGTACCTGGTACTCCTGCTTGGCGTGCTCGGCGCCTCCCCAGGGCACGTAGCAGCAGCCGTGCGACGGCACCACCTTGCCGGGCAGCAGCGCGCCCTCGTGCCGCGCGCGCCCCACGAACAGCGACTCGCCGGACACGTCCATGCCGCCGGGGACCGCGTTGGCGGGCACGTCGCCGCCCGTCGTGTCCACCCAGGCCGCGGCGCCGCCAGCGCCAGCGTCGCGGGGCTGCACCCAGCCGGGCGCGGACGCAGCGGCGGGTTCTGCAAACAAACCAATTTTACACGCCATTCCCTCGAACAACCGCTCGACTGAGGTCCAAGAGGTACCCACCTTCAATGATCCACTGGCCGGTGGCGCCCCAGCCCGTGCAGATGCCGTAGTGGGTGATCCTGAAGGGCTCGGGGTCGTCCCACGCCACGATGGGGTCCTGCTCGCCCTCGCGGCCCACCGCCACACTGCCGTTGCCCCAGCGCACCCAGAAGCCACGCAGCTCGTCGCCGGTCACCACGTTGGGGGTGTCGGCCAGGGACTTGTCGGGCTTCTCGCGGTTGCGCCGGATGGCCGTCTTCTGGTTGCCCCAGCCGCCGATGAAGATCTGCAACAGCGGAGGAAAGGGTCGAATCAGTGCGACTGGACGTGGGGCAAGCTGGCTCGAGCCGCGGGATGGAGGTTCTGGCTGCACTGCAAGGTTGACTTATTCATGGTCACGAAGTACGTCTTTGTGCAAACCGTTGCGATGGACAAAACGGCCGGTGCCGGTACCCCACCAGCGGCAGGGAATCCCTGGCGGCACGGGGTATCTCCGTGAAGCAAGGAGTATCGCCACAGCCTACCGGTAGACATGGCAGTGCGGCCAACCTACACTTCACACACATGCAGCCGACGGGCAGCAGCCAGATTGCAAAGAGTAGCTTCGTTTACTCGCTGTCTCCGTCGCACTCATGGGGCGTCCCGTAGAGTTCGAAAGAGACAAGAGCGACGAAAGTCTCTAAAGTGAACAAATGAAAGAAACTCGTACCTCGTACATGGGCTCGGACTCGCCAGGCCCGGTGGTGAGCGCGATGTGGGCATCGTTGGCGCACTTCACCTTGAAGAACAGCGAGTTGGAGTTGACGGGGAAGAAGGTGTACTCCAACTTGTCCTCGGTCTGCACCTCTGAAACACAAACAAACGGGGAGTTACGAACGGCACAAAGCACATGCCACAGTCGGCAAAGCGGGAAGGCGGCCGTATCAGGCGGCCCGTGTACAAGGGCAGGAATGCAAGTGGGCGAGCAGTGCAGGACACGCCAACGACGGCAAGCCGACGGCAAGCCAGCGGCATGGCGGCCTCGTAAAGTGCAAAACTCGCCGCCACAGCCCTTACTGCCCGCTTCCGCCGAAGTCCCGACCCAGCCCGCCTCGCTTCGTGCTGCACGCGGCCTGCCGAGAGTCGTTTCGTCTCTCTCTCACCTACGGACGCCCCGTGAGCGCGACAGAGACAGAGCGACGAAGTGGCGCTTCGGAGTAAGTCCGCTGGAGAGGCACGGACGTTGGGAATTCCCGCTGAAAACCGCACCGCCCCTTCGGTTTAGTTGTCGAGTTGCTCTTTCTTCACTGGTTAACCCTCTCCCCGACGGGCACTGCAGGGAGGACATGCCCCCGCCCACGCGTCCTGGAGCCGCCCGCCCCTCCCCCAGCCTCTTGCAGCACTGCAAGTGCAGTGCAGTGCGCATCGACGGGCAGGTCACGGTCGCGTCCCGTCGCTGTCTCTCTCGCACCCACACGCCAAGCGCCGCGAGTGCGAGAGAGATGAAGACACGTCCCGCTCGGAAAGTGTGCAGGCCTAACCCGGCCCAGACTTCGCGCCGCACTCATCGATCTGCCGTCCCCGCTCCGTTCCGCGTCCGGGACGCCAGGACGGGCGCCAGGAGGGCGTCGACGGCGGCGCGACGCCCGGCAGCAGCACGCCAAGCGGCGCCTCACAGGGCGACGCCTGGAGCACGCCAACCAGGCCGTGACTTATGCCCAGTAACGGACCCGGGACTTCGCGAGCTCGGCGCCCGAACCTTCGCCGGGCGGGCGGACACGAACCGCCGCCGTTCTCTCTCGCTCCCCAGCGGGACGCACTATGAGTGCGACAGAGCGACTAAACTATCCTCGCAAAACGCAGTGCGCTACAGTGGCCCTGCGCTCGGCATGGAGCCGCGCTGCGGACCGCGCCTCAAGAGCTCTAATTGAAAAGGCCTCCGCCGAGGACGGCCCACGTCGTCAGAGACGTCGTCGACGTCGTCCGCCCAATGGAGGGCAGCGAGCACCTGTCACTTAAATGGCCATCAAGCGGCCCAGCCAATCTGGGGAGGGAAGACGAGAAGAGTGTACCGCGGCATTGTTTCCGGCGGGGCGGGGCGATATGCATTCGGACGGTTCGCGAGTGGGCGGCGCGGAGCGCCACGCCGCCTGGCCAAGGAGCCAGAAACGCGACAGGATTCCAGACGTACCAGGCAAAAATTGACCACAAGTGGCGTTTGGAAAGCAAGTCGCACAAAGAACTTTACGGATCGATTCACAGCAGAGCGCTTTGGACGAGACTGCGGTAGTACTCTAGTGACCCGGTGCCCCAGCCCCGCCCTGCCAGGATGCTCCAAGACAGGCCCGGTTCGACCCAAGCGAGCAAGGTCAAGCAATGCGACGGCGATCGTGTAGGAGAAGGGAGAGGGGCGAGGCGGAAGGCCTCTGACAGCCCCATCTGCCGCGCTGTCCGGCGCGCCGTGCGGTATCGCGTGATTTGGACCATCGGCCAACCTCAACCGGCCTCGCCAGCCTCGCCCAGGGCGCAGGGCAGAGCCAGCCAGCTAGGCAGGGCCCCGGGGCAACCACGGCCAGCTTCGCCTGCACCGCGTCGCCACGGCGTCGCTGTCAATTTGACGGTGGCGTGCGAACGCGGCGCGACGCGGCGTCCGTCTGTCCGCCGCGCACCACTCCGCGCAGCGTCCCGTTCATTGAGGCAGCGCGTCACGGATGAGTCACCGCGACACAGACAGACAGACAGCGGACACAACGTCCCGCACCTAAAAGGTCGCCTAGCATTTCGGGCCCGCAACACACAAAAACACGGCGCCATTCGACGCGCGGTACCAGGCGGCAGGCAGGCCCTAGGCCTGGTCGATACCAGCGTACCAGTCCCAGGGAAGTCAAATGCACCGCACCCGTTCCGCCTGTCCAGTGTCCTAGTCCGGCCGGGTCCGGCGCCCACGCCCCGATAGATTCCGGCAACCACAGCAGCGCCCTACAATAGCAGCTGATCTCAGCGGAAGACGCGCCGGTGCGGCGCCGAGCCGCGCGGCCCGAACACGAAGAAGGGCCGCCGCGCCGCGGTCTCGGCCGCGGTCCCGCCGTGGCGGGGAGCCAACGGAATAAACGTCGGCGTTCAAAAGTGGCCGCAGGGCGGCGTGCCTTCGGACGCGGCCACACCGTAAACAGCGCAGGGCCCCGCCGAGGGCGACGGGGACAGACGACGGGCCGGTGCGACAGCGCGCTGAGCACGCAGCCCCGAGGGTGTGGCTGGCGGCCGGCAGCGGCCCGGGGCGCGCGATGCGACGCGCTCAGCTGAGCGGCCAAACACGAGAAGGGTTCGAATCGAATGCTACAGAGTATATAGAAGCGCCAGTAAAGGCGCCGGCGTACAACATGAAGTAGCCTGGGTTCGGATCGAATGTTACAGTGCAGCAGAACCACCGAAGCCACCGGCACACCGAACGCCCACACGGCACACACGGCTAGCCACGCGGTGCGAAAAGGGGCCGCGGATGGCAGTCGGATTGCGCACAGCGCTTCGTCTCTCTCGCACTGCCGCGCAACGCCCCACGAGTCGGAGAGAGACAGACGAAAACGATGTTCGGAACCGAATATCCCTGCAGTCCGTGCAGATGCGATGGAAACGGTACGGAAACTCGCGGATGACAGTAAAGGACACGGGGAACAAAAGGGGAGACCACGACATCGCAAACACCACTCACCTCGCGACATGTTGACAGTGGTGGGTGTTCGGCGGGCGTCGGGCTGACTTGGACTGTTGTCTTCAGAGCGCTGCTGACTGCTGCTGGCTGGCCGGGCTGCGACTCGACTCTGAGGTGTGGGCCGGCGTCGCGGAGGAGGCGGTCTCGGTGCTGCGCCGTTTCGCCGGCCGGCCGCCAGGGGGCGTCGCCGGCGTCGGAAAGCGATCAGCGCTGCCAACTGGCGTTCGACTCACTTCCGGTGAATCGGCAGGCAGATTCCGAGCACTGCCCTCGTCGCTCTGTCTCTCTCGCACTCATGGGGCGCCCCGAATGGGTGCGAGAGAGACGGAGCGACGAAAACAGTGCTCGGACTCGGAAGTAGTCTGCAGGTGTACCGGCAAGGGTCTGGTCTCGGCGGAAAAAACACGAAGGGGTGCGTGGCATTCCCCGTCCCCCTGCAGGATCGTCGTTGCGTCAACAGCAGATGACAGAGTGCCTCGAGCCCACCATCGGCGGGGTCACGGTCACGGGGAAGTCTCCGTCCCTCGGGCGGGGCGCGGCGGACGCAGCAAGGAGACCGCCAGGATTGAATCCGGGGCGGGCGAGGGAGGAGGGGAGGGAGGGGCTGAGAGAGACGAGGAAAGGAACGCAATCGTTCGTAGGAATCTGGTTTATTTTGTCATATTTTAAAAATAGTAGTATAGTGACACGACCACAAAAATAGCATGTGGAGCTAGGGACAAAAAATAAGTATAGTATCGACTTACACGCAGTACAGTTTGAGAGTGGCACAAAACACGTTCACTCCACCAACACTCAGAGAAATCGCACCCACCCCGATGGTCCCGTAATCGCCTTCATTTTATTCCATTCTCATGGCACAATATGAAAATCCACTAAAAACATAAACAAGAAGAGAGATCATGTAGTAGAGGCAGGTGTCCCGACTCATCACTAATTAACAATGACTCATAGCAATAAATCTCGGCACCATCTTGAGTGCTGCTAGTTATTCCATCAAGCGTTTCTGGGGATGAGATCCCCACCACACATGACACACACATGACACACGCTCGTCGCCACGCCGCGCCACAGAGACGGGCGTAGCGCCGCGCGTGGAGTATCGTCGCGGCGCCGCGGTGGCGACTGGATGGCGCCTGGCGCCTGCAGTCCCTCGCTGCGCGGAGTATCGGCGGCCCGTCCGGCGCGTTCCGCGTGCTCCCAGCTGCCACTCCACTGCTTTACCGTACGCGTGCGGTTAGCGTCCCAATCGTCTTTGAGCTGCTCATTAGCGAGGTGAACTTGATGGTCTCCTTGCAGTTGGTTGGCGCGCCGCGGCACCGCGACGGCGGCCAGGAGGCCCTTTGACTGCACTGCAACCACAGCGGCAGTGGCCAGGTCGACGCCGGCGGCGAGGGACTCCAGAGCTTGCTGGAGCAGGCCCAGTGTCCAGAGGCCTCTAGGCGACCCAGGCGGCCCGGCCGACCGCGTCGTGTCCCGGGGGCGGCGCGGGGGCGGTGCCGGAGGCGGTGAGCCCCACGACGCTGATGCCCAGGGAAGGCCCCTCGCCCCCCGAGCCCGCCCCCCGGCCGCGGCCTCGGCCCGCCCCCGGAGGCCCGTGTCAGTCCGCCTTGAGCGGCCACCGTCGGCACTCCACGGCCAGCAGCGCGGCCTCGGCCGCCAGCGTGGCCAGCGACAGCACCAGCACCACCATGGCGACGATCAGGATGTCCCGGTTGCGCTCCTCGGCCCTGTGGGCAGGCCGGGCAGGCCGGGCAGGCAGAGGCACGTGTTGGTCAGGGAAGTCAAGACAGAGAGACAGGCAGGCAAGCACTGGCGGCACGCGGGCATTCCCCACCGTTATATTTTGCCAGTGTGGCAAACCTGCGCAAATTTATTTTGAACGAATGAGGAATGAATGCAGCATTCGTCCAAGCAGTGTTTAAAACAGCAAATTTTGAAATTTGTCTATTGTTTTACATTTAGCTTTTCTGAATGTGTTAAATATTTCCCGGTGTGTACTGATTTGGGCATTTAAAACATAGTCATGTTGGTGCAATGTTGCCATAGCAACGTACTCACTTCACCTTGTTTTTTGCTTGTCAGCAAAATTCAAATTGAGGGCGAAGTCAGTTTTTTATATGAGGTGAACTATGTCTAAAGTAAAGGAAGAGTTGTTTTTGATGGAAGGTTCTGTGCCTCAAGATGCCAACTCCAAAGTTAAGACTGAAATATTATCGCCAGAGGAATCAACACCAGAAGTTAAGATTGAAATGTATACACCAGGGATTTGTGAGCCCAATAGTGACAGCTCACATGTGCCCAAAGTTGAGGGTGAGACATTTGCGCCAAATGGTTTCATGCCCCAAGTTATCAACTCTACACGCTCATGTCCCTATGCATCAGGGAAATTCTGTAGGGGGTGTAGTGTGTGCAAAAGGAGGAATGCTTGTAAGAAGAGAGGATGGGCTCGTGCTTACAGAAATGAAAATAATTTTGCTGTAAGTTATGTTATATAGCATGCCATTGATATACTTTAAAAGATATCCATTTCATTTGAGTCCTTTTGTAGTATCCAAGTCAAAGTAATCCTTATGTCTGGGTGCGAAAAGAAGATCATGTCAGTCAGACGGCTAAAAAAGAAATGAAATATGAAGAGACTACCAATATTGTTGTACCAGAGGGGCCCAATTCTGATCATCAACCAAATGTAAGATTGTTAAAGGATTATGCATATTGTTGTTACTTTATACAACTCCATGTAAACATTGCTGCATGAAAAATTTTTTTCAGGTTTCTCATCCTACTGACTCTGATGAGCTGACAGCAACTGATTTAAAATTTGACATTGAAGCAGTAATCAAGAGAGAGACTTTGCCAGAAATAGATCCCAAAGAAACAAAACAAGATGATCAGACTGCATTTTTAAAAGGACTGTGAGTAACAATTTGCGAGATGACCGAGCCATCGTTAAAATGACGCTTTCATGATGTGTACTGCGTCCGTATTTTTATAAAGATTTCAATAGTTTGTAAAAATACTTTTTTCTATGTCAGTGCTTATAAATTTTGGCCGTTAAAATTATCAAGATAAGTTTTGTTGAAGCTCGTCAATAGTGCAGCAGTTAGTTCACGTTAGTTCTGGTCAACAAGGTCATCTGAAAAACGACCAGGTTAGGTTAGGTTAGGTTAGGTAGGCAGCCCGTCCGCCTGGATGCATCGTGGGCGAGCAATGTTGCCTCCCCGCCGGGCGCCAGGCTGCCATCAGCTGCCACCCTTCCGGCCGGCACAGCGTGGGACTGCGTGGGACTGCGCGCGGACTTCCACCCCGTCGTGTGGCAACACTGTCGGGCGGGGCGTAGGGCGTACCGGAACTGCGCGATGAAGGCCGAGACGGCGGCCACGATGAGGGCGGCGTGCAGCAGGCAGGCGAGGACCCAGCAGGCCGCCAGCGGGCCGACGCGCCGCGCGCGCCACAGCCCACCGCCGCACTTGCCGCACCAGCCGCCGGGCGCCGCGTCGCCGCCGCCGCCCAGGCCGGGCCCCGCGAAGCTGCGGCTCAAGTGGATGCTCACGGCTGCGGCAGAGAGACAGACAGGGCAAGCTTAGAGAGGGCGAGGAGGAAAAGGGTGGCTCAGGACCGCTCAGGGCGCGGACGCGTGGACGGCCCAATCCGATTGGCGATGTTTTTATTTATGTGGCCCTTCCCCTCGGCCGGGCGTGCCCTGCAGGGCCGCCAGGCCGCCTGCAGACTGATTCCGAGAGTCGTTTTCGTCGCTCTGTCTCTCTCGCACCGATAGGGCGCACCCCATGAGTGCGAGAGGGACAGAGCGGCGAAACAACTCCCGGCATCGGTCTGTACGAATTGGCTGGCCGTTCCTCACAAAAGCCGCGCGGCCCGGAGGACCGGACGCAGCACCCTGATTCCGAAGAATGGATTCGTCGCTCTGTCTCTCTCGCGCTCCTACGGGACGCCCCATGAGTGTGAGAGAGACAGCGCGACGAGACGGTCCTTCGGAGTCGGCCCGCCCGGCAGGTCGAGAGTCTCGAGAGTCTCGAGAGTCGAGGCGATAGTTCGCCTGGAAATCACAGCGAAGGCGGAGGGCAATGAAGGACGGCGGGAATGGACGCTCCCATTATATGAAGGGGAATCGATGGCCAACAAAGTTTGCCACATTACGTCTTCATTTCCAATGATTTTCGCAGAGGTCACCCCGCCCTGGCCGCCCTCTGTGTTTTCTCCTGTCTCCGCGGAGGCGGGCCCTGGAGCCACTGGAGCCACTGGAGCCAAGGGGCGCCTATTAAAGGGACCGTACCCAGGGCGAAGGCGAAGCAGTGCACGCTTTCAGCTTTTCTTCTTTTTCCGACCCACCTTCCCGGTTCTGCATCAAAGCAGTGCCGCCACTGTAAACGCGCATGCAGCGCGGCGACGTACCTGCAGCCAGCACGGTGGCCAGGCCCGCCGGGATGCCCAGGCCCAGGTTGAGGCGGCCGCGCTCCTCGATGAAGCCCACCGTGCCCATCACCATGGCGGAGATGCCGCACACAATCTGCAACACAAGAAAGCGCCTGCGTGATGCCGACGTCCTGCCGCCCCGTCGCTCTGTCTCTCTCGCACCCGTGTGACACGCCCCATGAGTGGGAGGGAGACAGAGCGACGAAACGGTTCTTTGCGTTCAGGCGGCAGAGGGACTAGAGGACTGACGGCGAGGCGCGCGCCAGCACCATGCCAACTGTTGCAAATGAATTGGTGTGTAGTCGCTCGGGCGGGCGGTCGCAGACGCCGCCCGGCCCGGCCCGGCCCGGCATGGGCCCAAGGTCGCAATGATTTGGCCGCCACCACCGGCAGGCCCGATTTTCTGCTCCGGCCTTTAGCCGCCCTGAAGTTGTGGAGCGGAAAATGGAGGCATTTGCCCCCACCCTCCTCCTCCTCCCTCCTCCCCTGCTCGCTTGTTCTCGCCCCGTTCTTCATCTCGGTTGCTCTCCCTCGCACACAGTCGCTCCCTCTCTCGCACACACACTTGCGCGCGCACACACACACACACGCACACGCCCCGTTGGTCTTCCACAACTCCAATCAGCCGCTCTGCCTGTGCTAACGATTTTAGTTTCCTGGGAGTCACCCCCAACCCCGCGGGCACGCCCAGGGCGCGCCGGCCCGGCCTGCCTTCGCCTTCCCCTCGCGGTGATTCTAATAGAGGATCCGAATCCGCTGGGCTGGCTGCTGGCTGGCCCGCGCTACCTAGGCCGCAGCCATGGCCGCAGCGCCCCGGGTCTGCGCGTGCAATACGCCTCCCATCCCCACCCATCCTTTCGTTAAAGACATTATCCGCCCGGGTGGGATTATTGGGCACGCACACGGACACACACACACACACACAGCGACGGACCCTCACACTTTATCCTCGCGCCAGCACTCACATGCACGTCCACTTATGCACGTACACACGCACACACACCTCCACTCACCAGGGGCTCGCTCGGCAAACTTGGTTGAGTGCGTTCCACAAGTTCCATAAATGCCGCGAACGGCGCGAATGGACTGACCTGCACGACGCGCAGCCGGAGCACGCTGGCGTGCGGGTAGGTGGTGAGGAGGGGCGCGTCGTCCACGCCGGGGTCGTCCTGGCCGTCCTGCGCCGCGCACTGCGACCACTCCTTGCTGCGGTTCTTCATCTGCAACACGACAAAGCGACCACACTGTTATTGGCGGCCGCACACACATTGCGATTGGCGGGCTGCAGCCCTGCAGCTGCAGTCGAACGAAAACAGCAAATACTACCGGTGGTCGTGTGTGTGTGTGTGTGTGTGTTGTGTGTGCGCGCCGCGCGCGCGCGCGCTTCGAGGCCCAACTGAACGTGAGCATGTGTGTTTGTGTGAGTCTGTTGAGGGAGGGCATTCCATTAATTGAAGGCCAGCCTCCGCCATTCCGAAGAATCCTTCTCTCTCTCTCTCTCTCTCTCTCTCTCTCTCTCTCTCTCTCTCTCTCTCTCTCTCTCTCTCTCTCTCTCTCTCTCTCTCTCTCTCTCTCTCTCTCTCTCTCTCGCACCCCTACAGAACGCCTCATGAGTGTGACAGGGACCGAGAGACGAAAGGAGCCCTTCGGAGTCGGCCGCTGCGCGCTGCGTGTGCTGGGCGTGCTGGGCGGCGGACCGCCTGCAGTGTGGCGGATAGGCCACCCGCCCGCCCGCCGTGCGTCGCCCACGACGGCTGGCCCGCCTCGCAGGCGTTCCGTGTCCCCAGTGTCGATGCGCGACGCGGCGCTACGAGTGTGCAGTGGGCGCGCCTTGCGGTGCAGTGCCAGGGCAGGCGGTAGGCGAGGGCGGTCCAAAGCCCGAGTCAAGGCACCACGGCCGTGGCAGAACTTGTATGTGGTTGGAGATCGGATTTCACATCCATAGCCGTCCCGCGACCGGTCCCATTACTACCGCACAGCGCCGCCAGCAGACTGATTCCGAGAGTCACTCTGCCTCTCTCGCACCCATACGGGACTCTACATGAGTGCGAGGGGGACAGAGCGGCGAAAACGACTCTCGGAATCAGTCGGCAGCGCGAGCGGCACTGAAATTGTGGAGCGCAGTCACATTATCCCCTGGGCACCGACACACACAAGGGAGTTGACTTCATCCCGGGGCCGGAAAAAGCCCTTTTGGAAACCAGCGTGAATACCGCTCCCCTGCCCGCCTGCCTGTGCCGTTTGATATAACGCTCTGTCTCTCGCCACCGTGGGGCCTCCCGTAGGAGTGGGAGAGAGAAGGAGCGACGAAGGCACTTGTTCGGGATCGAGCTGCTGTGCTAATTAATCATCCAACCAGGTTGGTGGTCTCGGCGGCCGCGGTGGGGAGAAGGAGAAGGTGGCGTTGGTGTTGGGGAGGATGGGTAGGAAGAAAGGGTAGGAAGGAAGAGTAGAAAGGCACGCAGGGAGGGCACGAGCGGCCGAGACAGCCAGGAAGGCAGGAGGCACGACGGGCAAGACAGTCTGGACGGCAAACAGCAGCCCACCTTCGCCTTCTTCTCGAAGCGGCCTGCGCGGGCCTCCGCCCCCTGACGTTCGGGGCCGGGCATTTCGGCGTTATGCGCCCCAACTAGGGCAAGGGCCTGCCTGCCTGCCTGCCCGCCTGCCCGCCCGCCCCGCGCGCTCTGTCTGGACTGATTTAGGGCCGGGCTTGGTGGGGCTGCCGCGAGCCGCGAGCGCGCCCTGCCTTGCCTCGCCTTGCCTGCCTGCACACAATAACAGCGCTAGCTTTTGTGGAAGGCGGTGACCCGAGAAGTGCGTAACGCGTACAACGTCCGCGCGGGTCGGCCGAGATGACGCACTTCGTGGAGGAGGCTGCCGTGGCGGTGGTGGAGGGGCGCGGCGAGGCGCCTCTACCTGCGCCAGCGTCGCGCTGTCTCTCTCGCACGCTCGCGGTACGCGCGGGACGCCCCGCGAGTGCGACGGAGACGGAGCGACGAAAGCACCTTCGGAAAGGGCCCGCTGTACCTGCAGATTAGTGCGGATTTGAGGGGCGCGGCGCAGGCGGCGCAGCTGCGGGCGGATGTAGGCGGATGTAGGCGGTCGTTGGAACGTGGTCGATGGTGCTGCTACGCTGCCACCGCTGCCACGGGCTGGGGCGGCATTATGGAGCACTAGTGCCTCTCGCTAGTGCCGCGCCGAGGCCGGCCGACCGGGCGGAGCGGCAGAAGGCGCACACAGAGGCGGAGGAAAAATCTCGCACGGAATAGTGCATGATTTACTTGCGACGCGTTGCCGAACAGTGTACGCACCCGAGATTGTAAATTTCCTGTGTTGTTAATGAGCGGGTGTTAGGTAAAGTGTTGGGGCGGCTTGCGAGGGGTGGCGTCGTAGTGGGGCAAGCAGCTCTATTGGCAGAGCGGAGAAGCGCCACGCCACGCCACGCCGCGCCCTGCAAACTCTGCTGGGCTCTGGCAGCGCTGCAGTCGCATTTGGCATTCTGTTTTGGACGGGTCGTCGGGGCGGGGCGGGGGGCGGGGCGGGGCGGGGCGGGGCGGGGCGGGGCGGGGCGGGGCCGCGCCTCGCATAGCACACGTGGTGGATAAGACACCTCGCCCTTTCCACTTGACAGTCGGACCGTTTCCAACCAGTCTGCGTATACAGTCTCAAACTCGCCCGGACAAGCTCTCCCTCGTGCAAAAAAAAAAAAAAATCAGGGAAAAACGACTGCTACAGAGAATCTTGTCAAGTTTGTCAAAAATGTTTTTAATCAAACGTTACGCAGGGAATCCAACGTTTCACAAGGGAGGAGGGCGAAGCCGAAACGCGTGTCCGATGGGCTAGCAGCGCGGGGTGGAAGGCAGTGGAAGGGGCCTGATGGAGTGATAGTGTGTGCCGTGCAGATCCAATGAAAACACACAAAGCACCCCGAAAGCTGAAAGCCGAAGCGCCATTCTCCGCGCGCTCTCTGTCCCTGGATCTCTGAATGCATCTCTGCGCGTCACTCTGCGCACGCTGCCCGGGTCGAATGAATAACGGAACGCTTTCCGACAATCGGCGCGTCGCAGAGTCGCGCCACCACACTGTGCGGCTCCAGCACCCCCTCCCCTACCCCCCTCTCCCCACTTGAGTCCAATATTAGCGCCACAAATTCGTCCACTTTTGCAATTAAGTGGCGGCGGGTGGTGAGCTATTTGTCAACGGACAGCTGAAGGCCTGAGTGGAAGGGGGAGAGGGGAGGGGGAGAATGTGCCGGAGGGCCTCTTTGCCGCTTGCTGTCCCCCCACCCCCACCCCCTCTTCCCTTCCCATTACATTGAATTGACCGCGTGGTAATTTGTTTTATTTATTTGTTTATTTTTTCCTGGCAGTGAGCTTGACAGGTCGACGGGGGGCAAGGGCCGCACTTGAAGCCACGCGAACCCGGACGCCCGCCCGGACGGGACGGGCCGGCCCGTTTAATTTATGGAACACTCCGAAGCGAAAGCGTTTGTCTGAAGGGAACGCATTGGCCGACCGATGCACCGCACTCCAGAGCTGAAAAAGTGCGTGATCTTGTCCCTCCGCCGAAGACTAAAGTCACACGAAAGAACGATAAGAAAGCCATTTTCTTCGGTGCAGGAGCGCGGACACCGCCTCAAAACACCGTGGCATAGATCCCGCAGCCAGTTTCGCCCGTGAAACTTTCTTTCTGGTGTGGCGTTCCTGACACTAGCTAGTGTGCTCCCCGCCGCACACCCCTCGCCCGGCCGGGCTCCGTGCTGCGGTCGCCGCGGTGCAACCTCATTTTTACTAACGCGCGTCAACGAGGTCTGCGCCGCTCCGGGCGGGGCGGGGGGGGGCGGGGCGGGGCCACCCACGCCGCCTTTGCCATGTCACACACGTAGCGCGGCACAGCCGTCACCCCGCACCGCATGGACCCGCACGGACCGCATGCCAGTGCCGGCAACGCGCAAGAAATCCCGGACCTAGTCCCTCCCGCGATGTGTGTGTGTGTGTGTGTGTGTGTGTGTGTGTGTGTGTGTGTGTGTGAATGTGCGCGAGTCGCCCACGCGAAAACAGCGAGGGCTCTGTGGGATATGAGGCTCCGACCCCGCCGCGCCCCGCCGCCCTGCCTCAAGGCTGACTCCGAACAGCGGTCGTCGCTCTGTCTCGCAATGCTCCTGCGGAACGCGTCGCGTGAGTGGAAGAGAGACAGGGGCGACGGCATAGGTTTGAGGCCACAATGTCACAAGATAGGGGTTCGGCTAGTAAGAAGGTGAGTGCGACTGCAGTCGGATGTCCGAGGAGCGCTTTGTCGCTCTGTCTCCCTCGCTCTGTTGGGCGGCCCATCGCGAGGGCGAGGGAGACAGAGCGACGAGGCGCCCTTCGGAGTCAGACTGCTGCCAGTCCCCCACGGTGCCGCGGACTTACAATAGCCGCGCCTCCAGAAGCATGCCAACTGCATGCCGGCGGGGCGGGCGGGGCTGCCGACGACAACGCTCCGGCCGACGACGCCGGCGACGTGCCGAAGAATGAGTGTGTGCCGCCGCACACTGATTCCGAGAGTCGGTCTCGTCGCTCTGTCTCTCTCGCACACGCAAACGCGCCACGAGTGCGATAGAGACAGAGCGACGAAAACGACCTCTCGGAATCAGTGTGCCGGTGAACCCGAAAACGAACTGCACGGTGTTGTTTGTGCGGGGGCAGCACCAGGGCAGCACCCCGCCAGCCCGCCGCCGGGCCGACCGCACGATGTGGGGGCAGTTAAAAAATAAAAACGATAAAAACGATAAAACGACCACTGCGAGCAGCGAGGCATGATGAAGTTCGGAACAGAACCCGCTCCACAAAGAGAGCGGTGAAAGTTGACGCGCTCCAGGCGGCGCGCCTCGCCGCTGCGTTTCAATATGAATGACTCGTTTGATTGTGCCGACGTGGCGGTCGTTTTGAAATCGCGTTCGGCGGCCTGCAGGTCGGTCCCTCACAGTGCGCCCCGCCACTCTGTCTCTCTCGCACTCATGAGGCGGTGGTGGCCGGTGCGGGCCCGGGTCGGGCCGGGGGTCGTGAGGCGCGAGGCGCGACCTCGCGTAATGTCTCACCGAGAGGTGGCTCGGCTCGGCTCGGCTCGGCTCGGCTCGGCTCGGCTCGGCTCGGCTCGGCTCGGCTCGGCTCGGCTCGGCTCGGCTCGGCCCGGCTCGGCTCGGCACGCCCCGGCTCGGCTCGGCACGCCCCGGCTCGGCCCGGCCCTGGCGACGTAAAGCGCCACTCAGAATAACATCAAAAACTCGTTGTAAAGTTTTTGGCGCGAGTCGCGCCACGGCGGACGGCGGGGCGGACGTGGCGGCCCGGGAATCGCTTCACTGCCGCCCTCGGCTGCCCTCCCTTACGGTGCAGGGGACTTTACCAGTGTGCCGGGCCGTATGGAGACGCGGAGGAAGCGCTTCCCGGACCGTCTTATACAAGTGGCATTCCGAAGCAAACACCACACTCCAAAAAAATGTCATTTATTGGGATGAATTCTGCGACGCATGCACAGAGGTGCAAACGAGGGAGAAAAGAGGATAAAACCAAGTGGACGCCCTGGACTGTGCCTTGCACTTCCGACTGCAGCCCCAAGCCATGCCCCACGGCCTGCCCGAGGGAAGAGCATGGCAAACACGGGGCCATGCTGCCTGGCTGCCCGGCTCCCTGAATTTCATCCACGCATCCAATTTCCTGCGCGAGACGTGAGGCGCCGCGTCGCGCCCAAGGGCCAGGCCAGGGCCAGGGCCGGGGGGTCTGTCGCTCTGTCTCTCTCGCCCTCACAGGGCTTCCAAGTACGGGTGCGAGAGAGACAGCGACACTTCGGAGCCGCTGGGCTGAGGGCCAGGGGGGCAGGGGCCATCTGTAAAGCACGTCGGCAGGCCACGCCCGCCCGCGCCCCGCGCCGTGCAGCGGCAAGAAAAATGACCTCGTCAATCCCAAGGCACCCAAGGCCGTGGCGGGCCGGGCTGCAGAGCTGCAGAGCACTACCGGCTATAAAGTGATTGCACAGTGTGTGGCTTCCGTTCGCGGCGGCGAGGGTCCAACTCCCGCCTCCGCCGCAGAGACGGTACTAGAGAGGGGAGGGAGGCCCGCTAGCATACTTCCATGTCTGCATGATCATGGGGGAGATGGAGGAGGGGGCGCTCGCGATGCAGCAGGAATAAAGGACATTGCTTTAAGGCCGTCTGCAAGGGCCAAGGGCCGACCGGCTGGGGCGGGGCGGGGCGGGGCGGGGCGGGGCGGCTGGACTGCCGCCAGCTGGTTGCCGACCAGAACGACATGACGGCCGCCGTAATGCCGGCCAGTGCGACGCGCACAATGTAAAATTGCAGCCCCCGTTATATTTGCCATGCGGGGACTCGGCGAGGAGGAAAAGCTCACCCTTTTCCCCTTTTTCCCGCTTTCCATACACACAGCGGGGCGGTCCTCGAGACATGCGGGCCGAGGCCGTAGTCCCGACAGTTTGCCCAGCGGGAAAAAGATTGGTTTGCACAGCGGAAGGTACGGGCCGGGCCCGGCCGGGTCGCACGGGGGACTTGACACGCCAAACCGTGCTCTTGTCGTCCAGGGTCCAGGCAGGCCCAGGCCCGTGCGGACTCGCCACGGCACTCCTTAACCTCCGACACTCTCTGACCAAAACACGCAGGAAGGCGCACCCAACCGCAATTTTACCGGCTGTCATTTCAAGAAGACAGAATGCACGAATGCCCCACCGAACTCACTCTAGCCTAAAGAACGGTTTGGCCAAACCTAAACTCACATTTTGAATCTCTTGCCGCCAGAGCAGACGCCGGTCTGGCGTAAAACGCATCCGAGTTTTCCCCGATCGGCTGTTTACTATTCCGCGGATGACGTAGGCGGGGATGACGCCGCGTAGCTGCGTGTACTCGCCGCAGCATCCCCTATTCGTAGTAAGCTGCTCCCTTTCCCATTTCCTCTCGTTGCCCCCCGCCCGACATCCAGGCGGGGCGGGGCGGGGCGGGGCGTGGTGGGGTTCTCCGGTTATCACCGTGGGAAGGTCTGACTGGCCTGACGCTGTCAAGCCAGAGTCGCCACCCCCAAACTCGATCTCACCGTGCCCCGCCGTGCCCCGCCGTGCCCCGGGAACAAGGGGACAAGGGGCCAAAGCCTGATATATAGAAAGAGCGCGCGCATCGGCCGAAATGGTTGATGGAGTCGGCGGTCGGGGAGGAGAGAAATAGTGCCTGCGCACTGTATGGGGGGATAAAAATGTTTGGAACAAAGTGCCACCAATTTGTTTTCGAGTGAGTGCGCGAGTATATTCTTTTCCTGCGTGGCACTCGCGTGTTGTCAATCGATAAGGTGAAGTCTCTTCTCGCTGACACGAACAAAAGCAAGCGCACACGGTCGCCCTCACCACCACACTGACAAGCACGCGCGCGCGCGCGCGCACACACACACACACACACACACACACAAGCGGCGCGCGGCACTTGGAGAGGAAGCGGGATTTTGTCCGGCACACGGAAAGCCCCACAACGAAGCCTATCCCATCCGGCCGAAAATGGGCGGAGCGCGTTAGGTGGAGCTGCGCCCCTAGGGGCCCTGCCTGGGCCCTGCCTGGGCCCTGCCTGGGCCCTGCCTGCCGACTGATTCCCAGGGTCGTTTTCGTCGCTCTGTCTCTGTCGCACGCATGGGGCGTCCCGTACCGGTGCGAGAGAGACAGAGCGACGAAAACGACTCCGCCTGCCTGGGTCCTGCCTGGGCCCTGGGCGGCTCATGGCGGCGGAGGAGGGGGCGGGCATGCTTCGGGGCCTCGGGGACCGCGCCAGGGACCGCGCAGGCAAAGAGGCCACCTCGTTGTTTAGATTGCAGCGTCGGCACACTGGCCGCTCCCAGAACGCTCGTGTGCGTGCGTGTAAATAAGCCTAACGATGTGTGTGTGTGTGTGTGTGTGTGTGTGTGTGCGTGCGTGTGTCTGCGCCCCTCTTTGCGTTGTCACGGCAATTGCTCCGAGTCACGCAATTATTTCCCGCTCAAGGACCGCCTTGGCGACGATGCCGATGGCGTCGCCACTCACCCTTCCAGAACCTCCAGTCCCATGTTTTTGATGGACGGATAAACGATGGGGATAAATTTAACCGTCCAACACGTGGAGATTTTACTCTCGAATTGTTTTACTTTTTTTCACAGTGGCGCGCGCAGCGTTGTCGTTTGGACGGGGATTCATCTCCAAGGCTGCCCCAGTTTTTCATCAGTCCGGAAAGGAAGCGTCGCGTCGCCAGCGAGTGACGCAGCGCGAGTGGAGATGTACGGCCCCGCCTGATTGGGGCCAGCCAGCACTGGAAGAAAAGTCCAGTCAAAAATTTAAATAGACTATTAATTTTAGTTCTTTATTAGACTTTATATAAGTGCATGGTTATTCCGCAGAGTGCTCTCATGATGTTCCAAAATAATCGACCAGTCGATTCAGCTTTTGATTTTTCGCAGTGAGCCAGACGTGCCATTGTCGGTCCAAGGCGTCCCAGGCGCCACGCCACCCCTGGCAGTGCAGTGCCACGGCAGTGCGTCGTCGTGTGTTTCCCTTGCAAGCGGCGCTACGAGCCGAACGCATTAGCAGGGCGATCCGTCTCCTCGTCGCTGCAGCACTGCAAGTGCAGTGGGGCGGCACGGCCAATTACCGCAGCGAGCGATGATTGGTGTGCGGTGTAGTGGAGCGGAGTGTCCGAAGGGGATTTCTCTCTCCGCTGCACGCCTCGTCGCTGGGGCGTCCCTGCGGGGTGCGAGAGAGACAGAGCGACGGGGAACCGTTCGGAAACAGCAGCCTGCGGCGGTGTTGGCACAGTCAGGGAGGTGGTCCTGCTTCATTTTCACGATGCCAGTGGAACTCTCTCGATCGCGACGAGAGGACAGCCAGGATCAGAGGTTTTCGGCTGCACTTTGGAGACCCGGGCACATTTAATTTCCTTCTCTTCCTCTTTTCAATACCGCGGCGAGGAGCGCGGCCCGATAAATTCGCGGGACGGTGGTATTCGAGCCGCGGGGCCGCGGGCGAGGCCGCGGCGAGTCACGTAAGAATCCGCCACCGCGCCTCGCCGCCAGCTGCGCCAGCCGCCTTCGTCCGTTCGTCCGCGGCCTCTTATTTGTCTGTCTGTCTGTCTGTCTGTCTGTCTGTCTGTCTGTCCGTCTGTCTGTCTGTCTGTCTGTCTGTCCGTCAGTCCGTCCGTCCGTCCGTCCGCTCGTCCCTTCGAGGAACAGAGTTTTCCGTTTTTAATGGGATTCCGGTAGTAAAGGACGCACAGCCGCAGTTTCGTGGTCGTAGTCCGCCCCAAGGTCAAGAGCGAAAATCCCCGGATTTACAACAACAACAACAACAACAGCAGCAGGGGGCGTAACCATTGCAAATCGGATGCGAACCGGACGAAGGTCGCATCATTCAAGCATGCGCGTCTCCCTCCATCCGAATGAGCGCGACCCTGCTTTGGGTTATTCAGAAGCCTGGCGGGGGTGTCTAAATGAGGCCAAATTGTTACAGCGCGCACCACACACACACACACACACACACACACACACACACACACAGGCCCTTTCCCCTTCACACACACACACACGTGAGCCGAGCGGCCGCAGCCCGCAGCGCAACACACACAACTCCCCGCACCCCTGCCGCCGGTGCCCCGGTTGCCCCGGTTGCCCCGGTTGGGCCGGTCGGTCGCGCCCCCGGCTTGGCAAAACAATCTGTTCTGCTGGTTGCGCAGTACCCCGGGCTGTTCGCTTCGCTAGGTTGTTAGCAGCGCGCCACGCACGCGGCCACGCATCGGTACGTGTAGGGCGAGGCAATCAGGGCGGCGGTTATCAGAATGAAGGTTCCGGTTCGGATTCAGGTTCGCATTCAGATTCACTCGACCGGTCGGTCGTCGCGTCGCTCCACTGCAATCCGGGCGCGCGCTCGCTGCCGGACGGGGTGGATGTTTACTCGCCGCCAAAGGCGCCAAAGGGCTCCTGGTGGAGGAGACAGCGGCCACCGCGGACGCGCCACTGCCGCGCCGGCGAACGCCGCCGACGGCAACGCTCGGCCGCCGCGCTCCATCCCCGCCGTCCTCCTGTCCGTGAGTCGCGGCGGTCTGCTACACTGCTGCTGCCCGCGCGTCGCATGCGAACCGTTACAAACCGTCACGGGAAAGAAGGAAAAACAAAAACCGGAGCAGGTGCGCCGAATTTCCTTCTCCCGCAGGACCGCGCGAAAAACGGGGAAAACAGAGCGCTGCAGCGGGGCGCTAAAAAGTTACAGGGGGCCGCCACCCACCCACTGACAGACAGACAGACAGACAGACAGACAGACAGACAGACAGACAGACAGACAGACAGACAGACAGACAGACAGACAGACAGACTGACAGAAAGACAGACTGACAGACAGACAGACAGACAGACAGACAGACAGACAGACAGACAGACAGACAGACAGGCGGACAGACAGGTGGACAGACAGACAGACAGGTGGACAGGCAGACAGGCGGACAGACAGATAGATGGGCACAGTCCCAAGTGGCTCTCCAAACGCGACCGAAGCCGAGCCAACAATACGCGATTGGCGTATTATTGCCGCGCGGCGCCACGACGCGGCTTTGACACGTTTGCAGCGGCGCGTGTACGCCAGCCCTCCCCTCCCCTTTCCCCCTCCCCATCCCTCCTCCCCACTCCCGGAGCTCGCCGGAGCTGATCAGCGATCAAACAGGAGAAATAATGAGACTGGATTGGAACGCCCGGCCGCTGCCGGCCCGGACCCGGAATTGCGGCCCTTCGCTGTGCCTCGCTGTGCCTCGCTGTTGCCTTGATGTGAGTAGCATAGGGCTCGGCTCGGCAGGGCCGGCATGCCACGTCACGCCACGCCACGCCGCGCCACGCCACTCCACGCCACGCCACGCCACGCCACGCCACGCCACGCCACGCCGCGCCACGCCGCGCCACGCCACGCCACGCCATGCCATGCCACGCCACGCCACGCCACGCCACGCCACGCCACGCCACGCCACGCCACGCCACGCCACGCCGCGGAACGCCACGCCACGCCACGCCACGCCACGCCACGCCACGCCACGCCGCGGAACGCCCAGGCAAATGCGACTCAGGCGGGCAGGATCAAAAGAAGCGCGCCACAGAAATTGATGGGCTCGACGGGGAACAAAAGGGAGGAAATAAAGAAAGGACAGCAGCAAAGGGGTTGAGCGATCCAATAATAGGCAGCAGCTAGAGCTCGTGGGGGGGAGGGGAGGGGGTACCTTCCGCGGCGCGCACTTTCCAGCAAAGCTTCCCGCGGGCTTCCCGCGGGCTTCCAGCGCCGCCCTGCCGGACGGCCGCCGTGTGTTCATCCCCGTATGGAAAAAATCGTCTGCGAATGCATTGCGTTTTGTCGGCTTAATCGGATCGTTTGCGGACCGTTCTCAGCTAGACGGCAGACAAATCGCGATCAAGACGCAGTCAACTCTAAGACAGGACGCAAACAGGGGCCAGACAGGATTCGGACTCGGGCCCGCAGTGCATGCGCGGGCAAAAGTCAGGCCGAAAGTAGCGTGTTCGCAGACACGGCGCGGCCCATCCGCCGACCGTCCGCAGACCGTCCGCAGACAAAAATGTACCTCAATCGGTCTGCGGAACGTCTGCGGACTGTGGGGTGTCGGAGCTCGGCTCGGCACAGCTACGTCACAGCTCGTCTTCAGGTCGTCTACGAAACGTTTGCCGAAGGTGTGGTGAACGTCTGCGAATCGTCGGGAATCGAACAACAACACAAACAAAAACAAGAGCGTGAGTCGCGGCCTGGGCGACTCGAACCCGCAGCCTTTGGACTGCTGTTCAGAGACTCTACCCACTTGGCCAGAGTGGGAAGTCTGAGAGGAGCGTCGCGAGGCTGCGTCAAGTTCCGCGCAGCCGCCCCGACTTCGGTTACCGGACTTGCAAAACAATGTGAACGATCTACAAATCAAAGTGTTTACTTGTGCGCTGTAGGAGCGTACTTGTCTATGTACGCTGCAACTAGAGCGTACTTGGCAAGTACATAGTACGTACACTATATTTGAAGCGGACATCAGACAAGTACGCTCCTACAGCGCACAAGTAAACACTTTGATTTGTAGATCGTTCACATTGTTTTGCAAGTCCGGTAACCGAAGTCGGGGCGGCTGCGCGGAACTTGACGCAGCCTCGCGACGCTCCTCTCAGACTTCCCACTCTGGCCAAGTGGGTAGAGTCTCTGAACAGCAGTCCAAAGGCTGCGGGTTCGAGTCGCCCAGGCCGCGACTCACGCTCTTATTTTTGTTTGTGTTGTTGTTCGATTCCCGACGATTTGCAGACGGTTCGCAGACGTTCACCACACCTTCCGCAAACGTTCCGTAGACGACCTGAAGACGAGCTGTGACGTAGCTGTGCCGAGCCGAGCTCCGACACCCCACAGTCCGCAGACGTTCCGCAGACCGATTGAGGTACATTTTTGTCTGCGGACGGTCTGCGGACGGTCGGCGGATGGGCCGCGCCCTGTCTGCGAACACGCTACTTTCGGCCTGACTTTTGACCGCGCATGCACTGCGGGCCCGAGTCCGAATCCTGTCTGGCCCCTGTTTGCGTCCTGTCTTAGAGTTGACTGCGTCTTGATCGCGATTTGTCTGCCGTCTAGCTGAGAACGGTCCGCAAACGATCCGATTAAGCCGACAAAACGCAATGCATTCGCAGACGATTTTTTCCATACGGGTCGCCCAGCACTCCGAATGCAAATGAGGCTTCACTTGAGCCCGGCCCGCGGCCCCTCGCCTTTTAAACTACGCGAACCCCATTTTTTTTAACGGGGCGACCGCGGCGGCCGCGGCAGGGGATCCGAAAAGTCCCATCGCTTAAATTCATGGAAATTCATGGAACCGTTCGGTTCGGTGTGTGCGCGGCGGGGCTGGGCGGGGCGGCGCCCAGGGTGTGGTTCCGTCCGCGGTGCGCGATCGCGATGCTGGCCGAGTGCAAGGGCGGCTGCCACCACGTGGGATGCGCGTCAGGGTCGCGTCCTTGGGGCGCCAGGGAGGCCCCCGCCAGGGCCGCACGGGAGTGCCCCAAAGTGGGGCCGCCGGTCGGGCCGCCGCGCAGTGAGGGACCGAGCACCACGAGCACCGAGCGAGAGGGACACCGGCCCGGACCAGCGCATACCAATGGGAGCGGCGAGTAGAGTCGCCTGGGAGTCACCGGACCGCCGCCCTGTGCGAGACCTGGACCTGCAGACTGATTCCAAGAGTCGTTTCCCTCGCCCTGTCTCTCTGGGGCGTCCCGTGGGTGCGAGCGAGACAGCGCGACGAATCAGCTTGCTGGAGGGGACGCGACGGCGCTCGAACCAAAGGCGCGCGAACCACGGCTAACCTTGGGAGAAGCTGGCGGTAGTTTTGCGGTTGCGGGCCTGGTCCGCGTGCCCGGCCTGCTTCGCCTGCTCGGGGACGGGGCGCGGGGCACTAGGGGGCACGGGGCGCGCCGAGCTCCAGTTTAGAGTTGTCGGGGCGGCCCGGCGCGGGTCACCGCCGTTCCAGCGGATTCCGGCAGGCAAGAAGGTCACACACTGCAAGGCGAAGACGAACTGTGACGAACTCGGCGCCAAGTCGGTCGTCCCGTCCCGCCCCGTCCGGCGACCCGAACCGCCCCTAGACCGAGGAGCCCTGGCCTCGGGCAATTAGGGAGTACTTTGGTGGCCGCCAGCACCGCCAGCGCCGCCAGCCTCTTCGGCGGCCGCCTCGCCGCTTCATTCGGAGCACGTTTTTGTTTTACGTAGTCCAAGGGCTCCGTCCCTCTGGCGACAATTAGCCGGCCTGCAGCAGACTCATTCCGCTCCGTCTCTCTCGCACTCATCGGGCGCGCCGTGTGGGAGAGAGACTCTCGGAACCTGGCGGACAACGCGACCTCACGTCGATTGCCGGCCGCGTCGAGGAACCGTCCACGTCGCAGCCTCTTCGGCGTGCTCGCGGTCTCCTCTGGACAGGCGCGTGCTAGCTCTGCGTGGCAGGGTTCTCCGCTTCTCCTCCACGGGCTGGAACTCCGACGTATCGCATTCCAAAAACATTCCTGTGCTGCCACGCGCGGCGCGCCGACCGCGTCACGCGGCGTCACAGTCACAGTGTCGCGCTTCCCGCCGTGACGCCGCGCGCTGCGTCACAGAGATCATCCCCCCCCCCCCCCCGTCGCCAAATGCCGGGCCCCGACCGCAGACCGCCCGTCGCGAGGGAATAAAATATTTTACTACCCAATGAAAACGGGTAGCCGTATAATATAGTGTGCCGGCGGCCACGACGGCATAGCGATGCAGTGGGCCAAGAGGGAAGGACGGCCAAGGACGCCGCACCTGCAGAGCGATCCGCCGCGTGTCTCTGTCTCTCTCGCACACCTACGGTACCCGGGGCCCCACGAGTGTGCGAGAGCGATGGAATCACTGTTGGGAGCCGACTGCAGCGGCCAGCGCAGTCAGCAGCGCGGGTCAGCCGTGCGTCCTGGACAGGCAGAGCCGGGCACTGCTTCCTCGAGACCCTCCCCTCCCCTTCCTGGACCACAGCTTCCAGACTCCCAGGGCCACCGCCGAACCACCCCGAACCACCGAATCCACACGGCGCACGGCGTCGCGCCCAGTCTCTGACTCAATGGACCAAACGGCCGGGCCTCCCTCGGGATTTCGGGCAGCACACACGCGTGTGCGGTCCAGCGAGCCCGGCACGAGCGAGAGGGGAGAGGAGCAGAGAGAGTGAAAGGGAGAGAGAGCGCTCTTGGTACGCTCATCTGGACCCACACTGTGTCAAAGTGCCCATTGCTTCGGTCCGGCCGCTTCTCGGTCGGTCTCTCCAGCAGGACCCTCCAACCGATCCAGGGCTCTCGAGCAGACCCTTGCAGGCCTCTCCAGAAAAGGGGGAGGGGAGGGGGGACCACACCACGCCGGGGCCGCGCTATTCAGCCAATCGGTTGACCAGACCCTTCCGTTTTTTATCTTCGCTCCTCGATTCAACTTCTCCGTTCAAACGGCGCGGCGCTCTCCCTCAAAATAGCCGGAGCGCGACGACCTCCGCGGGGCGGAGCGGGGCGGAGCGGGGCGGAGCGGGGCGGGGCGGCTTGGGCAGGTGGAAAGATAAATGTGTTGAAGGGAATCGAAGCCTTCGCCCAGCCACGCCACCACCACGGCCCGCCCAGGAGATTTACAACGCCATGTCGGGAAAGGGAGGGCAGTGAGGGCGGCGGCAGCGGCCAGACGCGGGGGAAGGCGGAGGACACTGACAACCTTGAGCATCACGCCGACGACGACCGGGCGGGCCGAGGGCGGGCCGTCCTAACAAGATCGGTGGCCTCTGCCTCCCAGCCCGCCCGCCTCCAGCGCCGCGCCGCCACGCCCCGCCCCGCCACACCACGCCCCGCCACGCCACGTGAAAGGAGGGCGTGTGCCGACACCTGCTAACGTGTACCAGGGACCAGGGCCCCCGAGCCCCGCAGGGCCCCCAACATCCTGCTGAAAGAAGAAAGCTCCCCTCGCCTTTTTCTCCTTTTTTTCGCTCTCTGGCCCGCTCGCTGCCCTGGCCACGCCACGCCACGCCACGCCACGCCACGCCACGCCACGCCACGCCACGCCGCGCCACCTCCGCGCAATCCTTGACGCTCCCTCGGGACCCTCGGGACCTCCGGGCTCCCTGCAAAGGACCCATTCCATTCCAAACAATAACAAACACCTCCCCGACGCGCCGTCCTATCAGTGCAGTCCAGTGCATCCCGCACGGCCCACGGTCAAAATACCGCAATACCGCGATGCACCCCGCGAAGACACTGTCAAAAATTTTTGCCGAGTTTCTTGAGCATGTGTGAGAAACGAACTCTTTGTACTCTACACGGAGGATTGCTTCGTAAACTAGCATACGAAAGTGTGCCGATACAGTGTTTTCTTTGAAGCCTCACCACAAGTGCTAGAAATGATTTGCAGAAACATAATAATTATTATCTTCGTGAGGGTTGTAGAACGGTATAAGAGTGGAATACTAACACCGCCTTGGTCATTTTCATTTTCACTTTGTGATTGGAGCGTTCTCTTTTTTTTTCAGATGCAAAAACTTTCCACGGTATTCACGTTTTGAGCCTTTTCAGCGCGCGGTGAAAATGCGCATGAGAGGTGAGTACGTGCGCGGGAGAGTGTTTCGTCTGTGTCTGTGTGCATTGTGCGCGCGTGTGTGAGTGCGAGTGGTCGTGTGTTTACCCTGGGTACCGCCGCTAAGAGCTGGGCGGCCCCGCTGGTGCCATGCGAATCGGAAAAACACAAAAAGCCAGTGTGCTGGCGCTACGGGGCGTGGCGGGGCGTGGCGGGGCGTGGCGTGGCGCGGTGCAGTGTGCAAAGTGAAAACCTAAATGGAGCCGCGAATTCATTGGCCGCGGGCGAAAGGGGAAATAATCTGGCCGCGCTGCTCGGCGCTGCATATGCATGAGGCGATGATACGAGTCACGTCCGCCCCGTCAGCGCGATACCACCACACTAGACACAGCCTACACCAGAAAAACATTTATTTCTCCTCCTTTTTCGCGAACAGTGTGCGTACAGGGGGTGGACGGCTTGGCCGTTTGTTTGCGTTTTCCTTTTCCACTGCTTTTGCTTTTGGATGACGTCATGACGTGTGACTGTGACATTGTGGCGCGTTTTCCCATAGCACCGCGCCACGCCCGCGTCCCGTCCGTTCCGTAAACGCGGCGAAAAGTGTTTTTCTTTTCTTTTTTTTTAAGAGAGAAAGAAACAAAACGAGAACGCCTCCCTCTCTCACACGCTTTGTCCGCGGGGGTCGGCGGGCGTCCCACCGGCGTCAATGGTCGCGCTGGATTCGAGTGGGGCTCGGCGGGGCGGGGCGGGGCGGGGCAGGGCGGGGCGGGGCGGGGCGGGGCGGGGCGGGGCGGGGCGGGGCGGGGGGGGCGGGGCGGGGCGGGGCGGCCAGACGGGGCTGGCAGGCAGGCTCGCGTCTCACTCCGGTTCGCTTCCATCCATCCACGCGAGCACCTTCCTCGCTGTCTCGGCACGCCGTTCCCCCACAACGAGGCTCCCTTTCATGTGAACACGCCGCTTTGTTGGGCCGGGCGGCGCGTGCCGAAGGAAGCACGGCGACGCAAAAGGGGGAGGGGGGCACGCGCGTGTGTCTTTGTGTCGCACCGGGAGGAGGGGGGGACTAGTCAGAGGTGTCGCCCCCACCCCCACCCCTCCGGGTGTGCCCCAGTCAGACGAGCGCTGAATCAATCCCGCCGGGATGAGACTCGAAAAGAGAAAAGAAAGCGAGGCAAGGACAGATTGGCGTCTCGCCGTTCCCGTTCGTCGTGAAAAGTGGTAAAAGTTTTGCCGAGCCATTGACCCCCACTCCCCGCGGCCCCGCCCGGCCCCGCCCGGCCCCGCCCGGCTGTGGACACAGTCCCGGCAGCCTCATCCAAGGCCTCGGCCTGCTCCGCCCCGTCCGCGAGGCTCCGCCAGTGCCGAGCGTGAAGCGCCAAGCCTCGCCCACGGCCGCGCCACTTCAATGTTTCAATTCAATTTGTCCCTCTTTCTTTCCGAACCAAAGTGGCAGAACACTGTGCGGGTCGGCAAATGGAATTCAGAGCCAGATGGCGACGACGCGCTGCTACGCGCTGCATGCAGTGGGAGGAGCCGAGAAGAGATATACGCGTCCGCGGTAGAGCAGCTGAGTTGCCGTCCCACTTGAAGGCTCCGGCAGAGGCGGGGCGGCGGCCGGCGCCGGGCCCGAAGTGGCATACGATCATGTGGTCTAGCCCGTAATGGTAATGGGAGTCAGCCTGACCGCGTAGGCAGTCCCGTCGAACAGGGCGGCCGGCGGGTTGCCTACCCTGGATTCTGCAGGCTGACGGCCAGGCAGTCCCGTCGAACAGGGCGGCCGGCGCGTTGCCTGACGGTTGATGGCCGGCGGCCGGGCTCCGCGCCAAAGCCAAGCCAGACAGGAAGCAGCACTCTGGCGTGGCCGAGCCCCCGGGCACCGCGACGAAGCGCACACAGCGTGTGCGGACATACAGCTCTCTCCAGCCAGCTCCTCCTCCGCCCCGCTGTGGCCGGAGGGGCCCGCCCCCAGGCCCCCCTCCCCTCCCCACACCACCGGACTCGCTCGGACCGCGCGCTTTACGTCGCGGTGCTCGTAAACTGTTTCGGGGTCTCTTTGACGGCGGGGTGCACGGCGCCTTACACCGCCTGCTTCCGGGCCGCCCCGAACTGTGTCGTGCTCTGTAAGGGGCGAAAGCGCTGCGAAGACGGCTCTCTCGGCAAGCAGCGCGCAAAATGATTCCGAACGGGGCGCTCCTTCGCGCTGTCTCTGTCGCACTCACGGGCCTGCCCGCAGGGGTAGGAGGGAGGCGCGGCGACGGAAACGACTCGTCGGCACGGCTCGCCTCTTACGCAAGTTTGTTGAGGAGACGCTCACCGTGTTGACGGAGTCCATGCTGACGCTGCTGAGGAGGCGGAGGTGTCGGCCTCGGAATCCGTCCTGCGACACAAACATTCATCAGCGAAAGAGGGCACCGAACAGGGCGTCGCGCGTCGCCGCGCTGCAGCAGACTCGTTCCGCGAATCGACGCTCGGTCTCTGTCGCACTCGCGGCGCGCCCCTCGTAGGTGCCAGGGCGACGGCGACGAAAACGGTTCTCGGAATCAGTCTGCAGGAGAAGGAGGCCCTCTTAAAAGCGCGCCGTCCCGCTCGTCCTCCCCATTCCATCTGCAGGCCGGTCGCGTCGTCTCTCTCGCACCCCGACGGGGCGGCCCGTGAGTGCGACAGAGACAGAGAAGGCGACGCCCCGCTCGGCATCAGTCGGCGGGGCCGTCAGGGGGCCGTCACTCGCTGCGGGGGAAACTTTGTGTCAAATTAAATCCTCCTTAAGAGGGCCAGCCGGACACGGGCGGCGAAAAAGGGGGGAGGCTAAAAGAAAAAGAGCACAATGCCATTTCATTAACGAATAAAACGTCACGGCACTTTAAACAAAGTTATTGGAAGCGCCGCCGGCAACCCCTCCGGCTTGGCCTTTAGCTGCCTTTAGCTGCCTTTGGCCTGCCAGCCCGCGTCAAGAAGAAGGGTCAGCCTTGCCGAAATTGGTCCAATTTCTCTCAAGGACGAACCTAAGGCGAGAGTGACAATTTCAGCCTGCAGAACCAAAAACAAAAAAAAGTTTGCGTTTTTAATCTTTTATCCATGATTGTGTCGGGAACACGGCAAGGACGCTGCGTAAGCACTCTCTTCTTTCCCTTTTTGCTGATGTATATTTTCCCCTCCCACAACAAGCGGAAAGTTTTTCGGGGCTGCTTTTGAGGACGAGCGGGCCCCGCGCGATGTTCCACTCCGATCAAGCGGCACCCTAATCATTCCAGAATTGCAAAGTGCCGCGTGAGAGAGATGGACGAGGCGGGCGGAGTGAGAGGGGAAGGGAAGGGAGGGTCCGACGGCCAAGTTAGCCCGCCTCCCCTGCCGGCCTGACGCACCGCACCGCGCGCCGCTGCCTCCTGAGCTGAAAATAACGGAGGCGTTGACGCTCCGCTCATCCCGGAGCGGTATTCTATTCTGCCGCCGTGGCCCTGTCTCTCTCGCACTCACGGGGCGTCCCGTATGGGTGCGAGAGAGACAGAGCGACGAAAACGACTCTCGGAATCGCGCAGGCCGCGCCTCGGAGGCCGCCATCTCGGCATTCCGGCCATTGGGTGCGGGCCGAGGACAGCCGCGCCAGCCCGCGGCCCCGCGGCCAGTTTATGGCGGGGCGGGGCGGGGCGGGGCGGGGCGGGGCGGGGCGGGGCGGGGCGGGGCGGGGCGGGGCGGGGCAGGGCGGGGCGGGGCGGGGCGGGGCGGGGCGCGCCACACTGGCTTCGGCTATCCTTTCGGCCACGACGACCGCCTTCTCAGCACCCAGGACAAAAGTTTGTGACATCAAACTGGGTGCAGTCGTAACGAACGCCGCGCGACACACTTCCCGCTGCGGAAACGGCCAGCCAGCCAGCCAGCCGAGCTTCCTCGAGGAAGCGCTCGGGACGGCGACAGCGACCCCCCCCCACACACACACACGCACGCGCTGACAGCCCCGGCATCGACAGCAAGGAAACTGATTACCCAAGTGATAACTTCTCAACCATCGTCTTTCTGGTATTTTTTAAAAATCAAACTTTTGCAAACCCTATGGGTTTTTCGTTGCTTCTTTTAAAACAGCCCTCCACGAAACACTCTGTGCAGGCGGCACAGCGTGGAAGGGGTGGCGGCACAGAGGCCGGGTGGGGAAGACGGGGAGAGAAAGGGAAGAAAGGGAGAAAGAGAGAAAGGGAGAAAGGGCCAAACTCCCGAAAGAGCCGCAGCGAGCGTTATTAATCGTTCCGGCAGATCATCAAGTGGTGGACCGCCTACGAGCCCCACCGTGGTGGCGCCCCGCCCCGCCCCGCCCCGGCCCGCCCGGGGCAATAGGGCCGATGCTGCCCAATACTTCCAGCCTGCTATCCGCGCGATCCGGCGAGGCCGTGACGCAAACAGGAAAATTCCATGATGCTAACAGGAAAATTCGCTCCGGGGAAGAAGCAACGAGAGCTCTTCCCTCCCGTAAAAAGATGAAACATTTCTTGGGAAAATGTCGACGTTAGGCCCGACGACAGAATTGAGTTGTTGCTGGGACGTACTGAAGGTGGAGGAGAATCTCCATCTCGGTTCGGCCGTTCGGTTTCGCAGTGTAGTCCGGCGAGTGAGAGAAATGAGCCTGTCAATACAGCTCGCGGGCATTGTATCGAGAAGCGCGGTGGAGGGCCATTCCTTCCCGCGGTCCGTTGGTGGCACACCGGCAAAACCGGAGGAACCTCAGGCTCCGAAAACCCGAAAAAAAAACGAAACCAAAACCGCATTGCCAAGCGCCATGCCTCGCCGATAGGCACAAGCGGCACGACCCGGATCTTACAATTTCGGTCGGAACTGTAGTTGTATACACACCACAACCACGTCGCGGCGGCAAAGTCGCCCCCAGAGGGTAGGAGGGTAGGAGGTCGCCGATCACAGCGGCACCCACCGTAAAAGCGGCAGGGGAGGGGATATACTGCATTTGGCAGCGAATGGTCGCTGCAGGGTGGGCCGGGGTGGGAGTGGGAGTGACTCGGGAGGGGCGAAGGAGGACGGCGAGGAGCGAGGGGAATGAGAAATAAAATCTCGCTCTGTATCAGCGACTCCTGATCCGCCGGGCCGCCGGGCCGGAGTCATATCAAGCACTGCAATCCAGCAGCGCTGGCGGGACAGCAGGGGGAGGGGCCGGGCCGAAGAGTGCCGGCACAGGGCCCACAGGGCGGAGGGGCCGCAACGGGGGCGCAGCCTGGACGCACACTGCCACCACGGCCGGCCGGGCTTCGGCTTTGCCCAGATTTGTGGGTCAGGGTGGCCCGGCCTGGCCGGCCAGCCGCTAGGAGCGCGCCGCGCCACTTGCTCGCTTCCCGGGGTTCCGGGGGACATCATCAATTTCTGCCGCCGTCTCTCTCCCTCTCGCTCGCACCCTCCGCGGCGGCCGGCCCGCGTCGTCGTCCGTCCTCGTCACTCCAACGAGGGAGATTGTCATCGGGAAGCAATGACGGCGGCGAGCCGAGCGAGCCGAGCGAAACACGATTTGGGGGGACTTTCGGCGCTCCGGTCGTGTACCTGTGGACTGACTCCGATCCGATCGGAGTCGTTTCGTCGCTGTCTCTCTTTCTCTGTCGGACGCACGGGGCAGCCCGTAGGGGTGCGAGGGAGACAAAGCGACTAAACGACTCTGTACAGTACCGGCGCAGCGCGGCCAGGTGGAGGTGGGGGAGCCTCTTGAATGAAAATGAGGGCACAATACGCGCGGGCAGCGCAGTCGACGCGGTGGCATAGAGGCAGCAGGACGGCCGCCCCTCCCCTCCCACACCGCAACATGTTTGGTTATAATTCAGCCCCCCACCCCGTCCCACCCCCTCCCCGCCAGTCTCACTTTCGCGGGGATCCAATTTTCGTTTTGATCCCGTGGCTAACGAGGTCGCGTGAGATGCTTCATCGAAGGGACCAGGGCGCGGCATAGGGAGCTTCGGGCGAGGCGGCCACGGTGGTGGAGGCCACGGGGGATGGGGACTGGCGTGGCGGACTGGCGTGGCGGACTGGCCAGGCCGACGGGCCGCACGGCCTGCGCTCGGCCGGGCGTGCCCTGCCCGGCAGCGCAACGCACAGCAGGCTGATTCAGAGTCGCTTTCGTCGCTCTGTCTCCGTCGCACTCTCGGCGGGCGCCCCCGATGGGTGCGAGAGAGACAGGGCGACGAAAACGACTCTCGGAATCAGTCTGCTGGCAGCGCCTCGATGTCCCGCGCCGGGCCCTGCGGGTGCCCCCCGGTGCTCCAGGCGTGTTGACATTACAGTAATTGGGAAAGGCCGGTGGCGCGGCGTGTGTGCGCGTCTGTGTGTGTCGACGTGTGTGCGCTTGTGCGAGCGTGCGTGCGTATTTGAGCGTGCGTCTGCGTATGCATGTATGTGCGAGCACTCACGCGCGCGCGTGTGCGTGTAGGTCCCTAGGTGTGTATGTGTGCCCTCGCTGCAAACTACATCTGGCTGCCGTTACTATACCTGCGGGGGCCCCCCCCTGGCCCCCTCGCCGACGCACGCGGAAACGTAGAAAGGGCGTCGTTGGAAAAAAGCGGCGAACGCTTTAACACATTCACGCCCGGACTCGTTTTGGGAAAACTTCCGCTCGGCCCGGGAGTCTGCTTTGACCAAACCCTGCATCTCCCAGACCTCGCGACTAGATAAAGCAGAATCAGCATAAAAAAACCAAATCAGCCAAAAAAAAAATTCCCGGGGAACCCCGGCCCGGAGGGTCGCGAGGGCCATGCCCATTCCGGTACGGGTTCCCGTTGGACGCCAACGACATTAGATGCGGGAACGCAGTAGGAAACACGGTTCCGATCAAATGAGTACCAAAATCATTTTATTTTTCAAAAATAGGAAGAAAACGCAAGAAGTCTCAGTTTGAAGCTGTATGGCCGTTTTGAGTCCGGGACCGTGTACCCGGACGGTCGTCAGAGACATGTTCAGTCCGGGACACCGTCCCGTCGTAAAGCGGCCCAGCAACAAACTGGGCTATTTTGCGACTCGCGGGGTGCCCGGCCCGGCAGCGCAACGCACAGCAGCTGATTCAGAGTCGCTTTCGTCGCTCTGTCTCCGTCGCACTCTCGGCGGGCGCCCCCGATGGGTGCGAGAGAGACAGGGCGAAAACGACTCTCGGAATCAGTCTGCTGGCAGCGCCTCGATGTCCCGCGCCGGGCCCTGCGGTGCCCCCCGGTGCTCCAGGCGTGTTGACATTACAGTAATTGGCAAGCCGGTGGGACGGCGTGTGGCGGTCTGTGTGTGTCGACGTGTGTGCGCTTGTGCGAGCGTGCGTGCGTATTTGAGCGTGCGTCTGCGTATGCATGTATGTGCGAGCACTCACGCGCGCGCGTGTGCGTGTAGGTCCCTAGGTGTGTATGTGTGCCCTCGCTGCAAACTACATCTGGCTGCCGTTACTATACCTGCGAGGGCCCCACCCTGGCCCCCTCGCCGACGCACGCGGCAACGTAGCAAGGGCGTCGTTGGACAAAAGCGGCGAACGCATTAAAACATCGTTGCAGATGCTTCGACGCTTTCTTCGAGTGCCGTTTGCACCTTACATACTATGCTCCAAAGTCCTTGATAATCGCTTCACCGTGCAGACCTACAGTGACCGCTTTCCGAACCGTTTACCCGCTCCAGCGTGTCCCGGCCACGTGGTTTACGGGCGGCCCCCCGTGGCCGTGCGGCCCCACGCATATAGCCCGCCGGCGGTGCTAACTCGCCCGCGCCAAACAAAACTTAAGCGGCCCCCGCCCCCGGCCTGGGCAGGGCAGGGCCTGGGCAGGGCGGGCTGGGCCTGCTAGGCCCCCGGCCCCTCCTGGACGTGCCCGGGCTCGCGAAGGGCTTAGTTTCCTCACAAACATGACGTGGTGTCGAACCACCCCGCCCGCAGGCCGCAGCAGCCCTCTTGAGTTTGTCTTGGTGCCCTCGGGCCGACCGCACACTCACACACCGATACACCCACACACGGACACGCTCACACACCCACAGACCGATACACCCACACAACGACACACTCCTCACACACACGCACGGTCTGGCGCTTCATGTGGTTTCGCCGGTGGGGCTTCTTTGCAATCAGGGGCAGCAGTGTTGCCCACGCCGTGCACCACGAGGCAGCGCTGTAGAGCAGCGAGGCTCGTTCAAAAGGAGAGACAAAGAGACTCTCCACTGCCTGGCACAGGCTAGCATGCATCGACACACACACACGTGCAGCCCTTTTGTCGGCTCCAGTCATTAGAAGGACGGAGGGCTGGTCCGCTTCCGTTCCGCTTCGCAACGGGACGTTCGAAGGGCGCGCGCCCTGCCCTGCCCGCCCGGCGCTGCCCTTTTTGTGTACGGCCCGTGCGGTTGGTAGGGTTGGTACCACTGTTTCTCTGCGGCGGCGCTGGCATGTTGGCCGCGGTTGTGGGCCTGATGGCGGCTGGGGCTGGCGGCTGCGCTGGCTGGCGGCTGGGCTGGCGGCTGGGCTGGCTGGCGGCTCGGCGGTCCGGGGTCCGGGGCATCTCCATCTCATTAATCATTTGCAATAATCTGTGGACAGCTTGCCCCTTTCCCCCGCAGCCAAACGACGTGCCTGGCCGGGCCCTCGGGCCGGGCCCTCGGCTGAGCCATTCCGAGAGAGCTTCTCTGTCTCTCTCGCACCGTGCGGCCCTGCGGCACGACCGTGAGTGCGACAGAGACGGCGTCGCTGCAGCCCTTAGGCACGGTTAGAGCGGCGGGACCATTTCCCGCTCGCTGCAGTCTGGCCAGCCTGGGCTTCCGAAAGTCTCTTTGGTCGCGCTGTCTCTCTCGCACTCACGGTGCGCCCTGCACAGGTGGGAGAGAGACAGAGCGACGAAGACGACTCTCGGAAAGGTTCTACCAGCCCGGCGGCTTGCGGCTGTGCCAAGTAATAATCAGCGAGTGCGACACCAGCATGCAGCAGTGTGCGCGCAGAGTAAAGGGAAAAACAACGACGCCGTTGCCAACAATGTTGCATGCAAACGCTACATCAAGCGAAATGAATTCCAGGTCTCTGTTGTGCGCGCCCTTTTTTCGTGCCGTTCCCCAGAGACTTTATGGCCGGTGCGAAACGAGAGGCGAATCACTCTCTGCGTTTGGCGTTCACCTGAGTACAGGTTACACCTTGCAATACTCGTCAATTCCACATCGTATCCGAAACGTTTGTACGTTTTTAGTGCAGTAATGACTTCATCAATGGCAATATCAATGTAAATAGCAATGACAAAAGCAGTTTCTACAGCAATAGCTCCAGCCTGCGAACAACAGTCACGCAAAACCGACGTGCCGTGAAGAACTGGCGACGAGAAATTCCCACTGATGATGCCCCACCCCGCCCAAGCCTCCCAAGCCCACAGAGGATGAGCCAGCATTTAAAGTGGCTGAGGCGCCGGGCGCGCGGGGTATCGGCGGGTCCGATCCGACGGGCGCTCCATCACGCACCACAACAAGACCGGCAGCGCGGTGGCAGGCCGTCGGGGAGGCCGTCGGGGAGGCCGTGGGCCGTCCCGGTGGCGCCGGGGCTCACCTCGGTTGGCGCCAGCAGCATCTGGCCGGGGAGGCGGCGGCCGTCGGGGTGCTCCACCGCCGTGCCGCAACACGTGCCGACGTCGCCGACGTCGCCGCGGTCGCCGCGTGAGGCGTGCCCGCCGCGTGCGTGCGGGGCGCGAGCGTCCCTGAGTGGCGGAGGCGTGCTGCCCGTGCTGCCCCCACTGGATCCGGCGAGCAACTGGCGAGCAGCCCAGCGCCGACGCTCCGCCGCCGCGCTCCGGCGCCCCGCGGCACTGCAGGGGGAGGCCTCTGTGGGCCGGGACGGCCGGGACGGCCGGGAGGAGGAGGATGTGCACACTGTAGCGCGGCGCAGCGATGGTGCCTGGGGCAGGCCAGGCCGGGGCTGGGCTGCCACCGTCACGCTGCTTACCAGTCAATCGGCACCGGCCACGCCTCGGGCGCCTCGGGCTCGGCCGGCCGAACGGTCCACTGGTCGCAGCGCACGTCGGGGATTCCAGACTGAGCAACCCGCCCAGTTTCGGTGGTGTATTCGAGATCGAGATTCGAATCTTCCCTCCTGTAACAGCCCGCTCGGTCTGAAGCGTGCTTCTACTTTGTCTACGGGACGAACTTCAGCTGACAGGAAGTTCCCGGAAAAGACGCAGCTGTCAGCTGCAGCGGCGGCGGAGTCGGCACAGCAGTGTCTCTCTCACACCCCTTCGGAACGGCCCGTGAATGCGAGAGAGTCCGCGACTCCAACTGTTCTGAATCGCAGCCTGCGCCGAGGCGAAGATGTCCCGGCGGCTCAAATTCAACAAAGAAAGTGACTCGACCCCGACATGATTCCGACTTCGTTTCGAAACTCGGCCGCCGGATCGGGTTCGACGCGCGGCCGCGGCGGAACCAATTTACCGCCATCACTCGAGTTCAACTTTTTCAATTGCAGCCCCTCTCTTCCCCTCCGCTCCGGCGCACTCTTTTCCTGGTCGCCTCAAAGCGCGCAGCCTGCGGCGCGGTGCGGCGCGGTGCGCGGGGACTTCCCCTCTCACCGCTCTGCCCGCGGAGACCCCATCGCAGCATCGCAGCCACCCCCGCAACGCTCTCGTCATTTAGAGCTTCCCCGCCCGACAGTGGCTCGACACGCTGTCGATAACGCACACTGACTCCGCGCTGCCGTCTCTCTCGCACCCACGCGGGACGCCCCATGAGTGCGAGAAAGACGTACAGCGCGCGATGTGTGGAACCCGGTGGAACCAGTCATCAGCCCGACACGTCGACGGGATTTTTTTTTTGTCAGCGAGCTCGTGAATGTCTTGCGTGGCAGCTCGCCTTCCCGTTACGTAACTAGTGGACGCCCCCTTTGGGAGGCCCGAGCCGTGGGGCCACGCACGCCACGCACGGCGCGCTGCTTATACGAGATGGCCGACGGCGGCACGGCGCTGCTGAGCGGAGGCAAAAACACGACGGCGTCCTCCTTCCCGGCCATGGAGGCTGGGTTGGGGCGGGGCGAGGCGACCCACTCCCTTTCAGAGTCCATATCCACATGAAGCCGCCCCGGTCGCTTCAAGGACCGCCGCCCGGCAGCCCGTCAGGCCGATGGGCCCGTGCATGAAAGCGGCCAAAGTGCCTCCACCGCAAAGCAGTGCTCACTTCAATAGGGCAGAGGGCTAAGTCGCGGACTGCCCCGTCCCTTCCCGTCGCGTCCCCGGCCGAGCCGAGCCCCCGGTCAACAGGCTGACTCCGAACCGCGCTCTCGCCGCTCTGTCTCTCTCGCACTCATGGGGTGGCCGTCCCGTGGGGCCGTAGGGCCGTAGGGGCGGGATGGAGACAGGCGAGCGACGGAGCACTGTGCGGAATCGCTCTGTTGCCGGGCAAGCGTCGCTTCCTCGCTGTCTGTCTCTCTCGCACCCCAGCGGGGCGCCCCATGAGCGCGACAGAGACGGAGCGATGAAACGACTCTTCGGCATGAGGCTGCTTCTGCTGCCCCTCCCCCAGTCCGGCCCGCCGAGGCCCCCGCCGGCCCTGGCCTACTCAGACAGTCCCATTAAGGCTTGGTGCCGAGCTTGGTGCCGTCCTGCCGTGTCAAGGGATGCAGCACGCCGTGGACCCCGCCAGCCTGCCAGCCAACCCCACTTGCAGCTCGGCCGCTCGACCGCTCGGCCCCGGCCGGCAGACTGACTCCGACAGTAGTGTTCCTCGCTCTGTCTCCCTCGCGACTATGGCTACGGCGTTCCGCGTGGGTGCGAGAGAGACAGAGCGACGAAAACGACTCTCGGAATCAGTCCACTGCTTCAGTGGCCGTCCGTCCAGGGGGCGCCGGCGTCGCGCGGCGTCGTTTCAAAAGGGACTGCGGTCCAATTTGTCTTCCCCTTTTCTTTCTTCTTTATCTCTGGTTCGCTGCTTCGCCGCTTCGCTCTGTTTAATTTCCCGCGCTGCCGGCTCGGCTCGCCATTCGCCAATCCGACGGATAATTCATCGGGGCCGAATCAGGCGGCTTCCTTTGAAACCGGTAATTGCATTTTCGGCGAGTAGGAATACCCAATCAGTTCTTTTTTTTTCTGCTCCGGTCGTTTTGTCGTCGTCCTCTTTTTATTTTTATTTTTGGCTTAAAAAATGTGCAGTTTGAGAAAGAACAAATGTGTCTCGTATGTACAATTTGAGAAGACCGTGTCTCGTGTGTGCAGTCCGGAAAAGAACAAACTGTGTCTCGTCATAGCAGGGAAATGTGGGAGCGGCTCGCACTGCGGCTGGGCTGGGCTGGGCGGGCGTATTCGACTCCGGCGCGCCCGTCTCTTCCACTTCAGCCGCCTCCAGAGAAGTTTCGTTCATTTGAGTTACACAGCCAGAACGCCCGAGCGGGCAGCGGGCGTGCACCGAGCGCGCGCACACACACACCCTCAAACACACTCACTGACTCTAAAGAAAAGAAAGTCCTGCAGAGTGCCTTCCGCGAGTACCCTCTGCCCTCCGCCCATGACAGAGTCCCCAAAGCAGGCTGCAGCTCCAATTGCTCCAATCCGCCGCCTCGTCGGAGAGTCGAATGTCCGCCTGTGTCGCGGCGGTCGCGGCGGCGGTGCCTTCCCGCCTTCGCCGTCAGCCCGTCAGTCTCCAAACTTCCCCCGGCGCGGCAAGGCGCACGCCAGCGCGGTGCAAACTGGAACAAAAACAAGGGAATGGAGCAAGACTGACACGCGCGGCTGTGTCTGTGTGTGTATGTATGTGTCTGGTGTGTGTCTGTGTGTGTGTGTGTGTGTGTGTGTCTGTGTGTGTGTGTGTGTGTGTGTCTGTGTGTGTGAGGGGATGACGCCGGGATTGCTCCACGGGAAAGACGGCCTCTCCGCCGCGGGCGCCCCTCGCCGCAATTGGCGCGATAAGCGTCATCAGCGCGCTTCTTGTTATGGTAAGGCCCTTGTTGAACGCTGAATAATGCACGAGCTGACCCGACTCCGGGACGCTAGGCGGGCCAGGCGGGCAGCCCAAGCTGGCAGCCGCGCGAGCAGACAATGCAGACGGCCCGGCCGGCAGGTGTGCAGACCGTCGTGTGTGTCTCCGCGGTGGAGGTCCTGCGGCTCGTCCTGCGGCCTGCTGGAGGGCCGCGTGGATGGGGACGTGGATAGGGGCAGCTCGGAGCGCGGCTACGCGGCTGAAGAGTTGTTGTCATCCGCCAAAGTGGCGTAGCCCTTTTCACTTTTTACGACGTAATGGGGCAGGGTAAAGACCCACATCCCTCAGCCGCGTCACGTCTCTCTCTCTCTCTCTCTCTCTCTCTCTCTCTCTCTCTCTCTCTCTCTCTCTCTCTGGCCGAGGCGGTGGAGGGAATGATCCCCGGAAGCGCTTCGCAACTCTACTCGGCTCCTCGCGCCCCGCCGCGCCGCTCCCGCGTTCTGCCACGCTGCCGCCCTGCCGCGCCCCAACTTCCCGACGAGTCTGTGACTCGAGCACAACGGCCTTGACGGCCAGCTGGCCGATTCCGAACGGCCCGCTTGGTCGCTCTGTCTCTCTCGCACCCACACTGCTTGTTACGGCACGGCCCGGGAGTGCGAGAGAGACGGGGCGATGCAAGCACTGTTCAGCGTGTATGGCGCGGCGGGGCGGGAGACACGAGTTGCCGCTGACGAGAGTCGCGCGGGATAATCGCGACACGCACTCCACTCCACTCACCGAGCAGCACGCCGCCCAGCGCGTAGAACGTGACCGGACACACGTTCTCCAGCAGCGCGCCGAACATGAAGTTGCCCGCGATGGAGCCCATGCGGCCGCACATGAGGGACAGCGACACTGCCATGGCCCTGGAGAGCAGACAGCGCCGGTCCAGCCGGACAGAGGAGGGGTGTCAGAAAAGTGCAGGCAAACTGGTGCAGGCCCGACCAGAAAACTCCCTTTTATCCTTACGAAGTATTTCGAGCCAACACGGAAACGGCGCACGGAAACCTTCCTTCCCTTTACCTGAGGTGCGTGGGGAACAGGTCGACGACGACGCTGGAGAAGAGCGAGATGCACATCTCGGTGACGGCCACCACGATGCAGGACAGCGCCATGAAGGCCAGCGAGGAGCGCACCAAGTCAAGCGCCACGCCGCACGCCCCCGTCAGGAACAGCGACAGGACTGCCGGCACACAGGTCGCGGGTTCAACTCCCGGCAACGCCTGTCCAAACTGACTCTATTTTTGTTCGATGTGTTGTTCTGTCCGGGATTGAATACAACTCACTGAGCAGGTTGCGCTTGCCCAGGGGCACGACGCAGTACACGCTGAGCACCGGGGCGAGCAGCGCGGCCACGCCCAGGTACAGGTTGTTGACGAACACGGCCTCCTCCACCGTGGCCACGCACGCGCCCGGGTCGAGGGCGCGCCGCGCGGGGAAGGCGGCGGAGGGCGATCGCGTCGTCCGGAGGAGGCGGGCCAACGACGACGACGCGTTGCCGGCGGCCGCGCCGTCGCGGTGCAGCAGCCCCTCCACCGAGCCGCAGATGCTGGTGCTGGCGCCGGGGTGCTCGCCCTCCCACAGCGCCATGCGGTTGAAGAGCTCCGGCAGCCAGGTGGGCAGCCCGTTGGCGCTGCGGGCCGCGGAACGAGTTGCCTCACACAGTCCTTTCGTCGCTCTGTCTCTCTCGCACCCATACGGCACGCCCCGTGAGTGCGAGAGAGATGAAAGTCGGGAAGGACGTGCTCACCCCGCGATGATGCCGAACATGATGAAGAGCGCCAGGAAGGTGGACAGGGCGTGCTCCAGAGTGAAGAGCGGTGCCGTCTGTTGCCACACGGAGCGCAGCACGGCGCGCACGCCCGCGGGCCGCGACGCCGGGTCCGCGGCCGTGCCGGACGCCTCGGCGTCGGCGAGCTTCTTGGCCCCCGCGTCGCTGGTGGCGGGCAGCAGGGCCGTCACCGGATACTCGTGCGCCGGCCGGCCCGAGTTGACGCGGAACACCTTCTGCAGCACGGCCAGCGCCTCCTGGTCGCGGCCCTGGCCCAGCAGGTACTTGGGGCTCTCGGGCAGGAAGCAGAAGCCCACGGCCGTGAGGAAGCTGGGCAGGCCGCACAGCACCACGTACAGCCGCCAGGCGTGCGCCTCGCCCACCAGCGGCAGCGACACCGCCCAGGGCTGCGGCAGCACCAGCCAGCCCATCGCTGCGGCCAACAACAACAACGTTATTTCGCAATTTCAAAAAGGTTCTTTGTTGTTGTTTTCATTTCACCAACCGGGCAGAAGCAGCAGGCCGATGGCGGGGAACACGCCCGCCCACACGAAGGCCCTGGCGCGGTTGTCCGGGGAGTGGAACTCGCCCAGGTAGGCGTAGGCCACGGCCTGGGGCGCCGTCATGCTGTAGTGCGTCGACAGAGAAGCGCCGACGCGTTGAAAAAAAAAAACACAAAAAAATAAGAAACATAAACTGAGGACGTATTAAAAGTATTCGGGCCAGCACCTCCTTTAGTCCTGAATACGAGATGTGAAAGGGAGCTGCGAGCCACCGCAATGCCAGGGACGTCGAGCGGGCCGCGCGGCGAGGTGCGGCGAGGGGGAGGAAGGGAGAAGCCTAATTACGGCCCTTGCAGAAATGCTCCCTTTTGGCGTGCTGGTTTTATTTTTGTAATTTTTCGTTTTAGAAATGGAAATATAAATTACATGATGCGAGGCGCGCGGCTAATCAAGAAAACCGTCACCCAAACGAAACGACTTTCCGTTTGCTCCGGTAAGGCAAGATGTCAAGAATCCTCTTTTCCATCTCGCTGCGCGTCGCGTCCAAGGCAGGAGGGGGAGAGGGGGGGGGGAGTGGTTCGCGGCGACGCCCCCCACCCGCGGCGGGGCGCGGTGCGCTTACAAGAAGCCGCTGAGGAACTTGAGGGTGACGAGCGCGGCGTAGTTCGGAGCGAAGGCGGAAAGCAGCGCCACCACGGCGTCGGCGAACAGCGTCACCCGGATCACGTTGCGCCTCCCCGCCGTGTCCGCCAGGTAGCCCCAGAAGTGCGAGCCGAAGATCATCCCTGCGCGGCGAGAGGAGTGTGTAAACAAAGCAGTCGCAGCACTGTACTTTCGTCGCTCTGTCTCTTTCGCGCTCTCGCGGGAGCCCCAGTGGGTTTGAGAGAGGCACATCGAGTCGTCGAGTCACAGTACCGATATACACGATGGCGCCCAGCACGCCCTTGTCCAGGTCGGACATGCGCAGGTCGCAGGCCGCGGCCGGCAGCAAGTAGCTGGGGCCCAGGATCTCGCTGGTGGTGCACGTGATGGTGCTGCCGCTGATGATGAGCAGCAGCAGGTGGAACCGCCCCGTCCCTGCAGCAGGCGGTAAAAAAATTGGTTCACCCATAGTTCAACTTGGCAAGACGGCAGTACGCGCCGCGCATACCTGTGAGGGCGATGGCCTCCTCGTAGGGGACCGCCCCCATGGCGAGCTCCGCGTCGTGGTGCTGCTCGTGGCGGCGGTGGCCTGGTGCAGGTGGCCTTGGTGCAGGCGGCCTTGGCGGAGGTGGCCTGGATGCAGGTGCTGGCGACGGAGGTGGCCGCGGCCGCGCTGCGCCACGCGCCGACGGCCGACGCGGACGTTAGCGACGGGGCGCTACTCGCGGTGCCCGGTGGCGTGGCCTGGCGGCAGCCTGACGGCGTTCCGCGGTGCTCGCCTCGCGCCTTGAGAGGAAGAGCAGCCCGAGGCCGCCACGCCACCACGCCGCGGCCGTGGAGCCGCCGCCCGCGGCCCGAGGTGCGCGCCACTCATTATCATGTGGTGTCACGTGCCCCGCCCCGCCGCCCCGCCGCCCCGCCGCCACCACCGCCACCACTTCGCCAGCTTAATAGTTTGGATGGCTCGTATTTCCAGCCGCAAGAGGGGTGCGCGGCGGGGTGGAGCGGGGCGCGGCGGGGTGGGGCGCGGCATAACGATATTATCGCCGGCGAGGCAAACTACTGCTAGGAGTGCGGGCGGGGGCCGGGGGTAAATTAGCAAAAGCGCAGAAGGGTGGGAGCGAGAGGGAGAGTGAGAGCCTCTTGCACTAATGTCGGTTCGCCGCGGGGCGCCGCCTTCGCTCCGCGCTGCTGCAGGGCCTGCAGGGCCTGCACCGCGGCCTTGATGGCGCTGTTGATGGCGGCGTGGGCGACTGGCGCCGAAATTAGTCCCGCAGTGTCTCCTTGTTTTGTGGAACTACGACCGCAGCCTGGCTAAGTTCGAGACCGTCAAGTTACTCGAGGTGGCGCGCGCGACCCTCGAACGAGAGCTCAAACCTCTCGAACGGACCCTCGAACCGCGCGTGTCCGCGTTCCTAGCTTGTCGACAGGCGCCCAAACTCTTTGCTCCCGCGACAAAGTCACCGCGTTATCAACCAAACTAAAACTGCAGTTGAGACAGTTGAGACCTCCACGCCACCAGTAGCAGCGGCTGCGTGCGCGCGCGGGGAGACGGGAGAGGGGAGGGGGAGTGCATTAATTCCAAACTTTCCGCGCCGCGCGCAACAACTCGGCCCAAACCAAACTAAATCGGGCGGCGGCGCGGCGCCGCGTCCAAGTTGGCGGCAATTTGAATCGGAGCCGTCGACGCCACGCTGCTGCCATACTGCCATCGTGTCAACAGGCTGGGATCATCGCTCGGCGTGCAGCGTGTGCAGCCGCGCCGCTCCAAAACGGATCGCCTCGTCGCTCTGTCTCTGTCGCACTCACGGGGCGGTCCGAAGGCGTGCGAGAGAGACAGAGCGACGACGTGGTCCTTCGGCATCGCTCGGCAGCGTGCAGCGTAGAGACGGCCGAGCCCCGAGCCGCCATAAAACGTTATCAGGACCTTGATCCCCGCGGCCTGCGGGCCTGCGTCTGTCTGCCCTGCGTCCTCACGGCGAGCGGCGGAGTCTTAGGTGTTAATTGCCAACAACACCGAATCGCAAGGCTGTCAAACTGACAAGTGGCAGGGCAGGTCTGGGTAGGAGGGGGCACGCACCCGTAATGCGTCGTTCGCGTAAAAGCAACGAGAATGAAGTTGTTTCCAGTGTGTCCTCGCGGCAGGCGCGGGTGGCAGGGAAGCCCACGACGCCGCGGCACCACGCCAACGAGGAGGCCGACGGTGGTGGTGGTGGCAGCACCGCTAGGCTGCTGCGAGGACTCACTCCAACAACGGCGAGCCTCTCGAGGGGCGCCAAGTCGAATGCGCGTCGCTGGTCCTGTGAGGGGCTAAAGGCCCGTCCTGTGAGAGAACAAAGCCAGCCAGCCAGCCAGCCCTCGGCGCGGCCGGGGCCGGCCCCTTTGACGGGGAGGCGGGGGATTAGGAAGCCTCCCCTCGTTGCCAGCCACTTGTGCTCGCTCGTCTGAGCCTACAAGCCTGGGCTGCCAGGGCTGCCTCGCCCGAAACGCCTCGCCTGGGCCGGAGCCAGAGGCAGAGCCAGAGGCGGCGCCGCGGAGATTCGCGCCAACAGCCGAAAAAAAACAAGAGAATCGAGCTTTGTAACAAAACGGTTTATTGCAAAACGGAGGTATGTACACGGGGGTGGTGGCGGCAGGTGGATCAGTGCTGGAACTTGCCCTGGCGGGGCAGGGCGAAGCTGAACGCGCCGCACGCTGCAAGCAATCACAGTGGCGGGTCAGTCACACGGCGCAACACTCTTAAAATAAACGAAGGTTATGACTGTGGCACCAACATTAGACAACAGCCACGACCTTCATTTTTCTCGCAATGATGAGCGCACGCGAGGGCCATTCCGGCCTTACCTAGGAGCACGCCGCCCAGCGCGTAGAAGGTGGCGGGGCAGGCCGACTCCAGCAGCGAGCCGAACATGAGGTTGCCGACGATGGAGCCCAGCCGGCCGAACATGAGAGACAGCGACACCGCCATGGCCCTGTAACAGTGTCCATTGCGTTCAAAGCCTTGCTCAAAATTCCCTCATTCCCTCGTCGCTACGCTGTTGGAGGAGAGGAAATTTCAGTTTAAGGAGTGGGCCTAATTAGATCGAACCGCGAGTCGAGTTCGACCAGAGCGCGCTTACCTGAGGTGCGTGGGGAACATGTCGACGGCGATGCTGGAGAAGAGCGAGATGCACATCTCGGTGACGGCGCACACGATGCAGGCCAGGATGAGGAAGCCCAGGGAGGAGTCGACGAACTGCAGGCCCAGGCCGCACGCGCCGGTCAGCAGCAGGGACAGGACTGGAAGGACGACAACAACAACAACATGAGTCATTGGAGATGCCGAGCCTCTCGCATTTCACGCCCCGCGAGGCAATCGCGTAGTTCTGTTTTTGTTTCCGTTTTGTTTGGTTCCCTCCGGTTCCAGCCTTCCACCCTTTGGGCCCCTTGGCCCCTTTGGCCTTCTCATCTTTCCACTTCGATCAGGAGCCACTTGGCGCGCTTGGCTGGGCCGAGCGTGGGCCGCACGCTCCAATAATCCGAATCCACGCGCGCCGCGCCGCCGCGCCGCCGCGACTCAAAGGATGCCTGCCTTTGTCAGCGCGTGGCGCGCGCTGCCGCGAGGGTCGGGCTCCGCTGCTTACCAGTGGCGGATCCAGAAGCAGCCCCAGGGGGAAGGGCAAAGCGAATACTGGATACTCACTGAGCAGGCTGCGTTTGCCCAGCGGGCCCACCAGGAACACGCTCAGCACGGGCGCGATGACACCGGCCACGCCCACGTACAGGTTGTTGACGAACACGTCCGTCTCCACGACGGCCTCGCAGGCGGCCGCGGTGTCCGAGCCGTTGGCGGCGGGGCCCAGCAGCCCCTCGATGGACGCGCACACGCTGGCGCTGCGGCCCTCGTGCGTCGACTCGAACATGGCCATGCGGTTGAAGAGCTCCGGCAGCCACGTGGGCAGCCCGTTGGCGCTGCGGCGTCCAAGCCATCATCACGGTGCAGCGGTCTCCCTCGCACTCGCTGGACGAAGGGCACTCGGCACTCACCCCGCGATGATGCCGAACATGATGAAGAGCGCCAGGAAGGTGGACAGGGCGTGCTCCAGGGTGAAGAGCGGCGCCGTCTGGTTCCACACGGACCGCATCACGGCGGCGATGGACTTGGGGTCGGCGCCGGCGGCGTGCCCCGCGGTGTGGTCAGTCGGCGGCGCCAGAGAGTCGACCTGTGGACGGCGACAGCGTGCGCGACGGGAACCTCGCTAGTGAGACAGACACGTCACCGAGGCCAAAGACTCACCGGGAACTCCTCGGGCGGCCTGCCCGTGTTGGCGCTGTACACCCTGCGCAGCACGGCCAGGGCGTCGTCGGCGCGGCCCTGGCTCAGCAGGTACTTGGGGCTCTCCGGCAGCGCGCACATCCCCAGCGCCGTCACCAGCGACGGCACCGCGCACAGGATCACGTACAGGCGCCACGAGTGTGCCGCCATCCAGGGAAGCTCCAGCGACCACGTCATGGGCAGCACCCACCAGCCCACGCCTGGGATAGGAGACAGCGAGTCAGCCGGCAATGGTAATGGTAATGGTGCGGAGCGCCTGGAAGGTGGGCAGGCGGCGCCGCCGCACGGTCACCGGAGTGCGGCGGGTTGCCCATCCCCGCCTTCGCAGGCGCTCCGGGCCGCGCTCCACGGCTCCGCGCTCGCAGCGCGAGTTCCATGGTTCCCCACCTGGAAGGAAGATGAGCCCAATGGCGGGGAAGACGGCGGCCCAGACGAACGCCTTGGCCCTGGTGGCGGGGCTGTGGAACTCGCCCAGGTACGCGTAGCCAACGGCCTGTGGCGCCGTCACGCTGTAAAACAAAATTAAAGCAATTAAAAGAACCGCAAAAAAAAAGAAAAACAGAGAGAGAGAGAGCAAAAATGTCTTTAAGTGATACTGTGTTAATTTATCTTGACGTACAAGAAGCCGGCGAGGAAGCGCAGCACCAGGAACATCCAGTAGACAGGCACCAGGGCGGCCAGGACGGCGATGGCCGTGTCCACGAACAGCGTCAGCAGCACCACGCTGCGCCGGCCTGTCGTGTCCGCCAGGAACCCCCACAGGTGCGAGCCGAACAGCATGCCTGCAAAACAAACAAAAACAATCAAACATAAACAAAAACGAAACGACAAACATTGGAAGTGGCGCGGCCCTGCGGGCCTGCGCCGGGCTTACCTATGAAGGCCATGGAGCCGAGCAGGCCCTTGTCGGCGTCCGTCATCTCCAGGTCGCACTGCGCGGCCGGCAGCAGGTAGCCCACGCCCAGCAGCTCGCAGATGGTGGCGGTGATGCAGCCGCCGCACACCAGCAGCAGGCCGAAGTGGAAGCGCCCATGGCCTGGACAACAACAACAAGGCCCATTCCATGTCCGCAATGTTGTCGGTTTTGATTCCGCAGTCCGAGCTCACTCACCGACCAGGGCGATGGCCTCCTCGTACGGCACGCCGCTCCGCCGCCCCGCCGCTCCTGGTGAAGGACAAGGTCGCGTCAGAGAAGACACCGAGGAAGGAGAACAGAGTAGCAGCTTGTCGGCGACGGCCTCGCCCGCCATAAACGGGGGATAAGGCGAAACCTTTGAAGTCTGTGCGGATCTCGGCGGGCTCGGTCTAAGCCCGCCTTACGCTGCCTGATGCTTCGTCGCTCTGTCTCTCTCGCACTCACGGGGCGTTCCGTCGGGGCGCGAGAGAGACAGAGCATCGGCCCTCTGTCGGTGCGGGCGGGCCTGGCGCGTCGTGCACGTGGACTGTGCAGGACCGAGCGTCACGGTGTAGCGGAACCAGCGGAACCAGCGGAACCGGGGCAATCAGGGCAGAATCGCAAAGCAGGAAAGCAACGTCTGGTGCAGTCTGACGCGGACAATGTGCAAACCAATTATTTTCCTAATTGTCGGACCGTGGACAAGTTGGCATCCTCGTCGGCAAAACAAACACTTTTATTTCTTTTGGGGCCGCTCCTCCTCCCCCCGCTCGTCCATGTGATAAAAAGCAGTGACTGCAGACGGTGTTAAAGACAAAGTTATTCAGAAAGCACGGCCGCCCGACTGCCCGGAGCGAGACTGGTACTTTCGTTTTTCAAGCAGTGTATCCGTATAATGCGAGACGGTCGCGCGTCATTGCGACAAGACAGTGTTGCCACCGAACACGTTCCGACTTTTCCACGATGCGTCCGTGTCGATAGGGTGGCCTAGCTGCCCAGTGGACAAGTTGTCTGTAGGTTTATTGCATTAGGAAGGCTCAGATAGGCACCAATGCATCGTGAGAATCCCCGCACTGTTTCGTCGCTGCCTCGCTCTCTCTCTCGCACCGATACGGGGCGCCCCATGAGTGCGAGAGAGACGGAGCGACGAAAGCGCTGCTGGCTGCTCTACTCACCCAGCTCCTGCTTCGCGTCCATCCGGCGTGAGGGATCGACTGAGCCGAATCTCGGCCCTTATCTGAGACTCCTAACGACGACACCCCCCCCCCCCTTCCCCCTCAACCTGCAAACTGTGCGCCTGGTGCACGCCACCGCTGGGACTGGAGCCTGCCTCAAGCGTCCTCGCGTAGGGGTGCGAGGGAGACAGCGACAAAGCAAACAGTTCGGAACCAGACGACAGACCGCCCAAAAGTTTGCACAAAACCCCTTTTATGGGGCATACGTGCATACAACGAAAGAGCGCATGTAACGTACCCGTTGTACAATTTTGTACAGCGAACCGACACGATCGAAGCGAGTAGGCACTCCACCCCCTTCCCCAGTGTCGCATCGGTCCGCACGCTGTAGTGTTGTATAAACCGGACCGGACCGCCACCGGGCTGAATCAATTAGGCAAATTGGAGCGACGGAATCGCATCGCTGGACAGACATATAGGAGGACGGGCTAGTCGGACGGACGGACGGATTGGCAGACGGACAGGCGGACAGCGGCAGTGCTGCACCGCATCAATGAGTCAAAGCGCCGCCAAGTGGAAGGAGCGCCTCCCAGAAAGGCATAATCCCCGGCAGATAAGGCGGGGATGCCGGGACCCTGGCCGCGGTATTTCGGGAACAGGGCGGCACACGGCTGAGCGTGGTGAGCGTTGCAGAGACCGTGACACTGTGCAGGCAAGCAGCACGCGCGCGAGTGCGTCGGGCTGCCCACCTCGCCGGCGGGTCGATCAGTCGACTCGGCCGGCCGACCGCGATCGAGATATCGAGTGAATGCCGGCCACACAGTTTAGACGTTGGCGACGACGAATCGGTCAAAAGGTATTAGATCCCCCGGCTTACCTTTGTCTTTGTCCTGGTGAGACTGGACCGCCATCTCCAGGTCGACAGCTCCAGCCGCTCCAGCGGCCCGGTCACCGCCTTGGTCGCCGCCGCCGCCGCGGCCCGCCATGCTGCGGACTCTCTCCGCTGCCTCGGCTCACAGCGATGCGGATGCCTGCGGACACATGGATGGGCCGGGCATGTTCGACTGCGATTGGGCGGCACGGCGCAGTGCAAAAACCACGTAACACAACAGTGACACAGTGTCAAGGTCGGACGCGCAGCCAAGCGCCACGCCGCCGTGAGAAACGACGCGGACGCTCCCGGAATCGCCATCAACGTCCGCGAAGAACAAGGAACGGCCAATTGGCCCAGAAACTTGGAGGGAAGCTCAGGGGAATCACCCACCGGTACGGAGTGGCGGACCGCTGCGCCCGTCTTTCTGTCTCTGTCGCACCCAGCGACAGACACCGCAGGCTGCCTCCGAGACTCCCTCTCTCTCTCGCACTCGCGGAGCCAGTCTCCCTGCTGGCCTATTCGCACGCGCCCTGCATCTTTCTCTCACGCACGCTAACGAGTGGTGCCGACCTGGGGGCTGGGGCTGGGGCTCGGGCTCGGGCTGGGGCGGTCCCCGCGGCCTTGACATTGCAGCGACCCCCGCCGCCGCCGCCGCCACCGCCCCGCGAGGCAGTCCGTCAAGGCGGCGTGGCGGAGCGCGGTGCGGCCTCTCCACGTAATCGCCCGGCTCAGTGAAAGCAGTATGCCGTCACCGACGCGCCGGTTTCTGGGGACGCGGGTTCAAATACTACCGGTTCCCACCAACAAACTTTTTGCTGTCTGTTCACACTGTCACACAAGTTTCAGGCGTGTAGCGGAAGACTGACGATACAACCTTCGAAATTTCTCGAAGCCGCCGGAGCGGAACATTTGCAGACCGGTCAAGTGTCAAAAAAGGTCTCAGCCGAGCGAGACGCCGACCGCCACACCGGTCGACACATGCGGTCTCTCTCTCACCTTTTTGCGACGTCGAGGACGCGATTCTGCTGGGGGAAAGCACAGCGGTGCCGCTACCGTGTTGAGGTCACACCGAACACCGTCAATTTCGCCTTTTGTTTATTTTTCTGGCAACAACAACAACACTTCCCGTGCTCCTTGGCCGCTCCGCCGCGTCTGCTGGCCGCCGCGCGCCGCGCCGCTGAGGCACTACTGACCGGGTTCCGGTGCCCCGGTGCCGGTGCACGTGTGTGCCACTGTGTGGGTGTCGGCAACGTCGGGATTATTCCACTGATTCCACTGTCCGCGCGACTTGGGTGCGAGTCGTGGCCGTAGTCGTTGTCGAAGTCGTGCGGCACGCGTGACAAAGACAAGACAAACGTTAGTCGATTCCAAAAGCACCCAAGCGAGCTGCACTCGGTGCGACTCCGACTCTGCCGGTGAGACTCGAGCAGACTCACTCGGGCCCAGCGGCCCAGCAGTGGGCGGGGCTTCGGCTCCGCTTCAGTCGGCTCGACCGCCCTGCCCTGCCGCCCTGCCGGCGAGCAGACATTCCGAAAGTCGTTTTCATCGTTCTGTCTCTCTCGCACTCGTGCGGCGCCCCTTGGAGGTGCGACAGAGACAGAGCGACGAAGACGACTCTCGGGTCGAGTCTGCCGGCGGGCGGCCACCTTGTCCCGCTAACGAGAACGAGACGGACCAAAGTCAACCAAAGAGCAATGACAATCGGCAAGACACCACGAGCTTCGCGCTTGCCCGCTTGCCGCGGGGCACGGCTATTATAAGCCACCGGGCAACGGACTGGTTTCGTCGCTGTCTCTCTCGCACCTGCACGGAGCGCCCCATGAGTGCGAGCGACGCCTGCCGGTCCATGACATTGCGCTGACACGGCGCCGTGACCTTCCACAAGCCGCGTGATCTCCACTCGACGGCTTGACCCAGGGCTTGACCCACCCCAAGCCCCCACCTCATCAAGTTCCGCAGAGCGCTTCGTCGCTCCGTCTCTCTCGCACCCTTTCGCAACGCCCCGTGAGTGCGAGAGAGAAGCACTATTCGGAGTCTGCGTGCTGCAGAGCACCGCCTGAACGGCGGAATCGGTCCCTCCGTGGCCGTGATCCCCGCGACGCTCTACGCCGGCCCCTTCACTGCGCCGAGGCGGCCGATGACGACGGCCAGCTAATGGGCATGCGTGCGGCTGCGTGCGGCGGATCCAGGACGACGGCGACGACACGCACTCGTCACCAAGGCGTCATCTTGCAGGCCGATTCCTGGCGTTTCCTTAGGACTCGCACCCGGCTCACGCGCTCAGAATCTAAGCGCGTAGCGTTTTCCAATACAGAGAGACGAAGTAACGCGGGCCCTCTTCGCCCTAGGTCCCCGTGGTCCCCTAGGTCTAGGTCGCTGACGGCTAACGCCGCCCTGGCACCGTATCGAGGCCCTTGGCAAACACAGCGCCGCGATAAGTACTATTTGTTTTCCTTCGCGTCCCCTCCCCCACCCCATCCAGAGCCAAAGCCGAATTCATAAACTTGGCGGCGCCTCCAAGTCGCCGAAAGATGGACTTGTTGAAATTACAAGGGGGCCTCGGGTGGGCCTTTTGATGCAAATCGGGCTTCAGGGCCTCGACTGCCAATTGCGCCGAGAATAAAGGAAAAAGGCGCGACGGAAAGGAGGGGGCGGGGCTAGAGCGTTTATTGCCGCTTTAACAAGAATCTTCATCGCCCGCGCGGCACTTGGAGAAAATATTTCTGTAGCCGTTTGGTGACTCACGAGATCGGTCTCTCGGAGTGGACACTGCGTCGTGTACAGTGCGTTGTGGCGTGTCTCCCAGCCTCGAAGAGACCGCAGGGCACGCCGGGGCACACCAGGGCACCGCAGCCCCGCAGGGAAAACGCTACCGCAATTGCACGCAAGGATCGTCGGGGCCGAGCCGTACTGTGCCGTACTGTACCGCACCCCGTGGCGCCCCATGGCGCCGAGGCCGAGGCTGCACTGCCACCTAACGGCCTGACGGCCTGGTGGCCTGGTGGTGGCACAGACCTAGGGCCAAGGCTAGCCAAGGCCACGGAGACGAGGTGTCCACCCGTCCCATCAGGCCGATTCCGAAGGGATCGCTGCTTCACTGTCGCACTCATGGGGCGTCCCGTGAAGGTGCGAGAGAGACAGCGTGATGGAGGCACGGTTCGGAATCAGCTTTTCAGTCCCCACCCCGTCAATAACTCCTTTCTCTACCCTGCCCGATGGCCGGCTGGCTGCCTGGAGCCCGGAGGCACCGAGGACTTCCCCCTGGGAGGGGGAGGGGGCCCGGTCTGGAGCCTGCAGCCGTCCGGATCGAGGAACGGGTTTATATAAACAAGTGTCCTCGACCGTGAATCGGCAGTCGCGGCAGTCGTCACGGCGGCGGAGTGGCGGTGCGGCGCGGTCAGACACTCGGTCAGACATCACCTCGGGCGACGTGATGAGGGCCTGCTTGGTGTCCGCGCTGTTGCTGGTCGTGGCGGGGGCGAACGCCGCCAAGCTGCGTAAGTTTGCGCGGTCTTCCAACAGCCCGACAAAAGATTCCAAAAGAACACGCATTTTGAAAGTTGTAGATATGCCGACAGACAAGCATTGAACACTGAAAAAAAAAAGCTCGGTCACTATATCAGCCAACTCATCATCCGATCGCTTCGACCAACTATCCTTTTTGGCCCGTCCCGTGTATTTTTTGCATAATTTTTTTAAAATCGTGCAATCACTAACAAATATGCATCAATTTATTATTAATATTTCGTACGCAGCATCCACATGGCAGACTTGCGTCATCAACCAGCCCGGGACTGACGCTTGCCTGGCGAAGAACATCCAGACCGCCATCCACGACCTCGCCGTCAAGGGTATGCACACTGCAGGTGCTCGTCAAGGACGTCTTTGAGACGAGCTGGGCTCATGCTAACGATGGTTCGCTCGGTATGGTGTGCAGGGTCGCCGTCCCTGGGCGTGTACCCCATCGACCCGTTGAGGGTGACCAAGCTCAGTCTCTCTTCCGGATCCGGCTCATTCGTCTTAGACCTCACATTCTTCGACCTGGACATCTTCGGCCTCAAGAACCTCAACATAGAAGAAGTCAAGTCAGTTGAAACTACGCCCTCCATGAATTCCATTTCAATGCGTGATGAGGTGGTCGCCAGGTGAGACGTGAACCTGGGTTTCGGATTCCAGGTCGGACATCCCCAACGGCGTCTTGAAATTCAGTCGAGGCACCATCAAGTCCGATCTGGTGCTGAGCGGTGACTACGCCGTCAAGGGTAGGCTTCTGGTGGTGCCCATCGGAGGGACCGGCAGGTGCAACATCACTCTGGGTAAGCGACATAAAAGTCATCTTACGTGCGAGATTTTCGTCTTGCTGTAACTGCCGTCTTCCTTCAGGAAACCCTGTGAAAGTCGACGGCCGGTTGGCACTGTCCAAGTACAAGGGCCCCGACGGACGCACGTTTGCTCGAGTGGACGACTTCCAGTTCGACTTCTCGCAGAAAACTTTCACTCTCAATTTTCACGATAAAGAAATTGGCGGCACGGCTCTAGGTAAGTATCTTAGATTATCAATTCAAGTAAAAAAAAGTTTTCACACATTTTTCCTGTTGTCACGGTTTTTTATTTGTTTTTCCATACGTCACGCGCCGGGCCGCTGAGTCGGGGGTTTTGCGCTTATTTTATTTTTTGTTTCGAACAGGTGCGACTCTGAACAGGATTGCCAACGATAACTCCCGAGAAATCCTGAAGGACCTGAAGCCCGCCATCTCCAACGCTTTCGGACAGGCCTTCCAGGATATTGCCAACAGAATTTTGTCCAAGGTCCCTTTCAACGAGGTTTTCCCGAGTAAATAATGTACTGTTCCCCATAGGTAGGTGTAATTGAGGAACAGGTCGTGCTTCACTGGAATGAACAGAGCAGTACACCGGGCTGGCCTCCCTGGGGTCTGCAGGCGTTCTCTTTATTTCAGTGTAGCGCCCCTGTGCAATGGCAGAGGCCAAATGATGTGACTGATTGTTGTATACTGTATTATGTTGCTGTATCAGTTGATCTCAGCGGCCCCACGGCCCCTCAAGTATCTTGGCATTCCCCCTCCCCCTTTCCCAAATGCCCACACACAGCTTTAATTTTAGTTAGTACTTTTCCAACCTTTAAGAAATGTGAAACTACTTAGGCGAATGAATTGATCGGAGGAAATAAAAATGTGATGATGACTGTAGAAAGATTTTTCTCTGCCGAAATTTTGAACAACTACAGGCCACGCGCCCACGCGCCCCGCCCCCTTCCGCAGTACGGCGTTCCTCCGCAAGAGGGCAGCAGGCAGCGAGAGCGCAGCTCGGCAGCAGAAGACGCCGGACGTGGGCGCGGCGCCCGCAGCGTAAATACACTGGTTTATTATGATCGACGACAAAGTGTTGTGAACTCTAGCACAATGAGTTCAACTTCTCTGCAAACGGCTGCAGAGGAGTATTTCCATTCGCTCAACTCGATTGCCGAGCGCATTTCGGCAGATGTGGCGTCAACCAAAGATGCATATGAAGAGCTGTGGAATACTCTCAGTGCTGAAGAACAGAGACAGGTTATAGACGAAACGATAATCTATCCCGAAGCCGTACTCAAGTATGCTTTCGAAGACTCACTGGAGAAACCCGAGTTCTCGCCCCGACTGAACATTCAGACCGGTGGCAAGTACATTATTGATGACGAAGGTAGCAAAGGATCTGTAAGTATTGCCTTGTTCATTGTTATGATAAATGTCTTTCTTGACTGTCTTCAATGGTTTTCAGATGAATGATTTTTAATTTGTTGTGCCCCTCCTATTCTAGGGATTGACGTGGAGAGACGAGCATTCAGCTCCATTTTCATGGCTCACTCAAAGCCAGTTGAATTTGACCTTGTCAGGCGACAAAGTGACTTTTTTTAACTCTTTGTCTCCGCCTCAAGTAAAACCAAGACTGCCCCCATTTAGAAGCCCTCATACTCAACCAAAATCTGAATCTACTTTAAAATCAAACACTAAGGAAGCTGAGAGTGAGACTGAAACTACTAACAATACTAGTGGGAATGGTGAGCCATTCATTGACCACCCCAGAGTTGTCCTTGGAGGGTCGGCTGGAAACACAGCCAAACTGGCTTCAGTGATTGGTGCCAAACTGAAGTTTCCTGCCAAAGTAAATGGAGCTCAAACAACAAACGGAACTGGAAACAATGTTCCCCAGAATGTTGAAGATACTCCAAGTTCCGGCCTTCTCAGTAAGCTTAAGAACAAAACAGCCATTCTTAAAATTCCAAATTCATTGAAAAATGTGGCCAATGGTAAAAGTTCTACTGAAAATGCCTCTCGAAGCAAAAGTGTGGAATCTGACCGGGAAAACTTAGTTCAGGGCAAAAATATGATCAATATTCTGCCTGCCAAGCACAACAAGGCAATGGCTCCAAAGCCCCCTGTTTCTAAACCCAAGACACCACCACCACCTCCTCCACCTCTTTCAAAGCGCAAGTCCTCTTGTGAAGGAATGGCCACCATGGACCCAGAACGTATGGCACTGCTTGGCGACAGCTGGAGCTCAGAACTTTCTGCTGCGCAGTCTTCCAAGTCAGCAACCATGAAATCAGCTGCTGAGTCTCTTGCTATGACCACCACCGACTCGGCATCAGACATGGAAACAGCTTCAACATCAGTTCGCAGTCCATCAGTGACATCACCACCTCGTGAAACGGCCCCAGATTTCATGGAGCCTATTGCTGGAGCTGACAACATCCCCAAAACAGGCTTCGAGTTTTTGGACAATTGGTAAAATCTATTCAATGGCAATGGATTGTCTGCTTACTATTGAAGCATACAGATGCCCGGCCCAGTAGTTTCAGAATGTATTGTATCAGCTCTAGTACTATACGCAGGGTTTCTCTCTCCCTTCAAATTACAGAATTTGATTCATTGAAGGTAATTCTGGTCCTTTATGCATTAATTGTGATAATTTCTTTTGTTTCTTAATGTCCAAAGCTGGCTAAGCTTGCTCGTTAAAGGTGCTTCCGGGTAGCCTTTTTCTTAAACTCATTTTTCAGTTTAATTTATTATTGAAATGTTAATTGAGAAGTGGTATTCAAAGCCTCATTAATTCGTAGTCATACTCTTATTTTTAACATTGATGTGTCCAAACAGAGCTTGCATTGCATGAGTTATTTATTTATTTTAGCTTTTATTTCAAATGCTCATCATTTCCTCAATAAATTATAAAAGACTCCCATGAAACCTTATGTATACTCCAGACATGGCTTAACCATGGTATTCTTGAGGTGGACTAGCACTTCTGTTGAGGGTCAAACCTTAGGTTTGACCTTGGGTTTTATGAAGTGACACTGTTGGGATCTTAATACCATAGTTAAGTGCATTTTAGGTCCCATGTCTCTCATTTGTGGTTTATTATTTTTGATGATACCATTTATGAATAATTTATTTTGTAAAATATTGAACGCTTGAGTTCTGAACTATTTACAAGTTCCTTTTAGCATTTTTTTAAAAATAAAAGAATGATGAATGTATGACTGACAGTAGTTGTGCTGTTTGGAGCTTGTATTCTGGCCACGGCCACACCTATTGAAGTTGTGTTGTCAATCTCCCTCATTTCTTCCTTCCTTTTTATATGAGTATTTTGACTGAGAGAAACTGGAGGTGCAAGATTTTGGGTCAATTTTATGTAAGATTTGTGCTATAGATGCATCATATGCTGTTGTGTATGTATATTATGCTTATTTAATGTCAAAATAATCCTTTTAAAGACAAGTTTTTATATCATCCACATTTATTATTAATCATGAATACATTTTCTGTGATGACATAACTGTATTGCATATGTGCAGATTCTATGCTTCCTGCTAACCTTCCTATTCTCTAATAAGGTTTCTCTTACAAATTTTACATTTTTGAATGCTGGCAATCTGTTGAATTCCACATGTTGTTTAGGCCAGGCATCATTGAAGCTGAGCAGAGCATCAAAAGGCAGCAAAGAAATTTAGATGTACTCTGAAATGGGGTTTATATCTCTTCAATAAGAATTGTTTTTCTGTTAATGTCATTGGAGCTTAGCATGTAAGTGTACACAAAGATTTTCAGAATCAAAGAGTTTGTAATTGTAATCAGACTGCGCTTGTGACCACTGTAGATCAAATTGTTGGCCCTCCTAGGAAACATTAGTTATAAAATATACGTAGTCATTGAATGGAGATTACATATCATGTCAAAATGTTCATAAAGCCATTGTGTATTAATATCTTAATAGTTTTAATAAAATTTCTAAAAATAACCCAGTATGAACAGGAAACAGGTCAATTAAATTTATCGCCTTCCACTAAAAGAGTAATTATTATCTTAAAGTTACAAAACAATATACACTGTACACAGAGAGTACCATTAATGATACCTTTCACAAAAGGCCAAATATCGATATTACACTAATCAAATCACCACTCTGAAAGGTTCATATCTTCCACCACATCTGCAGCACCATCGTCATCATCATTCTGGCTGTGAGAAATCTTAACTTTCTTCTTGGCTCCCGCTGATGTCTTCTTACCACGCTTGCCTCGGGGTTTCTTAGCAACCTCCTCATCATCGTCGTCATCATCACCAAAGTCAGCACCATCAGAGTCCGAATCATCAGACGGAAGCAGAGTGACAGGACCCTCTGCACTGCCCTTCTTCCTTTTCAAGTTTCTGTTAATTTTGGGAAGGTTCTCAGAGATGTCAATGGTATCCTTCTTCAGTTTTGCTTCCCTTGCAGCATTCATTTTCATCCACGATGTGCAGAACTTCTCTAGGGGAGTGCCCTTCACCCTAACTGCAGTTTCCCAGTCTTCAATAGCCTTGGTGTCAGAGAGTTTAAAGGCTGCTGTTTTCCTCTCAATTTCTATAAACTTGGAATTTTCCTCAATCTTTTCTAAAATTTGTCTAAACTTTCTGGTGTAGTTAGCTACTTTACATTTTTTTTGGAATTCTCTAATCTGAAAAATAGTGGGTAAAGCCAAATCCGGAAAAGCTACAGATTGTGAATCATTAGAGAGAGATTCAAGTAATAAGCTATAGATGTTTTCAATCACAGCATCCTTGAAACCATTTTCCTGCTGCTGTGTTTTGGAAACTCTGAGGATGCAACTGAAATCCAGAGGTTTCATTGAAACCTGTAACAGATACAAGAAATGCCATTAATTTGTTAAAAAAAAAAAACATTCATTTCATCACATCACAGGCTGAACTTAAACATACCTTGGTGTGTTTCTTGTTGAAGTCATACGAATTCAGGATTTCAAGCAAGAAAGGTAGTACTGGGATGAAGATTCCAGTACTCTTGGAGAGGTTGACCAGAAGGCGTACAGCATGAAAACGCTGAGGGAAATACTGAGCTGTTGGAGTAAGCTTGATAGCGCCAACTATGATTTGCACCACTGGATAAAGGAGAGGCTGGAGAGCAGTCTTATTTGAAGCCCCAAGCACTTCTACCCATAGAGCTAAGGATGAAAAGAATTGCCAGTTATTAACTGACTGAGTGGCTTCTTTCTTTTGTAATGTGATTGCATTCCGCAGGTGAATAGCTAGCTGTCGAATGTACATGAATGCATGTTGATATGAGACATTTTCATCCAGAAGGAACATTTCTGCAAGAGATCTTCTCATGAAACTGATTCCAGGGAGAGTGTTTGGAGAGATGAATTTAGTATTTTGAACATATGCTAAATACATGTGACGTAGAGTTTGATCCAGTAATGTATTCTTCTGGAGGGATGTAGCTCTCAAAAGACACATGAAAGCAACAACTCTGACAGTTTCTTCACCTGTTGACCATAAATTGATCATCCTTTTCACAAATTGTTTGGTCACAACAGAAAAGCAAACAACAAATGGAGTCATCTGGTGCAAATGCTTTAAGACCACTGTAGAAATATTCACTGATGCAACACCCTGAAGTAGTTGGAGTAAATCAGTTACATAAGATCTTAAAAGTGTTTTGACTTTAGACCAACGCTTGCATTTGGCTGGGTTAGTGAAATTGAGTGAAACTTCACTCAGATTTAGATATCTGCGAAGAGCTGGTAGCAAGTCTAGCACACACATCTGAACAACAGCATTAAAGACAGCACTGCCGTCAACTTTATAAGCACAAGCAGATCGCTCGTCTTCAGGGGCTACTCGCATTAAAGCAGCATGGAAAGCTTCCACAGCATCGCTGATAGTTTGCACACTTTTCTCTGACTGCAGGCTAGCACGCCATTTTTCCACCATCTTAAGTGTAACAGTACCGCTTCTCTTCTTAGGCGAGCTGTCGTCATCGTCTTCATCATCATCATCATCTCCTCCTTCAAAATCACTCTCATCACTATCTAATTTTCCAGGGCGGTGAACCTGTTCATCTCCATCTGCTTCACTTTCGGATTCACTATCGGATGCATTGAACTGAAGCAGCTTCTTATCATTTTCTTGTAGATATTTATAAAACTCTGGGTCCAGATCCTTTAACTTATTCAGTGACTTTTTGTGCTTTGAACCAACCATCATCTCATCTCCAGAGTCGGCTTCAGAGTCCGCAGCATCCTCCTCATCATCCTCTCCACCAGAATCATTCTCCTCTCCTTCGTCATCTCCAGAATCTTCTTCCCCATCGAGCTCTTCGTCTTCTCCAGATACTTCTTCTTCGTCAAGTTCCTCGTCATCTCCAGATTCCTCTTCTCCATCAAGCTCTTCGTCTTCTCCAGACTCCCCATCACCAGCATCCTCCTCTTCAGCTGAATCGTCGTTTTCGTCCTCGTCACTGCTTTGAGCGTGATTCCCGTTGACGCCATTCACTGACTTGGACTTGCCTTGAGCTTGGGGCTGAGGCGCATGGTCCTGTTCATCTTCTGAACCGCTATCACTCGCACCCTCTCCGAAACTCTGCATGAAGTCGTCAACTGACATATCTTTCAGTTTTTTTGATTTCGCTGTTGCATTCTTCACAACTTTACTGGCCTTCTTCTTCATTTTAGAGCTTGCTACTTTGAATGCAAACAGAAACCAACGGGAGGTGCGTGGTAGCAGGTAGCAGCAGTAGGCAGCGTGTCTTCGAGGTTAGGTTTTCCAAGCCTCCTGAAAGTAGAGCTACAACCTTGATCTGTCCAAACAAATAAGAAATAAGGAAAATCAAAATTTGAATAAATCGTTTATGCGTTTAGAGTTATTCCGTTTTATACTTTTTAGTGTTTTATCTAATTTTTAAAAGCAAAATGAGATCCTGGAAATGTAAAAAAAGACGTGTTAACAAAAGTCCATAAGTATGATATGTTGGTACTTTTGGGGTTCTCACACCGCCTGCTACGATTTGTGGTTTTTGCGGCTGGTTGCTGTTGCTGCAGTTGCAGATGTAGCTGTAGCAGTCGCAAACAGAGTTTGTCTTGTTTCGGTATTTTGTGAAGTTATCGTTGATATTCCCGTAAGTCGTCAATTATTCGATATTTAAAACCAACTAACTGCAATATTCCTGTTTCGTTCAAATTCCATGGATATTTCATGCATTTTCTGTGAATGGGTTGAAGGGTTATGTTCTCCTCCGCTCTGCTTTTCTTTCCTAGTGGTTGCGGCAGGAAATGTCATTTTGACGTTATTCCGAAGTGCCTTTCATTGTTCCGATGATTGTCACGCATCATCGTCCCTTTCTCTAACACTTGTGGCGTTTTCTTTTCAGATCGAGATGAGTTGTGAGATGCAAACCGACAAAGAAGCGGAAAAGGAACGCTGTCCTGGAGGCAGCAACCCTCTGGAACAGTATGTCATTCTTGCCAAAGCAGCTAGAGGGGCAGCTGCTGTCGAGTTAGTTAAACAAGTCCTTGAGGCACCAGGGGTTCATGTCTTTGGAGAACTTCTGGACACAGATAATATCAAAGAGGTTGGTATTTGCCATGAAAACTGTTTTGGTCGTAATTGGTCCTTTTCTTATTTTATTATTTTTGCTCTTCAGCTAGCAAATGGACCTCATTCAATGTATTTTGAGCTGCTGAGGCTGTTTGCCTTTGGGACCTTCCGGGAATATTTAGAACATAAGGAGAAACTTCCAGAGTTAACTCCAGTGATGAAAAAGAAATTGCAACATCTCACTATAGTTAGTCTTGCCACTAAAATGAAGGTGAGTTTTCTTCGTACTTTGCTTGTACAAGTTTGTATTATGTCTTTCTATCGTGTGACCATACTCCACTTTCTTATTACAGTGCATTCCCTACTCAGTTCTTCTGCAAGAGTTAGATATAAAAAATGTACGAGATTTAGAAGATCTCATCATTGAGGCAATTTATTCAGGTTAGTTTCAATTTGTGCTACTTTTTGCGACAATTTTTTGTATCAGATCTTTAATTTTGAACTTCTTTGCAGATATAATCCATGGTAAGCTAGACCAGCGTAACAGTCAGCTTGAACTTGATTATGCCATTGGAAGAGACACACAGCCAGGGGATTTGGCTCAGATAAGTTCCACCCTCCAAGCCTGGTGTGATGCTTGTGAGGCAGTTTTGTCTTGTGTGGAAACACAAATTCACAAGGCAAATGCCCAGAAAAATAAATCGCTCAAACACAAAGAGTCCATTGAACAAGAGGTATTTGTCAATTCTCATGAAACCATTGGTTGTTACCTATTGACTTTGTCATAAATTCACTGTCTCATCTTGTGATATTTCAGATTACAAACATAAAAAAGACATTAAAGACACAGACTCAAGATTCTGATGAAGGTATGAACACTGATATGCGAGACGCATTGCACGGAGGACATTCAGACAAATCTAAGAAGGGATTTAGAGTGAAAAATTTGCGGGGCAGTAGTGCTAAGTTCTGGCAGAAGTCTTGAGTTGAGATGGGCTTGGTGTGATATAATGTGATTTTGATGTGAAAATTTGAGCTGTCAAGATACTGAATATTTTGATATCTATCACTCCTACCAGTTACTATTTTATTCAGGACTTTCCTGCTCAAGTTTTAACCTTATGCCCTCTCTTTGTTAATATATTATCCCTAGACCAGGCTTTTCTTTGTTTATTTGTGTATAGCGTTTTCAATGTATGTATATTCATTTCCTTAAAAACTTTCAAAACTACTTACATTATATCTTGCCCCTTGCTCTTTTCCATACCCCCTCCCCTCAAATTGTATTTTTTTTATTTAAAAAAAGAAGGGTTAACTGCATCATTAATAATAAACGACAAATTTAGATGCAGGTACTCCTGAAGCTTCTAACATTAGTTTATCAGTATACCATACTTCTCAAAAAGGCTCGTGCCTCCAGAGAGAATCGAACTCTCGACCCCCAGTTTACTAGACTGGTGCTCTAACCACTGAGCTATGGAGGCGCTTGGTGGGGAGTGGTGTTCACCCAGCACAGTAGGAAAGCAGCTGCCTCTCCTTCCCCCTCCACTTTCCACTCGCCGTCGGCATGTCCCCCACTCCGTCTCCCCTCCCCCACCCGTTTCCCCGGCATGGGACATGCAAGGCCAAATGATATGCTTTTGCTCGCCAGCCAGCCACTACATTTTTTAAGGGATGGAAAAAGATGACTAGAGTGTAATTTACATACGCATGACAGCAATTTTAATACTCAATCACATTAACACAAAAGCATCACAGTGCATTTTTGCAAGCTGTTAAAATAAAACACAAAATAAGAGGAAGTCCACATATACCTGACAAGTTATACAAAATTCTAAAGTTTTAAGGGAGCATAAATTGCCCATTTGCAATAATAACATTGTACATCATGTATAACATCACAAAAATAACAGTAAAATAATACATTTCCTTAAAATTTTAATATTACATAGAGATGTTAGAAACTGAAAAAAAGGTCTCTTGTTCACAAAATGTGAAAACACTTCACAAAATCTAAAGTATCACTTTTTATTTAACCATAACAATAATTTAAGTCACATGTTCAAGACTACATACATGTTTATAAGACTAGTTTCCCAGTTGTAAAATTTAAGTGACCTCAGGTGAGGCTCTCAAGCACTTCTTCCAAGAACAACATTGGATTGGGGATATCTTCTAGCAGATCTGAAACAGATTAAAATATTTAAGGCAGATGAATTATTATGTTATCCGTGTATTAGGTTTTTGTCTTTTGATAACTTGCAATGGGAACTGGTCCACTTATTAAGAGCAAAAAATACTTACTAGCAACATCACAGAACTCATCAAAAGTGGCACATGGTAACAGTTCTTCGCGATACATTGCCATGAGGCGCTCAGATGCTTTCATCAGAGCTTCATCATTATGTCTGATGTAGTCTGCAAGAGCAGATGGCCATTGATCCTCCGTGGATGAAGTCATGGAAACCTTCTGCAATGCACGAAGCGATTCAGTTCAATTCATAATTCAAAAATTAATAATGATAATGCAACAAAATAATAAAATACAAAAAGCTAACTCACCTTCAAGTAGTTGGAGTAAATACCATCAACTAAACCAAAGAAGATGAGATATGGTTTATAGACGGAATAGTCTTTGACGGAAGCATCAGTCAACTTGCTTGTCCCAGCAGAAGATGTAGGGAGTGTTGGGGATATGTGGCGAATCTGAGCTGTTGCTATGGCGCGTTTCAAGTGTGAAATTCTTGTAGTCTGCCAACGCAAGGGTGAATGCAAAAGCAAAGACAGCACCATCCAATACATTGGTCCATCTGAGGCGTAGCTCACTTCAATCCACCTCTCATTAGGAGCTGCATCTGCATAAGCAGTCAAAGTCTTCTCTTCTCGAGCACCACATCGAGTCCTGCAATAACATAAAATTGCCATTATTTTGTGTCTGTAAGAATCCCGCAAGAACTTTTTTTGGAGGGGAAGTACTTACGTGTTTATCACATAGAGGGCCATATGAATCAGGTAAGGAATAATATGCATATTGGATTGGGGTCCTCCACCTCCAGTGTCATCATGGAAACTCTTCTCCTGAGCAAACCTTAGAAGTAGCAGCTTGAGATCATGGACAGTAGATGCATATCCAATGTCCCTAAGTTAAAAAAAACACATTTAAAATTAGTACTGATTATTTAATTTTAGTAACAATGGAGAAAATAGGGACAACAGATTTTAATTACCTGTGTCCAGTGCATTCCTGGAGATAGGTGTTGTGCCTTGCAAGACAGCTGGCAAATGCAGATTCTGGAACTTGGGGTCCCCAAAGAGGCAGAAGGCCATTGCACTTGGTGTTGGCGTTTTGCAGAGCAGCGGACTCCCACTCGTCACGGCCGCGAGCCAGCCGCACAGCGCTCATATGACAATCAACATGCACCACATTGAAGTGGGTGACGGTGCTATAACCAACAGTCTTGCGTGCTTTGCTCTCAAATTCCTCTATGTTACACCTCTTTGTGAATGTGTATATTCCTAAGACTTTGTTAGGTTGGAACTTGTAACCTTCTCGGCAGATGACACAAACAAGGCCAGTCTCTTCACCAAGGTCCTCCAACTGCTGCATCATATTACACTTGGCTGTCACCTGTCCTTTTTCATTTGTGTGCATCCCGAGAGCGCCTAGCTGCTTCTCTCTCATTGCCATAGCTAATCTCTTCTTTTCTGCTCTTGTCTGCTCTCTGACTTCTTCAATGCGGTTTGCAACACCAGTATGAGTGCGCAATGCTTCAAGTAGATTTTCTGCAAGGGAGCCAACGTGCTCATCAGAGGACACCTGTTCAAGGCGATGTATGATGGGGATGCATTCAGCTGCCACTGCAAGCTGTGTAGCTGGATGATCAGCTGCTAGGCCAGTTAGGAAACGTAGGACATACTTCAGAGCAGGTTTTGAGATGTATTCCTTCCACTCTTCACTATCAGTTCGTAACAGAGTCGGCTTAACACAAGGAGCATGGCTTGTTATGTACTCAAGAGCATGCTTAACAATATTAAGAGAAATTATGTAATCTTTCAGAGTATTTCCTATAGCATTCCTTTCAATACCTGCAGTCAAGATGCAGAACAGTTCTAATTTATGTTCATCATCAGAGGTGTGTTCATAATCAAATCGATTAAAATCAAGGGCAGACTGGAAATGATTGCACAGGAGTGCCATTTTCTCTTCGTTGCCATATGTTATAGCAGCAAGAACTCTCGCAAGATGAAGGATGACAGATGAATTATTCCGCGTAGCTGGAGCTGTAGTGCAAGTGAGCAGAGACTCTATGTGCTCTGTTCCTCCAAAGGTATGAGAGAACCTGACAAAAGTTGCCAGAGGCTGTGAGGCTGACTTGGACAGCACTGTCTCCATGATGTCGAGCAGCTGTTGGGTGAGTGATGCCGTTTCAGCTGTGAGACAGAGCTGCAGGGTCTGCAGGAAAATTGTCATGGCACCCAGTTCCGGCTGTGTTAACACCTCTTGGTTCCGACACACTTTCACACACAATCTGAAAAGCTTCAGCAACACCTGTAGTAGTGGGCGGGACCTTGAAGTATCTTTAATAGCTGCTAATCGGTCTAGCATAATTTTCAATCCTCCACAATCTGCCATGACATTTGCCATTTTGTATGCTTCTTCATTGTTCACTTCCTGTTCACTCTTGGCATGGAGTGTCTCAACAAATTCTTCAGTGGCATCGCCCAGCAGGCCTCGCATGCGGTACACAACTCTCATGACATCACCGTCACCTCCTTCAGCAACCCATACTTTCTTGTAAACTTCTCTAACAGGGAGGTCCAGGCTGATAATCTTATTGTTAACCAGCAGCTCCATTCCATTATCATCTTCCAGCAGTGCCACTAACTCGCAGTCTTGACAAATTTTATTTTTCACATCCCTCATCAATGGACCCAGTCCAACTTCAGAACTACTGTATGGATTGCCCAACATCCGCCCTTGAAGGAAATCTTCTTGCTGTGGATCTTTGTCAAGAGAGAGGAAAAATTCCCCAACATCATTTTCCTCGGGGAAAATGATAGAGCACAGACGTTCAAATATAAAAACAGGGGTACGGACATCCTGAATACTGCATCGCTGAACTGTTTCAATGCAGATTTTCATAAAGGCTTTAGTTTCTTCTTCTGTGCCTGTGGTCATCTCTTCGAGCAGTTCTAGAAGTTTTTCTTGAGTGTCATCAATCAGTCTTGTACGTTGCACTACAAGCCGCCTCAGGGAAAGATATCCATTCAGTACAGCCCCAACTAAACGGCCCTTAAATTGTTGCTTGATATTCTCCTCGACAAGGAAGGATGCAAGCAGCTCAGTTAAACGCTTGAGTGCATAGCCCTGAGCAAGGTCAGACGTAAGAGTAGTGTCTTCCAGACAATGCAATATTTCAATTTCCTTTGTAAGCAAATCAGCTAAATGTAAAAGTACTCCTTTAACAGCCAAGTACTGTCTCCATGGAGCTTGGTAGAGCAGACTTTGATACAAAGCAAGGAAATCAGAGGCACTTTCTCCAGCTGAACTAAGTTCACCAAGGAAGCCAGTAAGAAGATCCAGAATGTCTTTCTTCCAAGCGGGAACTCGGCACAGGCCTTCAAGCATGCTGCATGCGACAATCCTAGCAAGACGAGAGCTGGGGTTGAAAAGAACCTGTTTCAGCCATGCTGTATCAGTTAACTTCAAAGGCATGGCATGGCATAATGTTCGTTGCCTCCATCTTTGACCATATTTCTCCATAAGGTAGCGAGCTCTTGATTCTGCTTTGGATGGAGTAGGGCTTGTGGTGCTTGGTGAGGGCGTGTCACTGTTGCGCCTGGGCATGTGTTGATGCCAGGCAGAATATGTGTGCTTTGGATCACCACTAAGCCATTTACGGACATTGACAACAACTCCCTCAACAGGAGAAATTGTTGCTAAATCACCAATCATTTTTTCCTAGAAAAATAAATAAATAGAGACATTAAACTAAAAATGGCTTCTCTAATTTGTTTTAGACAGGTCAAAACAAACAATCACATTAAAATAAGACAGTAAATAAGTGGAGAGTTGGCTTACTTTGTTCTTCTTGGAACTCGGTTGGCCGGGTTTAATGAAAGCAGAGAGGATTTTAAGGCACGGCAGAGTGATTGATTCTAAGACCACAGGTGAGTTAGAGTCTTTACATGCCATCAAGAATAATTGCATGACACATCTGAAAAACAAAAAGAAGAAAGGCAATAAAAATTGAGAATTATAGAGTGCATTGGAAACATCAACTCTACCCATCAAAGAGACAAACCTCAACTTTTGCTCCCAGCATGAGTCCTCCTTGTGCACCAGAGCAGACAACAGAGCCATTTCATGACGCACAGAAGCTGATAAATCTGCACTGGTGAGATGTCCTCGCAGAGTAAGTGCAATTCGATCCATTAAGAGAGTACAAAGTTCATCTGTAGCCTTGGGGTTATCTCTCGTTAACAAACATAATAGTTGGCGTACTTCTTCTTGCACCTGAAAACAAGATTACAAGGTAAGCTACTCAGCACTAAACAGAAAGAGCAAGCAAAGCATAGTGAATGGAATAGTACCTGCACAGTGCCTCTGCGGAGATTGTTGTCAGCTAATTGTGCCACTAAGCCTTGGGCACAAAGTACTTGTCTAGAAGCATTGCTGCAAGCTAATGCACGAAGTAGAGTCAAACAATGCTCCGTAGCAGCAGATGCACATCCAAAACAACGTCCAGGGTTGTGGCCCGCTGGGAAAGAATCATTGACGTTTGCTGTGCTAGTCAGACTGCTGCTGGATCTTTCCGGTGCAGAAGGAATCTGCTCTCGTTGATTACGATCATAGGCAACCAACTCTCTCCTACAGGCAAGTACACGCTGAAAAAAAATACAAACATGTTAATAAAATAAAAAAGACTAACAGAAAAGCCAATGTGAACCTCTCGGCCGACAATCACCTGTATTATTTTGCTCAGTTCTTCAAATGAAGTACGGCACTCTCCGCAATAACGTTGGGCTAGTAATTGAATGGCTCTGTTTACTTGAGTGCCAACTCCTGAACTGCTAGTTGTGGTAGTTGCTGATTCCTCAGAGGATCGGTCTTGCCGATGCTCACTTATTTTGAGGAGGAACATCTAATAAAAAAAACAAAACAAATGTTTTATAAAATTAATTTTTTAAGGCCAAATTCTTTTTGCAGCAAACATTGAGATTATCTAAGGAATTTACCTCTAGTGTTGGCTTATTACTAATGAGTTGTTTATAAACTCTGTCAGCTTTTTCTAAATGAGAATTGATTGTAGCAACAGTCTTTGTTCTATCATCATCACTTTCAATTGGGTCCACAGCATAGCAAGCTCTTGCTGTTAGAGTGTAATCAAACTTAGCGTACTTGCAAAAGCCACAGGCATGGCACAAGAAGGGATCCTTCTCATCATAATTTATAGCTCTGAAAAATAACCATTATCATTCCAGAAAAATTGAAGATACCTTGAAACTTGCATTAGGTGAAAGTAGAGAAAAAAAGATGGTGAATGATTGACTAACCTGCATTTGTGACACTGGAAAACATTTTCCCCACAGTTTGCACACACTCCAGGATTGGCTGGAACAGATGCTGAGCATCGTGGGCACTGCAATGTTTCTGAGGATGCTTGTATGTTTTCATAGAAGTCCCCATATTCAATCATCAGGTTACAGGCAACAATAGGAAGGGGGAACTCAATTTTCACTTCCGTTTGAGCAGAAACAAGGTTGACCCTCTTAGCTTTGTGCCACATAGCTGAGCAACAAGAATTTTATTTTAAATAATAGTAAATAAAGTGTGAAGTCAGATGACTGGTGTTAAGTTAAAAGTGAGAGTTTTACATACCTGGCTTGTTTTTAAGCTCAACAACAGCCTGAACAGTACGGTTATTGTAGTAAATATTGATGGTTCGTACCATTTTGGTACGCTTCAGATCACCAATTCTGAGAGTGATACGGCTGATAGTGTGGCTGCCGACAAGCTTGACAATTTGAGTGGTCGTTGTGAATTTTGAATCAATCTAAGAGAAACAAAAATAGTAAGAAACATGTGCAAAAATGGGTTACATGCAAATTTAACAGGGGTATTAAATTTCACAGTGTGATACTACTTTACCTTAATTCCAGACAACTTAATGCTGGTCATTGGTAACTCAGGGTTATTACAAACAAGACAGGGTTCACTTTCTAAGTAATAACCATCTAGTTCAACATATTGAGCTAAATGACTATACAAGCTGGCATTTGGATGATGAGCCAGAAGTTGGTTCTGTGCACGTAAAACTCCTACTGCAGCACAAATATATTCAGTTCTCTGAAAACAAACGACAAAAAATAAATAAATTAGTAAAGTCATCTTTTAGGGGTAGAGCTAGAACAATGAAATAATCTCTTTTTCCTGTCTGTACCTTGTTGGTAGAAAGGGGAGTCCACAAAGAGAAGTATCCCAACAAGTCAACAAATTGAGCTGCTTTCCGTCCAAAAATAGGTAGTTGAGGCCACAGCTGCCACATCAGGTCAAGAAGCTTTTCTTGCTCAGCAGCAGGAGAATTTTTGTAAATAGCTAGAATAAGAGCATGTGCTTGCCAGCGAACCGACGTAGCATTTGTTTCCAAAAGGAACGTTTTCACAAACTGTGATATTTGTTCTTGAGGAACCTGCATTTGTAGTAACAAAACTTAGATAACATGTACAAAATAAAGATCAATCAAATATAAATGATAATTTATAAATACCTGAGAATTGATTTGCTTGATTAGCGTCACACACTGAGCATCTTCGAAGCGTTGCTCAAGATCAGAGTCATCAGACTTTTCTCTGTCCTTCCGCAGGACTGGAGGTGGTGGTACAGTTGTTGGAGCAGGTGGGTTTGTGGACTGAGCAGCAGCTGCAGCTGCAGCAGCCTGCTTAATTTCCTGAAAAGAAAAAACCAATAGGAATGCATGAGAAGAAAAAGCCAAGTAATTGATAAATTTTTTGAAAGATGTCAGGAACTTAGCAGAACCTACCTTGGCAGAACACACAGCACATTCCAAAAGCTGAAGAATGGGTGGTGCGACAGCTTCATCGAGCATACAGGATGCTCGAAGGAGGAAAGGCAGAATGTGATCGTCACCCATGCAGTACCGTTGCCAATTAAGGGTGCGGCTGGTGGCAATCTCAACACAAGCTTTGAGTTGTTCGACAAGACCCACTAAGGTATCATAAGGCAACTGCACCCAATTCTGAGGAGAGGGTGTTGGAGAGTCTGGACTGTTGTTTTCACCGACACATTGCATAACAGTCTGTGGGTACCAAAAAAAAAAAAAAGGACAGCTTAGTTGATGGACAAGAGCTGTGCATGAACAACCTAGAGCAGTCTAATAAATACTACTGACCTTGACATGTGAAGCCAAAGAATGTAGATCTCGTAGTTGTCTGTACCTGTCTTTGTTCCCACAAATAAACATGAGAAGCTTTCGAACTTGACGCCTGACAAATGGAGTTTCCTGGATCATCATGTATTCACATAAATAATAGAACCAGGCCTGTAACAACAAATTATTTGTAAATTGTAATCACAAGATGAATTATTATCAAAATGTAAAAGGTAGGCAAAATGCAATTACATACCTGTTCAAAGGTAACAAGTATGGGTGGTGTGTTGTCCAAGTGTTTCTGCACTTGATAGGGTAGTCTTAGAGCCATTTCTGTTAGCAAATGAGGGTAGGACTCAAAGACGTCATGGGCATGTCCTTTGACGTACTGCCGTAAAAAGAAGGGAGACATATCTGGAGGAGAAGCTGGTAGGTGAGGTTTGAGCAGTGTAGATCCTGGGGTACTAGCTGACTCTTCAAGAGTGGTGCTGTAATCAGGATCCAAAGTCCATTCTATTAGAGTAAGGAAATAGATTCTATAGCACAAAACAACATTACAACTCTTTTACTTACGTTTTCCAGTACGCTAATAGGGCTTTCAGCAACTTAAGGCAATAGTCAATGACACCTGCCTGGAAGAGCATAACAGCACACATCTGTGCAGCAAAGGCAGAGCTATCATGGCTGGACTTTGCATTTGATTTAGACCGACACATCAATACACCTGAGAAGGCAAGGGACCAAAAAATGTAAATAATTGAAAGTAACATTGATTCATACATTAGGAAAGATGTAAAATTTAACTTACTAAGCAAACGCATGATAACCAAGTGCACTTCTCTTTCATTTGATCGTTGGTAAATAGATGTATACTTATTACTAGGCTTTCGCATGTTCAGCTCTCCAATAATTGTGTTCAGCATGTTCTCAAGACATGCACGGTCTTTCTCTTCCTCTCCATCGAGATCTGATGCAAGCATGAGAAGAACCTGAAAAGCACATAATTATTTTTATCCATTTACAGATGTAAAAGTGCAAGGGTAAGAATACACAATTTTCTCTGAACAAACCTGCATAAAAGGTATGGATCGAACACCACCAACTTCCTTCAGCTGAGGAACATATTCAAGGAGGCGTTCTAACAATTGAAGACGTAGTTGATGCAGGCGTGATGAATTTTCAGTTTCTGGTTCTTGGTCAGGTTCAGGTTCTAACAAACCATCAGTCTCATGGGCCTGATTAGGAAAATTTAAGAATATGAGAGGTGCACAATGGAGCATATATGGAGTTTTCAGGGCAAGATCCTTACCTGGAATCCAGTTGGCACACCCAATGAGCTGGTTTCACTTCTTGCACCGACTAAAGGCTCCTGCATGTTGTCACCATAAGCAGAACTTCTCCCAGATACATTGTGTTCACCAGTTATACTGTCAACACCACTGCCCCCACTTTCTGAGCCAGCACTTCCTCCCTGAATAAGATAAAAATAATGTGTTATAAAATGGGCATAACAATGAAGACCTAATACAGAATAAATATTTGTTAACACAGGTAGCCACAAAACTGCGTCCAATATACCTGCTCGGCAGGCGATGTGCGGAGAGTGCTCCCATCAGTGGCAGCTGTTGATCCTTCATCATCAGAGCCTCCAGCTGAAGCTGTGGTGTCGGAATAGTGTCCTGCTTCTGCTTGGACTGCCTCCACCTGAGCTGCCAACCCTACCTGTACTAAACCTTGTGCAAGACCCTGTTCAAAAAAAAAAAAAAAAAAGAGGAGAAAAAATTGATGTTGTGTGTCTAATAGAGTTAAAGAAGTAACTTAAATAGAGTGAAACACTAACCTGAAGGTTTCCACCCAGATTAGCAAGGCCTTGCTGCAGGTTTTGGAGGTCAGCACCATCATGATCCTGCATTCATGAAAAAAAAAATTAATTTCTATGCCAGGCCAGAAGAAAAAGTGACTCCTTTACACACCCAGACAAGAAAATGAAATGGTTTTTACCTGTAAGCTGAGAGCAATCGCTAATTCGACCATAGTCTCGTCATCTGCATCTGGAGGAATGTCCAGAAGAGGGGCAAATCCAGCAGGTACATTGCCCAAAGCACCACCCAAGGCACCGACCAAAAGGCCCTCTACCTGGTTCATGTTCAAACCAACAGCGGCGGCGACAGCGCCTGGGCCTGCTCCAACAGCTGGAGGGGCAGGAGCTCCTGGAGAAAGAAATTTATTAGAATGGTGTACATTAAAATGATGGTCAAAGCATCGTATTAGAAGCTTCATTATTGCATTCAAGAAGCAGCATTTTTTGGAAAAGTGTACATAATTTCTAGCGTGACAAACACAGTCCATATCTTGCAAGTCACAGAATGTGAGTAGAATTAGTTGATTTCAAGGCAGGGTGGCGCAAAAAGAAACACAGAACAATAGATGCATTTATAAGCTGCTGCAAGCTTCCCTTTCATGTGAAAGCACTAAGCCTCTGTTGATTCAAGGAATTAGAGCTCCTCCACACAACTTCAGGGTGACAACCCCAATGGAATACATGCTATGATTCCACCTTGAAGTGTTTTAGTTAGTGTACAAGGTTAGTAAATCAGAAGAAAAATGGAAAAGACATTTTGCCCAGCGTGCTGCGTGCCAGCATTGAATTTCTACTGATCTCACCATCAGCTTGCAGCAACATCAGAGGCTCTACGTGATCCACCTCAAAGTGTGGCTCGGCTTCAGAAGAATCTTGAGACGGTTGTGACACCGGCCCTTTCTCAGATTCCATCTCAGTTGTGCCCCCTACACAGCATCAAATTTGTTTCATCAGGGGTAAAACCACATTTAATTTACAGTTATCACCACCCCAAAAAGTATGAATCAATGTCTGGTTCACCAACTCCTCTCCAAGATGCAATGTATGAGTATATTAATATGTATGTAAACAAAACTTGCACTTAAAGACACAACCTACCTGGTGTGCTGCAATGTGGAGGACTAGACATAAAGACACGACGACGACGGGATCTCGGCCTCAACACACGACAAAGGGCTTGTTTGGCACTAAAGCTCACTGCTGGGTCTGCGTGCATTAGCATTTCTCGGTACATGTTGGCAGCCAAGCTCATGGTGCCCTCCATATCACAGATGGTAAACGCGTGGATAATTTCAACCATAGCATGAACAGTTGCTTCAACGTGGGTCAAGCCGGGCACACACACTGGTGCAAGAGCCAGGTTTGAAGGGTGGGCCCCATGAAGGTCCCACAGTATTGACATCATATGCGTCAGAAGATGATTCGAGTCATCAGGTTTAGGTTTTTCTGTCTCAGCTAGACCGTCAACCAAACACTTGTCGTATTGAACTCTTGTGTCAGCAAACTTTGCTAAGTTGTGTGGTCTTGTCACAGCTACCCCTCGAGCTATGAGGACAAGCCGGTAAAATGCTTCTGCATCTAGATCGCAAGGATCTTGGATGGCACGCAGCTGAGCAAGCGATTGTTGCACATAAGTCAGAAGAGCATGATCCTGAATGAAAAAAGTATGCATTTGTAAAATAGGATATTTAGCATAATAAATTCTGTCTTAATTCAATTTCAAAAAGGATGCCTACCTTGTAACTGTGGTAAACAGTCCTATTTGCATGGAGAGCTACAAGAAGAGATTTTGTGTACATTTGAACACAAACCGGAGTTGGCATGGTCAACAATGTTGTTGCCAGGTTAAGAGCCTTGGACCGTTGGTTGAGTCGTGTCTCGTCCAAGTTCAAGTGATTGGTCAGAGTGAAGCACCCATCAAGTACCTCCAAGAGCCCAGCAACAATACGGTCCAGTGAAGTAAGAGGAGGGAGCGCAAGAGCATTTCCACTGGTGTCAGTTTCTGTTGGTGTTCCAGTAGCTGGAGGTGCAGAAGAGGGAGCTGGATTGACAGACTCTTCCTGCTCTTCGTGCCAGCCCAGCACATCTTTAGTTTTACCATAAACCTTTACAGAGTCAACCATGGTCACACCATCAGGGTCAGTTGATGGACCAAAGACCACAGTGATTTTTTTATCAGCTTGTAAGGATTCTTCTCGGGTGAAAGGAATATCAAACCATCGGTTGCGGGTGATTATGGTCTCAATACTCCTACCAAATATTTCTACATAAGATGGAGCCCGAGTTTGGTCTTGGCTTCCAAGAAGAACTCTCAAACCAGTCATGACTAAGGTATTATCAGAGTTGGTCACCTCTAATGTAAAACCTGTTGGTTTGGTAGACACAACATACATGCCAGTTGTATTAAGTCTATGCTTAATCTGCTGAGTGTTGTAGATTTGGAGAAGATCATTGCCTCCAAACTCAACATCATTCATAGCTTGACAGTGTTCAAAGAAGTCAACAGGGAAGGAAACCTGCCCTGACAATTTGACAGTTTTAACTGATTTCTTCCTCCGGGTTGATTTTAAGTTTGCAATTGGACTGGTTGCTTGAACACTAGAAGAGAGCCAGAAGCCTGTGTATTCCATTGAAGCCATGTAGATACGCAGACTTCCATCCTCACAAAGCAAGATCAAGGTTGTTCGGTGATCAGAATGAGATGAAGGATGCCGTAACGCAACCATATCCATGATCTTTGCTTTAGCAGGAACAACCTTTATTTCTTGAATCAAAATGGTGTCTGGTCTGATCATGAGGATTACAGGATTATTACCTGAAAGGATAGGTGTGAATGCACACATTCAAATGTCACACAAGCAAAAGAAAAATGAACTGAATGACAAAATTCAAACTTACTGCTTTGGAGTAAACTGCAAACAAGGCCTGGATGATTAGGGACCTCACTCCATTGGCACAGTGGCTGTGATGCAGGTTTGCTTGCTCCATTGGTTCCACTGGCTGCATTCCCACTGGTGCTAGCACTGGATTTGGCACCACCACTGCTATTCAAAACAATAGGGAAGACCATGGGCATTGACCACTCTCCCTTGGAATGCTGCAGAGCGCCAATGAAGCTCTTGCCCTGAGCATAGCTGAAGAAAAGTAGTTGCAACACATGGGAATAGTAGATGGACACACCACCTCCACACACTTGCACATTGTTTTCCTGGAACAAAAAATGTTCAAATTGTAATCAATGAAATGAGAATCCAAAAGTGTTTCTATAATACTTAACCAAAAGGCTTACCCTTATATCAGAATGGACCACTTCCAGAGTGTTAGTAACATAGAATGGTCCATGTTTAGCCTGGCTTTCTTCATCCATGGCTTGACTGTAAATGTCGCCTGCTGATGACATCAGCATCATGTGCATAACATTGTCCTGAAAAATAACACGACGTCAATAAGGAGGTTTCCAGAAGCAAGTCTAGTCAAACAATTACAGTACAATGCACCAACACAAAGTTATTACTATACCCATACCTCTGTGCACACAAAAGTGCAATCCCGAATTTTGCCTGTAGGGACTAGGAAGTAGTAAAGAGGGCTCAAAGCATCTTTGCTCAGGTCATATATCTTTACAAAATCGGCTGTAATAAGAGCCAGCTGAGTCTGAGAACCAGGAAGCCAAATGGCTCGAATTATGAAATTTCCTGTCTCAAGCTGTGGATGTAGAACAAGATGCTCTGCTACAGATCCACCACTACTAAATGTCAAAACATGACAGTCCTGTAAACACAAATGTTTTTATTTAAAAAAACTAAGCATCAAAAAATATTGACATATCATTCCAGATGATCTAGTGCAACACTACCTTCAGTCCGCATACAGCCAGGAAATCTTCATTCCATTGATTTCCCGTAACAGACAGCACAGTAAACGGAATTGGAGCTGATGCTAGCCTTGTCAGTGTTAATTTGCGCTTAGAAGCATCAGCCTGTTTCAGCAAGGCACTGAGTTGTAAAACAGTAATTTTCCCCTTTTCATGAGAAACAGCAAGGTGCTGGCGCTTGCCATGGGTAGATGACAGACAACACATAGCCACGCGGCGAACCATGTGGGCTGAGAGTAACTGCCTTATGGTTTGACCCTGGTCTCCTGAGTAGCTCATTCGAACATTCTCAAAAGCACCTTCTTGAGAACCTAAAGTAGGAACCATAATTTGATCATTGTATTCATAATTTTTGGGGAGCCTGTGTAAAGCCTTCAGTGCTATCTGACAACGTTGATGACAGCCAACAGGGGCAACAAGCTGGCATGAAGCATCAACTGCAGGGAGAAGATTGTTCAACAATTCAAGCATTGTTGTAGCCATTGGATTTTCAGATACAATCTGCATTAGGGGCTCTCGAAGGTGTTCTGCAACAATACATAAACTATCAGTATGAGGAGTTATATTTGTCAATTTAGCAAAAAAGACTCAACACCCAACTAACCTAATTGCTCATGAAGCACCGCAAGTCGAACTTTTTCTTTCACAACATGTAAACTCCTATCTAGGTTCACAGGAGAGGAAGCGCGCCGACGCAATGAACTTGGGAGCATTTGTTCAGCACCTGAAGTTCCAGAAGTTCCCGGCCCAGAATTACTTGCAGCTCGCTCAATGCCACTATTGATCTGGTTTGCTTGATGCTCATTGGAAGACTGAGGGCTACGCTTCACCAAAGCCTGAAGATGGAACGACAAGAAAAAATGATAAGATTTTGAACAACAATAAAAAGAACTTGGTAATTTTTTAGGGAAGAGAGAGAAATAAAATAATACAGACCTGGCAGCTGCCATCCTCTTTGGCACCACAGTCACAGAAAAAGTTCCCATATTTTGCATATGTAATGTCATGGCCGCGATGACATACTCGAGCACACACAGTGCAGACACCAACACCATCAACCATCTTACATGTGTGGCAGTGATACCAATGTTGATTCATGAACTCTTTCTGAGTAATAGTGTATGTGCACAGCTTGCTACATAGACTGTCTTCATCCTATGAACCAAATCAACTCTTAGTATATGTCTGCTATGTTTCATGAAGTGTAAAGCTTGAACAGAACATGGCATATTAACACCTACAGAATCTTCAGCACTACTATCTTCATCGTCATGAGCGATATCGTCAGCCCAATCTGCGTCGACATCAGGAGGTGATTCACCTTCCCATGGAGGTGACGTTGCTCGAGCATTTTGGGTCATACTTGGTAAACAGCTGAATACATCAGCTATGTAAGTCAGGAGACAACAGCAGGCATCCAACATTACTTGTTGCTTGCTTGAAGGGCCATCTGGAGATTCTAGGGATTCCAAAGCCTAAGGCAGAAGGAAACAACAATAGTCAGAGAAAATAAAATAGGTAATGTGAAACATCGTATTAACATAGACTTTGGCCATACCTCACGATTTGATAGGTATTCTTTACATATATTCATCCAGCCCGGACAGGCAGTGAGAAGTTCAACATGACCACGCCCAGTACCAGCATCCGCTAAGGTTGCCATCACACCCATAAGTTCACTGAACCCAGTTCCCTCCAGTGGAGGATAAAGAACCTAATAATTTTAAAAAAGTTATTTTAGACGACAGACAAAATGGAAGTCAAACAAAACAAATTTATGTCAACTAAAAGTTCAGTCATACCTGAGCTCCAAATGGAATTATAGCTCTCAAAAGAGCAACTGCAGCTTCTTCACATGAAGCTCCCCTCTCTTTCACCATGTATGATGTCAAGCTTTGCAGAAGCAGACCGTTTTCTTGCACAAGGGCCTGGTGTTCTTCAGCACCAGTTGCAGCAGCTGGCACACTGACATTCATGGTGGTTTGTTGTGTCGGCTGCTCGTCCATTGTTTCAGCAATGGTATCATTTGCAGCATTCTGATCATTTTCTACAGAAGTAGTACAGGTCAATAGGGCAGGAACGACTTGCGGAGTGGGACTAGTAACAGAAACACCTCCTAAAACAACATGGCGAATCCATGTCTCAAGTACAGCTGCATCCACAGTAGCAAGGCGAGAAATTGTATGGCACAGGTGGTCCAAGCTGGAATCCCCTGGACTCTTTTCCTCTGAAATGTGACAAAACAACAACTTAAAATCAAATTTTCTAAAACAAAATTTTTAATATTTTTTAAAACTTTATTTTAAAGTAATTACCCGCTGCAAAGATTCTGTTGAAAAATCTGAGTACTCTTGTGCCGTACTGTGGGGAGTGTGCAGTTTGAGGGGATGCAATAGATAGCAAGATCTTCACCAAATCACCACCACCCGATACAGGATCAAAGAATTTCTCAAGTGCAGCTGGGCCAGCTGGTTTATCAAGTAGACCTTCCAAGAAGGCCAAGCAATCTTGAAGAATGCCACAGTCAACAGGTGCACTGGAAAGCAGAGACAACAGGTTACACAAGCTCAAAGCTAATGAGCACCTTAAGTTAAATGCAGAAGTTCATATACCATGGTCTGTTGGGATTTTTGGGGTCAAAATAATTGTTGAGTGTGTAGTTGTTGATTAGAGTAAAGACATGTCCCAACACAACCGCGTATACAGTTTTCAGATGTTCTTCAGAGTCAGCATCACCCAAGATCTTTTCTAGTGCTCTAACAGCTGAGTCATGAAGATACTCAGTGCATGCATCAATCGTCAAGGGCACAAGAATGTTGACAACTCTAGTTTTCACCTCAGCCTGAGGCCCAGTGAACTTGGCAATAAGCTCCGCATGTGAGCCAATAAAACCAACTAGAGAATGTAGGAGATGCTTCAGTGATATATTAGTGCTGAACATTGGATGTGAAGACAATGAAGATACATGTGAATTGATGACGCTCAAACAGTAACTTTCCGCAGGAATGACGTCATTTGCATAAGTATTCTGCAAAATAGAAATAAAGAGTATGCATAAAATAAATACTTGCTAAGTCATAAAGAATATTAAGTTATTAAAACTAAATCTCAACACACCCATGGGAATTCAAAACACGACAAGGCATTCCATCTTTCCAATGTACTTCGCACTCCTGCTGGGAGATGAACAGTAAGAGCTGCACCGAGAATACTCGTCTTGGGGGAGCGAGATGAGGCTACAGATAGAACTTGTCGGAAATCAACAGAGTCTGAAGGATCCACTGCATCATTCATCTGGAAGACCAGAGTGGACCGAATCGCAGCCAAGACTGACTCAGTCAAATCTAGGACAAATGGCAGCAGCTCTGTGATGAGCTCACTGGTTGGTATTGGAGTCTCGGAAGCACTACCCCTAGAGTTATAAAATAACAAGTATAACTAAGGAATATCAGACCAATAAAAATTTCATTAACCAGTTTGTAACTTACTTGGACGATTCTGCATCTGGTGGAGGCTTGATGAGGCTGTCATCAAGTTGAACTTGAACCCTAGCCATGACTGTGTCAAGCAGACACAAATCAAATAAGCGAGGCAGAAGCTCTTGAGGAATTATTCCTCCTGAAATTAAATAAAACAGTGCTGCGTTAATTCTCTTTCTCTTTGCAACATTATCATGATTAAAAGTTATTTGATGCCTACCTTGTGGCACTTGTGGAAGGAGCTCCATTATACATGCCTTGGTCAATGACAAATCATATTTGGGATTATTTATAACTTTTGAAACAGTCTTCAGGAGATTCTCAGCATACTGTGTGAATATCCCTTGTTTAACAAGGCAGTCCTAAGGATATAGAAAACCAAAAAATGATCAGTTCAATAAAAGAGAAATGTGATAGAAATACAGGCTGAATAGAATTACCTTCATCCAGCCAGCAAAGGTCTTGTATGTGGAGCGAGGTCCCCAAACTAGAGAATACATCAAAATAGAATTTGAAGGCAAGGCATTGGACAGAGCAAGGCGGTCCATGAATGGGGTTGATGGAGGAAGCAGCAGTAAGAGCCTAAACAAGATGAATGAGATCTGTTAATGAGAGATTGCTGCAATAAATGTCACCTCAGAATAGCACAAGACATACCTCCAGCTGAGCGAGAAACAGTATTGCATTGCACATAAGGCTGTGAAATTCGGAGGGTTGGCACCTGCCACCGGTACACTAAAATCTACCACACCCAGTAGTTTTAGAAGTGCATCCACTAGTTGGGGATATTTCAACTTATCAGGAGTCCCCAAAATAAAGTTGCAAGCCTAAGACAATAGAAATAAAGTTCTAATTCTCAATTGGTTACACAAAATTAAAAACAACAACTTGCTTCTACTTACCAAACCATCTAATTTAGGCTGATCTTGATTATTAAGCTCAGCTGTAGCAAGACCATAGAACCGTGGTCGCATTGAAAATTCATCCTGTGGGCCGTACTTTCTGTAATTATTCTCTATATCGCTCCAGGCCACATATATCCTAGATGCCAGTCGGGAGCCATCCTTGTTTTCAATGTTGTCTGCATCCAATGAAGTTGCAGAGAAAAGATTCCATTGCACCTAAAATGAATAAATGAAAATGCTAGTTTCAGTAAACCAGATGGTCAGAGTAGGATACTTACTATTATTGTAATTTTTATTACCTGTTCTAGTAGATATGGTGGAGCATCATACAAGTGCTTCACTAGATATTCCAACAAAAGAAGCAGTCTTGCAAGATGCAACAGCTGGGTGTCTCTGGGAGGTATACTTGCATCCACATTAGAGAGCACATCAGCGCACCGAATGACCCCACTAGCTGTAATTAGAAGAACTGATTTCTTCTGCATCAGGTTCAGGGAGTGAAAGAGGAAGAGCAAAAGCTGAGCATGCTCCACATTCAAATCTTCATTCTCAACATCAAAAGTCTGAGGTGGGTTACAGACATTGTCCACCAGAGTGTTGATGAGTCTATGCCAGATGTTGACACAAGCAGCTTCTTTCTCTTGTTGAGTTTTGAGCAAGAGAACCTAAACAGCAAAAAAGTCAGCATCAAATGGTTTTGAAATGAATCCCAAGCTCTGTTAGAAAAATTGAAAGGATATGTTACCTGAGCAAGAATTGCTAAAGTCCTTGGATAAACTTGCAGAGGCCACGAGGTGCATGAAGTTGTACTGTCAGCTGGAGCAGCCCAAGGACTGACACCGAGATGACTGAGTAAAGTCGCTTGAAGCGTAGGACTCAAAACATTGCGAGCCAAGAGATTGTGGCTGTACCGAGCTAATGCCTGTGAAAAGTCTGTGTATAGCTGCCCTAGAGTGGCACCAAAGTAGACAGAAATTGTTCCTACGGACAAACCAATTTTAATTAGATGGTTTAAATTTGAAACATGGTTTGAAAAAGATAACGAAAAGCTATGCAAAGGTAAACAAAGTAGAATCAGGCGACAGAAGTGTACTCACCAGTTTCTGTGCGAGCTGTTTCTCTGTCCAAGTCTCGTACTATAGCAGCAAGAATGACCATTTGTTGCTCCGTAAGACCAGACTGAACATAAGACCAAATGTGAGGTGACTCACTACTAAGAAAATGGGTGTTCATGAACTGGAAGATCTGAGTTGCTAATAAAATGTAGCCATTAGGTTCACCCTTTTCGGGAACCACAGTGCTTGGGCCTTCATCCCCTCGACCAGCCTTATTATCTTGGCTTTCATTGGCATTTGGGTTGCTTGCACCATTCTTATCAGAATCTGGTACTGAAATTGTTTCTTCAAACCATAGTCCAAGAATAGGCTCACTGTCATCATCATCATCATCTCCTGAACTTTCTTCCGAACAGCTAATAAGATCATCTTCATAATAGGTGGTAGAATCAGATGTACTGAAATTGTCACCTTCTGGTGGGTGCTTCTGAACTCGCTTTAGGGAACAGGCTTTGCGGTAACTTATGGTAGCAATACAGAAGAGAAGTTGGTTCAAAGGAGCAGCAGACAAGAACCGAGCAGCTCTGTTTAAAGCTGTGTAGTTACCATGAATGGACAGCCCTGCAGGTCCCACATTCAGTTTCTCGAGACTAGCTTCACTTGCTGAGGCACCTTCAATTTGCAGGTCCTCCAACAGTGTTGACATCATGGAAAAAGCTCTGGAAGCCAGTGCCACAGAGAGTACACCAAAGCCCTGCTGAACTTTCATCAGATTGATTCGGCTAGATCCTTCTCGAGCCTTGCTTGGAGACTTTCCCTTTTCATCCTTAGTGCTGCCACTCTTTTCAGGTACAAGTGAGCTAGATGTGGAGAGCTGAGTCTGCAAGCCTGTTACCAAAATCCACACACCAAGTAAAAGATGATTTTGGTGAACATGGCCCCCCGCCTTGGTCGAATTTTTGATAGCAATTGATGCTAAATTGAACATATCCAACGCTTTTTCTACCACTGTAATTGACAGTGAATCGGCCAATCCATCATCCTCAGCTTTAGAAGTGGCACTGTTTCCACCAGTACATTTCTGCTGTCCTGAAGAAGTGATTCCCAGCACACAACTGGCAGTTGCAACACACATTGCGGCGTATAAGCATGATGTGGTCAGTGTGCTGAGTTTCTCTAGCTTTTCTGTCGAGAGAGGTTCCAAGACAGGAAGGGAGAGGGCGCTCCAGGCCAAGGTGAGATCAGTAACAAGAGCCTGGAGGCTATATCTGATTAATGAAGCCTCCGAGTGGGAGGCTGGAAGGCTTAAGGTTTTCTTCTGGATAGCTTCTCTATATTTGTGAATGTAACGGCTTAAATTGGGCAGAGACAAACACATGTCCAGTAAAAGGTCTCCAGCTTTCAGAGTTTGGAGTGTAGCAATGTTCTTCATTACAAATACAGACTGAAATGAGAAAAAGGTAAAAAAAGAAAAGGATTAATTATACTTTTAAAAATTTTTTTAATAGTGGTAAGTAATTGCAAGTGGCGACCACTTACCTCAACATCATAGAGGGAATCTGTTTGATTGGGGGGAACAGAATCTGCAGTTTTGTTAGAGGAATTATCCGCCACTGTAGTCATTGATGACGGTTTGGGTTTAGCAAAATCATGCATTGGCATAGCCAGTCTTTCTAGGATGGTGCTTGAGAGATCAGTCCGTGATCTCTTGGCCTCTTTAGGAGAAGATTCCTTGTCACCTAGGTTTTAACATATTTCAAATAATTGTTAGTAAATGCAACTTTTCATTTTTGAAAAACACTGGAAAACCTGGATATTATCTAACCTGATAAACTGATGGCTATGTGAGATGGCAACTTTGCAATCTTCATCATGCATGATAATGTAGCTTCATCTGCAACTGTTAGAGTACTGAACCCAGTGCAAAGAGCTTTGATTGGAAGGAGGAGCTGCTTTGCTGAAAGAGCTGGCACAGTTTCATTTTCCGCACCACTCTTTTCTCCTGAGGCCATTTGTGCCTGAAGCCTCCCCAATAAGTACTGCAGTAATATACGAGCAGCTTGGGTAACAATACCAATTTGGCTACGCCACACTGAAATAATTGCATAAAAAACATAACATTTGAAAACTTCCTCTTACAGTAAAAAAAATACATTATAAAAACAGACATACCATTGCGAACATTGGCACTAATGTGATCAGCAGCAAGTGCGGCAAATACTGTGTAAAAAGTCTCGTGTTCTTCATCATGACTGATAAGTTCATGTTCACTGCAAAAGAAAGATACCAGTTATAATAGAAGTTATTATCATTATAATTTCATGCTAGACAGTACAATTATTTCAAATGAATGGGGAATTTTGACTAAAGTATTTGACTCGCAGAAAAAAAATGTCAATTTTGAGTTAATACTTAAGAATTACTGTTTGAAATGTGTCACAGGGACAAATATGGTCTTTAAAATAGGTAGTTTTGTCGAAAATAAACAGAGACACCGGCCAAAGCCTCTCAACCATTGTGCAACACTGGTGGAAGTACATTTTTGGATAAAAATAACCTTCTCAAGAAAATGAGGGGCATCCATGCAGCACCAACAGGTACTCGTCTCGGGCCACTCAAAGTGTAACACGAACAGGGGGCAACTTTTACTGGTCGGTTCTCTATTTATACACACGGGGAATACGTAACAATGACAGTAACGATAGTTATGCGGAATGGAATAACGTAGGGTTAGGCTGAGTGACAATACTTGAGCCTGATGCCAGCCACCAGTACTAAACCCAAAATGTCTATAGCGTTTTAGGGGAAACTATATGCGTTTCTACATATGCGATTCTTTCAAGGAGCTGAATTGGAGACCTTCGTGCCTTGAAACCTAGGTCTGAAGACAGTTCATACAGATTCCAACACAAACCTTTTTATTATCGCTTTAGACAGTTCGATGACATCACTCTTAGTAAAGGAAAACGACGATAAAATTTGTTTCACGACGGAGGCCCACTCCACTCCTCCACTATTTGCTGCCATGTTTTACACCTAAATTATTGCGATAAATGTACAAAATAACACAACAGAAAACAGATCAGATTTGTCGTCGACTGTCCTCTTTGCTCCTTGTTTGTGCTAGCCGTCATGCATTCGGACAGGGATTTACCCGGAAATAGCTCGACTTTAAAGGCTGAACAACCTTCTCTACCAAAACTGGTTATGCTTTGGGAAACTTTTAAGGATTAAAAATTATCAGGTTTCTCTTAAAAAGAAGATTTTAAAAAATCAAATCATCAATTTATTCTATTACTATTTCCCAGATGAAATTTAGCAAGACGTCATTCAAAAGTTGGTGCCCCAGATTTTCTTCTTCTTTTTGGTTTTTTCACCAACTCAGTCGACGTGAAGTTCCGGCTCCGGTGGATTCTTCTCTTCTTGCCGTACGCCTGCAAACATGGGTACGTCTTAGCATGTTAAATACTCCCAAATTGCGTGGATTTAAGTGAAATTTTGGTGAATTCGATCTGCACCTCATTTAAGTTTGTCTGTGTCCATGATTGGAAACATTTTAAATCATACCTGAGCACTCTTGTACGTTGTAATCAAAGCTAGTCGGTAGCGGCTTGATGTGCGCCTGTTCCATTGGAAACGTGGTCGCGTGTCGTGTGTCTTTGTCGTACTTTTCAACCTGTTTGATTGCGCCAAGTCCATTGCGAGAGTATTCCGTTCGCAAATTCCCCTGAAAATTATGATGTAACGTGAGTGGAATTTCGCTTTACGGCCCATTTGCCAGTACCCGACTGGTGTTCATATTGACTAACCACAACACAATTTCATATTTCACTTGTTTTCAAATGTTGATCTTGAAGTTACGTCGCAAATAGTTCCGAAAAAGAGGCGCTTCATACTGGTTTTTTAATTTGAATTGTTTCATTTAAGTCCGTGTTGTATACCGCTTGTAACTTAAATCTGTCGTACCTTCTTAGAGGTTAGGGTTGTTTGTAGTGGATTGGCCGGTTGACTAAGTTGGCCGTTTTCAGACTGTTTGCCAACTCTATAATGTGTGTCTTTGCAAATTTATTTGTTATGAATGTAATGGAAATTAGTTAGTCTGTGCCAAGAGAAAGTGGTACCGTTTGAATTGACTTGGTATTTAAAAGTGATGATTGCATAGGTCAACCGATTACCTGTGATGGCTTTTAGTCTTTCATAATTTCGCCCCTATCTGATTTTGGTGCCAATCTCTTTATTTAATTCGACTTCATGCCTTTGGTTTGGTTACTCATTTTGAATGTTCTTGAAGGGGTGTTGGAGCCTATCAGGCTTCTGTCAGTCAACTCAATGTCCGCCTTTCTGTTTTAGGTAAGCCCCGCGGTATTCGTACGGCGCGCAAGCACGTCAACCACAGACGTGAGCAGAGGTGGGCTGACAATGACTACAAGAAGGCTCATCTTGGAACCAGGTGGAAGGCCAACCCCTTCGGAGGTGCTTCCCATGCCAAGGGAATCGTCCTTGAAAAAGTGTAAGATTTCGCCTGTGGTACTGTTGTTGGATTTGACTTAATATTTATTTGAGATGATTGCATAACTGATTTCCTGTGTTGGCATTAGTCACCCTTACTTTTGCCACCATCTACTTAGTTTACCAGTCATTTCATTTACTATTGTTTCGTTTCTTGGGTATGGTACTTAATTGACTCTCATTTCATCTTGCAGTGGTGTTGAAGCTAAGCAGCCCAACTCTGCTATCAGAAAGTGTGTCCGAGTTCAGCTGATCAAGAACGGCAAGAAGATCACCGCGTTCGTCCCCAACGACGGTTGCTTAAACTACATTGAAGAAAATGACGAAGTTCTGGTTGCCGGATTCGGTCGTAAGGGTCACGCCGTCGGTGATATTCCCGGTACGTTCCTCTGTTTATCTTACCTTTACAACCTCCAATCATGGGATCTGTTGACACATCGGTTGATTGCTTACTTCATCCAATGTGCTGTGATGACTTCATTCATTTATGTTCTTTGATTAGAAGTAAGGTCTCCACATTCAAGGGTATTTCAAATGTGTTGCTCATTTGCTTATGTATGTTCACAGGTGTCCGTTTCAAGGTTGTGAAGGTTGCAAACGTCTCCCTCATCGCCCTCTACAAGGAAAAGAAGGAGCGACCTCGTTCATAGTGTACCTTTATAAATAAACAAAAACATCAAACTTCTGAATCCTCTTATTTCAACTCTTTACAACCCTCAAGCCTGTCAGACTTAAAGAATGAAACAATAGTTCTCCATGTGCAAACCTGAAGCTTGATTTTAAGTGAAAAGATGGGGTTAATTAACATATGAGCAGATAACAGATCAGAGCAGATGCTTTCAATTACAAGTACATCTGCCATTTGTACACATGTATTCAGACTGATTAGAGAGTCAAGACAGAATGACAGTTCATGCTCATACATAAATGTTGACAATATGTAGAAAGTTGAGAAGTGTGAACAGTTCAAAGCTAAAGATATACTACCTCTGGCTTATTCCGCCTGTACAAACAGTAATTGGTGCAGACTCCAGCACGATGTTCATGATGTGAGGCGAGTTGTTGCTGTTGGCTGTTGTTGCCACCCTTTACGGACGGGGTGGGGAGGGGGAGCATGGGACAGGACCAGACACGACCTCGTGGTGCGAGGTTAGGTTCTCCACAGTCGCAGCCACCTCAAGCTGGTTGCATGTTGTATAGTGTCTCCAGGAAAATAAGAAAATGGATATAGTCAACGAAGTGTTACAGAAAGCTGCTAGAGATGCGGAAAAGTTCAAGCCGATCACTGTAGAAAAACATTTGGAAGTTGACTTAGATCCTGGAAATTTATTAGCTTTCGATACAAACGAGGTAGAAGTCGCAAAGTTGAGGTTAGTAATGTATTTTCGCAGTGCCTTTTTCCTGACAGTAGTCGTCCACTGAAGTCTCGAAAATTCTCAAATTCAATTCTGTACTTACAACATGCACTCACAACAACTCCCAAGTTGCGTTTAAATCCAAGATCGTCTATGCCCAATTTCTTCTCTGATACCTTTACATGATGTGTGTAGCCTTTGTTTATTTATGTTTCTGATCTTGCTCTTTTTCAGATCTAATAGTGAAGAGTATTTGAAAAATTTGACAAGAGATAATGTTCAAATACTCTTAAATAAGGTTTGGGAACTGCCCACTCGTCGTGTAGAAGAGTGTGTTGTTGTTGAACTTCCAAAGCCGTCATATATCATTCCAAGATCGCTTCCAGTTCCTAAACCCAGGGAACCCACTAAATGGGAGAAGTTTGCAAAGGAAAAAGGCATTGTCAAAACCAAAAAGTCTAAATTGCAATGGGATGAAGTTCTTAAGGTAAGAAACTACATGACTTTTCTGTCATAGTAATTTTCCTTTCATTAACCATTTATCATTTCCCTCCTTAGAAATGGATTCCGAGGTTTGGTTATAAAAAGGCTGCTGCCGAAAAAGAGAAGGATTGGGTTATTGAGCTCAAAGGTAATGATGATCCAATGGAGGATCAGTTCGAAAAGAAGAAAAAGATTAAACGTGAAAATGTCGCCAAGAATGAGCTTCAGCGAATGAGGAATATTGCTGCAGCACGCAAAATCAAAGTCCCTCAAGCAGGAATGGTGTCAGCAGATAGACTTTCCTCCAAAGACGTGAGTCTAAATATTTTATTTTTCTTTCATGCGTTAGCATTCACCCAATGAACAGTCGCTTAAAATATCTACCTTTGTTCATTTTGCCAACAGCTTCACAAAGCTGCCACTATTGCTAAAAGTTCAACAGCATCAGGCGGAAAGTTCCAAGCAAGCCTACCTAAAGAAAAACCGGCAAGGGATGTGAGAAATCTTATGCCCATTGCACCACCTCCAAAGAAGAGAAAAGCTATTATTGTGAGGATCTAGAACCTATTCCATACTTCACTTTGTTTGAAGTAGTATGAACAGCTAGTGTTAATCAATAAATCAATAAATCAATCCATTATTTCCTCTTGTTACAGACTCCAGCAGATGAGAAAAAGACAACAATTAATATAATTGACAAAATTTTGAATAAAACACCAAGACTTGACATTGAAGCAGCAGTCAACAGGGAACTCTTCAATCAAGACTCTGAGTAAGTTGTCTTGACAGTAACCTTATTAGGGTATCTCCTACCTTTTTCCAAATAGCATAGCTAACATGTGAGTGCTGCATGTGGAAATTTGCTTTGAATCTATTTTAGCACCATTGGGTTGAGTCATCCCTGTGGCGATTCCTGTGTGTTTTGGTAGGGTTTTCACTGTCAAGAAAACTTTGATCATCTGTATTACTTATTGGCTCACTACACTTGCATTTTCTTCTACATCTATGACTTTTATGGACGCTAGGCATTTTCTTTGCATAATGATGATAAAAGTGGCCTGGAGCCCAATTAATGCTTTTGGAGGTTGAGTCTCTTGATTCCCCCCTTGGCTGGGTTGTGAAATTTGAGAAAGCTTTGATCTTATCTGAATGCACTGATCCTTGGAACAGCCTTGTATGTTAAAGTTGAGGTTTTTGGAGTTTCATTTTACTTGGATGACCAACAAACATGAGCATAGTGATGATAAAATTGGCATGGAGCCCAATTATGTGCTATTGGTGGTTGAGTCTCTTGATTCCCCCGTTGGCTGGGTTGTGAATTCGAGAAAGCTTTGATCTTATCTGAATGTGCTTTTCCTTTTAACAGCCTTGGTGTTCAAGTTGAATTTTCATTTTCCTAGGATGTTTAACAAATACTATGAACATGGTGATGATAAAATTGGCCTGGAGCCCAATTTAATGCTATTGGTGGTTGAGTCTCTTGATTCCCCCTTAAGCTGGGCACTGAAAATCGAGAAAGCTTTGATCTTATCTGAATGTTCAGTTCCATCCTATCCTCTTGGAAGTCTTAACCTTGACCCAGCTGAATGTATCATCCTGCTAATTTTTGTGTTTATATATTTTTTTAATTTTCTTTTTTCAGACGAGCCGAAGAAAAGAGGAGCCAGAAGCCCAAGGCGGGTCGCGGCGGCAAGAAGAAGGGCGGCACCACCGGCGGCAAGAAGGGTCGCGGCGCAGGCAAGCCGCAGGTGGCTCGCGGCGGCAAGGCCAAAGGCGGCAAGGACGCTAAAGGCGGCAAAGGCGGCAAACAGGCCGGAAGAGGGAAGGGGAAGAGGAGATAGTAGAGGAGATTGTATTGTTGAAATGCAATAAATTATTATTATTCTGTATCTGGATTTATTTTTTGCTTGTAATTACTTTTTAATTGGACCAAAACTATTACTAGACCAGATTGTTCCAGCCAAGTGATGGGTCTGTAGATACTGCCATGTACACTAATGCTCCTTTACCTGGTAAGGCCTTTGCAGCTATGTATGTTTTTTGGTCATCAGTCCAGTGAGCAAAATAAGGGGCCTCTGCCTCACCCTCAGCTATCTTTTCTTGAATCACAGGAGTACAAAGTTCTTTGTCAAGCCAAGATGGATCTTGAACCATTGGCAGATCCTGTGGGAGGGAGACAGTATTACACAATTAAATACAATTGAGAATGCTGTACTGTGTCAACTCTACCTGAATGGACATGGTCATGTGTGTGAAATGATGGAGCATGTGACCTGGATCATTTTGTATCATGTCTTCCAGAACTGCCTCTTGTATGACCTTATGGAAACAAGGGTATTTTGTAGCAATATGTGGGAGCATTTGTAAATAATGCTAACATGTTCATGAAAAAAGATACCTTTATCAAGTACCGGAAGAAAAGATTTCGATTTTGTCCAACAGCTAAATCATTACAAGGTGTCAATGCCAAAAGTCTTCGGATCCAGTGAACACAGATCTGCCTGTCTAAGATTATATGAAATTTACAATTGCATATTTTGAAAAAAAAATACGGTTTTACAATTCTGTAGACCTTACCTCTACTTTTCTTCAGTCGTTCAACAAAGCATTTAGCAATTAGAAGGTACCGCTTAAATTCTTCTTCACAAGGCCCCAGATAATCTGACTCCATGTCAAAACGCTTTTTGAATTTTAAATTTTCACCTGGAACGCAGATCTTACGGGAAAACCTGCTTTGCTTATTTTGTTACCATGGATGTTTTGGTTGTTGAGCACACAATCGAATCGAAAGTCGCGGGGTGCCAGTCGTGCCAGTACTTCGTCTTGGTCCCATGTTCTCAGCATTTAATGGCACTGAACCGACTGAACACACAACTGGCGAACCCCAGGCAGGTGAAGGTGAGTTTGGAATTTTCTTGAACACCTTCTGTTTCAAAATAGTGGCTTTTGATAACTTCAAGAAAACTTGCCGATTCTTTATTTGCAGGTTGGTACTAAGTGTAAGGGGGGGGGCAGGGGGGGAGCGAGTGTCGACGTTCAACTGTTCTGCTCGATTCAAAATTTATCCGTTTCGTGTTTACCCGGGTTCAACTCAGAAGTGTTGTGTATCTTTTGCTCAGCTTGTTTGGATCGAATTCTTGAAACGTTTCCACAACATTGTCGCATTGTCTTTTTATGCTCGTAAGTTTCAATCCTGTACCTTTGAGGTTCAGATTATGATAAAGATTTGATTAAGCTGCTTGAATAGGTTAAGGAGGGCTTTACCTCCTTTTTCTTTGTTGCATTTCTTGCAGTGGCTTGTGAGAAAGCGACAAATATTAGTTTATGTTTTTTGTGTTGACTTCACTGGTGAACTTACGCTTATTGGACTGCATACATTGGTGCATACACGTATGTCTGGTCGCTATTGTAGCCACCCAGAAAACTGTTGCTTCCGTCAGTTCTGAAGCATTGTTATGACATAAAATATGGTCTATAACTGTCAGGAATCTTACCAGAAGGAAAAAGCAGCCTTCTGGGCGGAATCTATAGCAATCCATAACCAAAGTTTGTAAGCAAGCATCCATGCGCCCGGATTTTCATTGAAGACGCAGTATAGTAGCTAGTGCTGCCCTGGTAATTTTTTTCATCCTGCAGGTTTTACCATGGAGCGAGATGCAAATTTGGAGAGTCTCTTCACTGTTTCACCATCATGTCCACCCGAGAGAAAGGCCAATGTTCAAAAGACTTTAAATTTAATGAAGGACCACATTGTTGCACGGAAAGGGGCTTCGTAAGTAGCAATTTTGTTACACAAATTTGATTGTGTTCTACAGAATGTTTCATAACCAACCTCATCTTTTTTCCAGTTACGATTGGGGCATTAATGATTTTGATATTGGCTGTCCTCTGGGGCGTGGCAAGTTTGGCAGAGTGTATCTTGCCCGTGAAAAATATACCAAATATATGATTGCCCTGAAACTGCTGTACAAGTCTGAACTAGTCAAGTCACGCTTAGAGAAGCAAGTTCTAAGAGAAATTGAGATTCAAACCCACTTAAAGTAAGAGATCATTTTTGCTTGTTCAGCATTTGTTCATTGAAATTTCAATTTCACATTAAATCACATGTCTCTTTGACAGGCATCCTAACATTTTGTCCTTGCTAACATATTTTTATGATAAAAATCGAATTTATTTGGTGCTTGAATTTGCTGCACGTGGTGAATTGTACAAACATTTACAAGGGCAGCCACATGGGCGTTTCAATGAACCTGAGTATGTATTCATGTTATCAAATCAATTGAGTTTACATCTGCTTTGAATTTACCTCATTACATTGATTTTTTTTTTATAGAGCTGCCAAGTATGTTTACCAAGTTGCTGATGCCCTACGCCATTGTCATTTGTACAAGGTGATACACAGAGATATTAAGCCTGAGAATCTTCTTCTTGATGCACAGGGCAATATTAAATTGGCGGATTTTGGTTGGTCGGTTCATGCACCCTCTTCAAAGTGAGTCATTTATTTTTTTCTCTTTTTAATTTGCGTTAAAAGGCTGCATACTCAATTTGATGGTTAAAATTGCAGACGCAAAACAATGTGTGGAACTTTGGATTACCTTCCCCCCGAAATGGTTGCCGGACGAGAATATGATGAAAAAGTTGATTTCTGGTGCCTTGGGGTTCTGTGCTATGAGTTTTTGGTGGGTCGTCCTCCATTTGAAAGCACACAGCAGGAAGACACTTACAGGCGAATCCAGGCAGTTGATGTCAAGTTTCCAGAATATGTGAGGCCTCTTGCCCGAGATCTTATTAACAAGGTATGGAAGCTTTTTTTTCTGTTTTTTCAATAAATCAAAATTTATGTTGACTTTTTTCCTATTATTTATGTCTCTTCGTTTTTCTCTAGCTGCTGAGGAGAAATCCTTATGACAGACTTCCATTGGACCAAGTAATGATTCATCCTTGGATCACATCTCAGAAAGTCCTGGCCAAATGAGTGACTTGTGTCACATTTAATTTTAACTATATGTGTATATATTTGTATGAATGTAGGTGCTTTTTTTACTCATCTCTGTGAGATATGTTTAGACTGCATGTGTCAATTGACTGAAACTTGGAAGATTTTGTATGTAATTTTTTTAATACTGAAATAAACAAAATTAATCAGGTACAGAAGTTTTCGTAATTTCCTTTCAATGACCAGTCAGAAATATACTTTTCTCCAAACACAGTTCTATTTGATAAAACAGGTGGATAAAAACCACATTCACATTGACTATCCAGCATTATTAACCAGAATGGAGATAGCTCTCAAGCCCTAAACCAAAGCATCTCTCTCTCTCTCTTTTTTTAAAACAAAATCCTTAACTGTTGAGGTGAATACAAACTAAGGCACTACACTAACTAAGAACAGGGTAACAAAACAATGCTAACACTAACATTACAAGAACCAACTGCATTTCAGTGGCTCCAGGAACAACTTTTATCTGGTCAGGCCACAAAAATAATTGGTCTCTTAGAATAATATAAAATAAAATCCATTCCAACATCTATCTCATTCAATATAGAATTACTTCCTGCAAAGAGTAACCAAGAGTAATTTTTTTAGAGAAGCCTGTTTAAATACTGAAACAAAACATGCCCAGTACCTGTAGTGCTTAGGTCTTATGAAAGAAACATTGTTCTAAATTCCACTGAACTTAATGAGACCAAGGAATGAATGCCCAGAACGCATAATCAGCCTGCGGTGTTTTTCACGTTGTTGCACATAAATGCGATCCCCTACATGCAGTGTATATAGTACGGCTGTATAACAACTCACTTCTGATGTGGAATTCGAAGACACTGCATTACTACTGCAATACGCCAAAGTGATTGGATTGTCAGAATCTTTTGGAAGGACCATGATAGTGTAACTATTCAGAGCATGTGATGTAAGGTAATAGACCTGTAAAAAAGCATAATTGTAGCCCAAAAAATACTGGTTGCAGTTCTAGTAAGAAGAAGGCGTCAGGGGACAAATCAGAAATCTTAAAGCTCATGATAAAAGGACACAGATACATCAACATTGGATTCAGTTTGAATTTTCTATTCTGTGTTTGGATACAAAGGCATTAGACATTTTTAGACAAAGGAAGCTCTGTACAAACCTGCGCATAAATGAAGTATAAGCCAGCAGTTTCAATTTCGACACTTTCATTGTCCTCTCTCAATTGAAAAGAAGATGAAACCTTACTTTCTTTTATTGCCTTGGAATCAACAAACCATGGTCCCACATGCCCTGCAGATAAATAAACTTGTCATTCAGTATCAAAAATACTGCATAATCTATCAGGCCTGCACACTTACTAACCAGCTTCAACAACATTTTCTGGATGAGCTCCTTTAAGATGTAAGGCTAAAAAACCTGCAAATACAACATTTTTTATAAAAACAAAGACTGATAAAAAGGAAGTGTCACCAATTAAGATCAGGTGATTTAAGAAAAATACTGTATCTATTCAAATAAAAGAAAAGCAAAAATCAACAAGCATCAATCATCAACCAAAAAATTAAATTCTAAAGACACGCACCAAGAAAGAAGACACAAATCTACACATGCAAATAAACTACAGGAAAGTGTAAACTGGAACAAGTACAAAAAGCCACAGGAAGGAATGAAGAAAAAGTAAACCTATGCCTACCACTACGCTTGGAGTTACTGAAATTGAGACGCCTGAGGCATTGACGTCTGCATCGTGCTTGAACAGAAGTTTTGAGTTTCTTACGCGACTGATTCCCTCTTCTGCCTGTGTTGTTGTTGATTGTTACTTTTCTCTGGGATGAACTAGATTCTTTGAGACCACTTTTAAATTCTGTTCCATAAAAAATGATCTCTCAAAATGAATGACAAACATTGCTACTCAAATAATAAATTTTGTAAATGGGAACTACATACCAGAATCAACACTACGCTTCTCTCTCTGAACATAAGTTTCTAAGTCTTGAACATTTGATAACTTTATTTCCTCAGGATTTTCATTAACAAACTTCTGAGTTTGACTTAAGGGAAGTCCTGCTTTGAAAGAGTTGAGAGCATTTCTCAAAGAATCCACCTCTTCATTTAGAAATCTTGTCTGAAACAAAAGTAAGAGAGGGGTCAACTTTTTTAGTCCAGGAGCATTTACTTGAGTGAGATGCTTCTGCTGTTTTACAAACTTACATGTCTTTTTAAACTGGCCACTTCTAATCTTTGGCTTTCCATTTGATCGGATAGAGCATTATGCACAAGGAAAAGGATGAGCAAGAAAGGAAGCCAAGACAAAAGAAAGTAGGGAATGAGGTAGGTTGACAAAGGATAATTACCAAACTGAATTTCTGGAATTAAAAAAATAAATAAAAATGAAAAGCTAAAATGAAGTTATTGTTATGTTTAAAATTAAAAATCAGAGGGCATACCAATGGAACCTTGAATTTCACAATCAGGTGGTGCTATTTTGTGTTTGCATTTAGTACTGCTTGGTTTACTTTCGCTCTTAGAAGAAGTCTTCTGAAATAGAGGTAACTTCATCATAGAAAAACTTCTAGTTCACGTCAGTGAGTTCAACTGAAAAATCAAGGAAACTCAAAGATCAGTACAGCTTACAAGTACAAAAATAATAAGAAACTATTTTTTGAAGGGGAGAAGTAACGTTTTACAAACCATGAAAGAGGTTTCCACTTTCCCCCTTTACAGTGTTCTTCACTCGGCAACTTTATTAGCACTGTAAAGAAGTAAAAGGCCAAGTCAGTCAAATGAGGAAAGTTTTATCTTCATTTCTTGCTTTATCTCATATCTGCAATCACAAGAGTATTCCCCACAAAACTTTGCCAAAGATGACTGTAACTTGTTAATCAAAGTAGGAGCTCATTTTTAAACAAGAATACCATAAAAGAGCAGACACAAATTTAAGCACTTCAATAGTGGATAAAACCTCATGACATTTAGATTTTTTGCTGCACAGTTTGTACCCGCGCTTTTTCACCGTCATTTTCGGACGGTCCCCGATCAACCCGACCCGGCAAGGGATATCAACAGGTGTATCATACAAGGGAAGCTTCCCCAGGGACTCATTACAGTAAAGTGTGGCGTAAAAAAAGAAAAAAAAACTACTCGTCGCGCTGAAAATCCTCATTATAAACACACAAAAAACAACTGTGGCCAGAAAGGCACACTAGTGATTTCCAAGTCCCCGAAATATGAAAACAGTAAACACAAATTCTTAAAGCGCCTTTTCTTTAAGACCATGTATTAATAATTCATGTTAAATTGTTCAATCCGCAAGACCGGTACAGAAAACCTAACCCCCATGGAGAGCCCCAAATCGCGGCCCTTCCAGCAGACGCCTCCGGCGACACTTCTCCGGAACAGCATCCAGGCCAAGAAAATTGACTTCCACTGTAACTCCGCAGTCCGGATTCAGCAAAACTGATTGGAAAATCGGATCACCTGATCAGCAGCACCCCATCCTGCCAAATAGTCGCGGACTGAGGCCATACATTTCCCTTTCCTTGACGGGGTCGTATTTCAAAACGTGACCACTTTTTCCGCGGTTGCCTATTCTCCAACTTGCCGGCACACACGAAGTGTGTGGAGCTGCAAAGGCTACAGTATTTCCGGACGCACCGGCATGATAGGCCTTCAACCTTACGGCAGCCTCGAACAGCTCTGTTGACTCTGGCACAACTAAGACCCGGGGAAAAACTCTGAGTCCGTTCAAACGTTTTAGGGCTTTAGGGACAGCCGTTGGCAAGATCAACAATCTGCCCCCGACCCGCCCTCTTCCGCGCCCCGCGGGCCCCGCGCCCCGCCGCGCGGTACCGGACACCCCCACTCTCCCGCCCCTCCCCGCACGCACACCACCGCAAAAAGACACTAGCAGCCACTCACGCGCACACACACGCGGGCGCGTGCGCTCACACACTGCTCACTCACACAGATTTGAGCTGGGCCGAGATGGGCCGAAGTGACGTCGAGGAGGCTGCGAACTTACGACGCCTGGAGAGGGCGCGGTACGTGGTGTACGTGGTGCGAGCGGGCGAATGTGGATGTGGACTGAGTGCCCTCACTGCAGGACGGCACGGCGATGCGACTCGAAGCCTCGAAGAAGAGGAAGTCGAGTCAGCACACAAGCGCAGCGTGCAGTGCTCGTGGCGAACAGGACGAGTGCGAGTGCGGGGCTAGTGCGGGGAATACGCGGGACGACGCAGGACAGGACTTCGGCGACCGGCTCGGCTGGGGGCACTTGGGCTTGGCTGGCGTGCACAGCGCGCACTGGCGTGGTGGCTTGGCGATTGGGGGTGGAGCAGGATTTTCCTAAAGCCGCTGTTCTCGGTAGGGAGTAGGAGCAGGTGAGCAGGGACAAGCGGCGAGTGGCCGTGGCCGCCCGCTCCTTGTTTTCGCTTTTCACTCACTCCCGTCCCGAGATTCCCGGCCGCTCCCGCCCTTTCGAGCCCCGGGCCGCGCCGGGCCGCGCCACTGTCAACCGTGTCAACCTGTCAGCAGACTGATTCCGAGAGTCGTTTTCGTCGCTCTGTCTCTTTAGCGCCTTTACGGGACGCCCCGTGAGTGCGAGAGAGACAGAGCGACGAAAACGACTCTCGGAATCAGTCCGCAGGCGAGCCGGTATGTAAAGGATGCCAAGGTGGACGTGGAGGTGGTCCCGGGGCATGCCCCAGAGTGCCCAGGACGCGACGACGAAGCGGGCACCTGCCTCGGCCTCCGCCTCCATCGGCACCAGAACTTCTAAAATCGGACAAAAGAATTTCGCTTTTTCTCAAGAAAGTTGCTGATTTTGCAGTTTGCTGGAGATTGCCATCGCCGGACCGGGACTGTTGTTCCAGATGCATCTCCTCCCGAAAAGACAAGTCCGAGATGAAGCGGTCCTTTGGGACACAGTTGGAAACGGGTACGGGGCTCTTTGCTTTGTCGCCGCGGGCGAGGGACCAGCAGACGGAGCAGACTGATCCTGAGAGTTTGATTTCTCGCTCGCACTCATTGGGCGTCCCCTCACAGGCGCGAGAGAGAAAGCCAAGGAAACGACTCCTGCTCGAAAGCCCCGGAGCGACGTTGCGACGGTGACCCAGTCCACATCGCCGCCGGATGGGTGGCCTACCCGTGCGGCGCGCGGTGCGCTCAAGATCGGTCATTGTTTCAAAAATTCCATCGAGATTTGACAGCAGCAACCAGAGCAAAAGCACTGCAGCAGTAAAGTCTGCACCTGCACGAGAGAAATTGGAGATCGCGAAAACATTTTTTGCGTGAACATCAGCTCCCAACAGGACATATTCAGTACGATACCCTGCCAGACGTTAAAGAGTGCATGGTGCCGAGCCGTTCTCGAAAGCCGAGCGATTCCGAAGATCGCGTTGTCGTGTTGTCTCCCTCGCACCCTCGTGCAGGGCACCATGGGTGCGACAGAGACAGAGCGACGGAACGACACTTCCGAATGGCTCGGCAGGTGTAGGCAGGTGCGGTGCGCCGCGCACCACCCGTAACGCTTGCCGAGCCGATTCCGAAAGGATCGTTTCGTCGTTCTGTCTCTCTCGCACCCCTAGGGAGGACCCCGTGAGTGCGACAGAGACAGAGCGACGAAGTGATCCTGCGGCATCGGGCAGCAGGCCTAGCCCGGCTTGCCCGCTTTGCCCGCCCCCTCCCACGCCGCACTGCCGCGCGCCGCGACCGCGGTGCTTCAACTCCAGCCGTGCCGTCCCCACCCCTTCACCTCGAGGCTTCGGCCGGAACAGACCGAGACCGAGACCCGTCAGTTGCCCCGCGCCACTCGCCGACACAGGTACCGCCGGCCGACGCCGCGACACGCCGTCCGCGAAGCACGACGCGAACGTGACGACTCCGTGACCGCGCCGTGACACTCCGTGACACGCCGCCCGGACTGGATTATCATGTGACCGTGTGACCCGAGTGCGGGGGAGGCTGCTGACCACTGCTGACGCTGCCGACGTGCGACCATGGATCTGACATCGCCACGCCGGTGTTCAGTGGATCCACTGCGAAGGATGGATTAAATTGCAGTGCAAGCGCTTCGTGATCTGTGTGGATTAAAGTGTTGCTGGTGTTGCTGTGGATTGGGTGCCGTCAAAGAACTTCCCAGCGATGACCAACGATCGCTTCCACAAGTAAGTCTCGTGACTCTGGTTTCCATGGCTGGTGTCATGTGCCAAACATGTCTGGTCTCGAAAAGCATGCATTATAATTCTCTTGTCCCCAGCTTGAGAACTCCCTCGTCACAATCCAAGTGCGATTGACTTGAGCTATCCATTCTCTGATGAAGAGCGCCCTGTTGCCTTCTGGTTAGCTTGACGCGTCACATCCTTGGTCGCGTCACTTATAACTGAGTCACTTGCAACCCGCCACGCTTTAACAATGCAAACCAGAGCGGCACCCGCTCCCTTTGGTCTGTAGCCTGATTCCGAGGGTTGTTGTCTCTCTCGCACCTGCTCTGGACGCCCCACGAGTGCGAGAGAGTCAGAGCGACCGCGCTGCGCGTGGACCCGGCAGTTAGCCGCGGCCCGCGATGCCGCGATCCCAGTGACTTGATTCACTTTTTCTCTCAGTGGTCCTTGGCGCTGCCGGCCGGCCCTCGCCTCGCCGTTGTATTCTAAGTGGAACAGAGCAGCGCGCAGCGCGGAGCCGGACAAGTAGAGTGTGATGCTCGATGCTTATCGCTGCACTGCACATCACTCCGTTTCTTTCCTACCGGTCGGTCAGTCTGCCGGCCGGCCGGCAGTGCTTCACCCTTTCCCTCTTTTCCCGCTTTTCCCGTTTTTCCCTTCTCCGTGCGATTCTCGTTCCTCCCCGCCTTCCTGCCTCCGGCTCCGGCTTCGATTCCTCCAAAGCGCGGCCGCGCTTACTCCGTACACATGCAACACCGACGGCACGGAACGCGGGCGCCTCTTTCATAGCGGTTGATTAATTAGCCGAAGTGGCTGCTGCCCCACTGCCGCAGCAGTGCAGCGGTAGGCGGTCTGCCCCTTTTGTTGCGCCACCTGATCGCCGTCGCCGTCGTCACCAAGCACGCCGTCGTCGCTCTGTCTCTCTGGCACCTCGCGGTACGAGAGAGACGGAGCTATCAGAGTGCTCGTCGGATTCGTCCTTCGTCGTCAGGCTATGTCGTCGTCGTCCGGGCCGAGGGAAGTCCCACCCACTAAGCGGCCGCCGTTGCTCATCGCGCCTCGCCCTTTTCGTTTTCGTTTCGGCGATGAGCCGAGTGGGCCAATCAGGGGCCGCTAACTCCGGCAAGCGAGACTCCCACGGCGTTGGGACATCTCTTCGGGGGCGGCCCAGGGCGGCCACTGGGCCACGCCACGCCTTGTTATGAGAAGCCATTGGGGAAGTGAATCGGGGCTCCCGAAACGAGTTCCTTCCGGCGCCACGCCGACTGTTCCCAGTTCCCAGCACCCGAACCAAAACGCCAGTCGCCACCGAGTCTGGCGTTGCCTTTTGTGGCGGCCGTGGCGGCGGCGGTGCGCGCGCCTCGTTGGGCTCGTCGGCCATTGGTCATCGGGCCGCGTCGGGGCGTCGGGCGCGCGGCGTCTGACGGGATGCTGCCGACGGCCGCCGACAAATGACACACCTGGCGGTCTGGCGTCTGGCGGCGAGGGTCCATGAGGCGGAGCTGGAGCTGGAGGCTGATGCCGAGAGCCGTTTTCGTCGCTCTGTCTCCCTCGCACCTACTCAGGAACGCCCCTTGAGTGCAAACAGAGCGACGAAGACGGCTTTCGGAATCAGTCTACAGAGGCACTCTTGACTGCGGATGCCCTGGTGCCCCCCCCCCCCCCCCGCGCGTTCTCTCTCCGTCTCTCTCAGCGCGCAAGGCGCGAACACGCAGCCACAGCGAAGGAGCAGGCCGCTGCCCTCTCTAACGAGCTGAAATTACGCCGAAAAACAAGGGGGCGGTTCGCGACGCGGTGTCGGCGGCGTGCCGTGCCACCTCTTGTCTCTCGGCTCTTAATTTACTAGAAGATAAACTGAAGTTTTTGTCTACATATTTGAACAGCTTCCGAGCATTTCTTTCAGCATTGTCGTCGCTGTGTCTTGGACTCACGGGGCATCCCGTACCGGTGGGATAGAGACAGAGCGACGGAAACGACTCTCGGATTCAGTCTGCTGCAGTCCTCCATTTGCTGACTCTTCCCCCGGAATCGGAAGTAGATCGTCGTCGGGGCGGCTCGCTTGCTAGTGCACTGTCGCGGTGCTCGCGGTGCTCGCGGTGCTCGCGGTGCCCGCGGCGCATCGCGGCGCCACTTTGGCCCGTTTGTCGTGTCACGTGACGGCGCGTGACGGCACGCGTGCGCTCCCACCGCGAGACAAAAGGCGCACGCGTCATAACAATGTCCAGGGCTCGCCCCGCCGCGCCCCGCCCCGCCCCGCCCGGCGGGCAGATGATGCTGTTCACACAGCGCAAGTTACTTTCACATTTCTCTTGTAATACGCGGCCAGGGCGGCCGGGCGGCGGCCGGCAAGGGGATTCCTGGGGGGCGTCCAGACAATTCTTTTCTTCCCAGGCCCCCCTTGCCACCGGCCCGCCCCGCCCCCCGAGGACCGCGTGGTTACCGACCTAACAAAATAACCGGGGCGCGGCGCGGTTGCGTCAGGGCAGTCAGCAGGCCGGCGACGGGTGAACAGAGCCGCGGATTGGGCATTGAGCGGCTTGAATGCGTTCTTGATGGCGGCCTGCTTGTTCTGCTTGCGCTGCTTGCGCGTGCCGGGGACGCGGACGGCGACACGGCGCGGGGACACGCGCGCAGCACGCACGGCCGCGGTCGTGTGCAAGGGCGTACACTGCGCACAGCGACGCACAGCGAGCGAGCCTTGCCGAGAACGAAAGATCCGCCCGTGGCGGCGCGGCGGGCGGCGCGGTCCAACTCGGTCCAATTTCATTCGCCCTTGGCGGTCGGATTTCGCCCTCGGTGTCCGTGTGTGTGCGCGCGCTTTCGGCGGCGACTGTGCCGCGACGTGGCGCACGCTGGTGGAGGAGGGAGGACGGGGCCAGCGGGTCGCCGCTTGCAATGAGGCGCGTCGGATCCTCCTTGATCTTTGATCCTGGCGACAACGACGGTGCCGCCGCCACCCGCCTCGCCTCGCCTCGCCGCGGGCAGCGGCTGACCTACAAGCGGTCGGGTCGGGCCTTTGGGTGCGTCGCGTCCAAGACGGCGCGGCGTGGGGGTGACAGTAGCAGACGACGCCAGCAGACGCCGCAACGCCGCGGAACCAATGGGGCGTGCCTGCCCTTTGCGGCTCCCAGGCACCCCGCCCCGCCTCGCCGCGCCGCTTTGGAATTGACCGTGGCGGAGTCAGCTGACCCAACCCAACCCGACCGGCGCGGCCGGCGGCAGCAGAACAAGCGGCCGGCGCGCTGGTCGTTCCCCGTTGGCCGGTTCGGTTCCCGCGCGACTCGTCCAAAGTTCCAGTTTCCAGTGCGGGGCCGCCAGGCTGCCAGGCAGGGAAGGTACTTCCGGTGGCGGGCCATGGCGGCCCCAGAGGCACCGCACCGGAAGCCAGTGGACTAGAGCGCCGCGCCGGACCGCTCGTCCTGTCCACTGCCGCCGCTGCCCAAACGCTGCGGGGGAGACACGCCATTCTGCACACGCGTCCCAGCGGGCTGCGATTCCGAACACTGCTTGCTGTCTCTCTCGCACTCACGGGGCGCGTCGTGTCGGTGCGAGAGAGACAGCAAGCAGTGTTCGGCCTGCAGGAAGTTGAGGTCACCGCGGGCGCATTTTGTAACGCCGAGGCTGCTGTCAGGTCGGAAAACAGTCGGCGCGACGCGGAATTTCGCCACCAAAGTCCACCGACTGCAGAGCGTTTTGTTGCTGTCTCTGTCACACCCGTGGGGCGTCCCTGCGCGGCCGCCGTGGTGCACGCCCATGGTCTCTGCATCAAACCGGGACGTGAGAGTCCCAACACCTGCCAAGCACAGCACAGTGTTACATTGTCAATGTTACATGTTGTCACACCAGCGCGTAGCTAAAACAAATACTTTCGGCCTGAGGGGTGCATCAATCTTGTGTGTGTTGAGATTAGAAAAAAAAAGGGGAAACGCGAGGCGCGGATGATTTAGAGCCTGTACACCTTCGTCTAAGTTCTTGTCCCATTGTTACTGCATAGTCGTGCCGGTCGAGGTCGGTGGTTCGATTCCGCGGCCAGCTTCCTTTTTCCTTTTTTTCTGCTTCATTCCTTTCTTCACCTGGGACGTGTTCTCTGTGAGGTAACAACAAACAAAAGGGGCGGGCGTCCTCACGTCTCCCTCATACTCGGCCGCCCCGCCCCACTGGCTTCCTCCGTCCCATCCGAACAATGAATGAGGCTTCGAACGGCACCTCGGCCGGCTCGTTGAATCACACTGGCCGGTTGATCATGGGGCGGGAGAGGGATTCGAACGCTGGCCCTCTTAGGCGGGCTCAACGTTTGTTCGACCGCGACCACCGTGACGCAGCAGCGTCCCACCGTTTGGCCGCGCTACTTGACGGCGGTCCAGATCGTGTGTTGTGATGGCCGGTGTGCGGCGCGCACTGCACAGCCATTCGTTGATGAGGGCCAAACGGGGGGCGTGGAACAGGGGGCCGGTCGGTCAGCCAGCGCGCTCCACCATTCAGGCCGTTTAGCCGATCACAGCAATTTGCCTTGTTCCAATGCCCTGCCCTCGTTCCCCCTCCCCTCTCGGCCAGAGCGCCAGGGAGGGCCGGCAGGCCTGCGAGATAATCTTAATTTGGATTGGAGCGTAAGGGAAGCCTCGTTTGTCGTGGCTGGACGTGCTAGCCGAGCGCGGCGCGTCCGCTGAGCTGGGGTCCCAGGTCCAAAGAGACCAAAAGCTCGCGTCCTCGTGTCCGCCGGGTGGCTCACGAAGAAAACATAGGACCTCACCGAACGCGGCCAACAGCACCCTCTCGCCTCTCGCAGTGCACACTGCAGGCGGACTCAGTGCTTTCGTCGCTCTGTCTCTCTCGCACCCCTTCTCCGCAACGCGCCGTGAGTGCGAGAGAGACAGAGCGTTCGGAATGCAGTGTGCACTCGAAGTGGGTCGCCCTAATGAACCCTTTGCAAGACGCATCACTCGTCGGCTCCAAAGGGCAATCTCTGCTCGGCAACAGCGAGCTGCAGCGTGGCCGCGCGGGTACGGGCATCAAATCTCGGAGACTCATTTCTTGGTTCGAATCCCGCTGCTGTGCACTCAACGGAAAATCTTCTTTCGTCTGTGTGTGTGTGTATTGGACGGGACGTGGCTCGTCCCGCACCGCCCGCCTCGCGCGTTGAAGTCTCCGACACACACACACACACACACACACACACACACACACACACACACACACTCACACTCACAGCGTTGCGTCAAGCAGGCGATCATGCCGCGGCCCTTCTTGTTGGCGCGGCTCTCATCACCTCGCCTGGAGTCTCGCCTGGAGTCTCTGGACAAGGGGCCTCCAGGAGCCTCCCGCCGCAGTGGCCGGCCCTACTGCCAGAGTCCGTTTCGTCGCTCTGTCTCTCTCGCGCCAACACGGCGCGCCCCGTGAGTGCGAGAGAGACGGAGCCTGGCCGTGCGTGGACCAGCGTGGCCTGCTCGGAGTGGGAGGGTGTCATGTCGGATTGCAGCACGGCCAGCAGGCCAGCCCAGGCCGGGCAAGGTGCGGCAAGGACCGCCGCCAGGCAGGGCCTCGGAGACGACGATGATGATGTTGATCCTACTTCACCGGCATATGCTATTTCGGGGAGAAAATAATAACAACAAACGAATTATGTAGAGTGGCGCGAGAATGTCTTGAATGGGTGTCGACTTCCTCCGCGGGCGGGTACTGCTATCTCTCTCTCTCTCTCACTCTCGGCGCGGTCGTGACCCGCCACCCTGCCAGTGTGATGCAACCCGCCTTCGGGCCTTCGGGCCCAACGAGAACGTGCATGTGTGTGTGTGCCATATACACTATCCACCGTGAAACCCCATGCCGAAACCAGCCGAAACCCCGTGGAAACCTTTCAAGACTCGGAAAAATGACTTGGAGGCTGGGATCGCTGCAGAGGTGCCTCGGACGGCTGGGGGTCCCAGCTTCAGGCGGCACTTGGAGGAGCCCGGAAGCGTGTACCCCCTGGAGAGCCTGGAGGGACTACCCTGGAGGGACATGGAGGGACATGGAGGGACACTGGAGGGACACTGGAGGGACACTGGAGGGACACTGGAGGGACTGGAGGGACACTGGAGGGACACTGGAGGGACACTGGAGGGACACTGGAGGGACACTGGAGGGACACTGGAGGGACACTGGAGGGACACTGGAGGGACACTGGAGGGACACTGGAGGGACACTGGAGGGAGACTGGAGACTCTAGAGAGGCGTCGTCGCTGCGGCTGCGCCGGGCTCCAGGTCAAGATGCCTATCAGGGCGTTTCACTCGCGTTTTGGCAAAGCGATTCAGCCGAGCGCTACTACGTAGACTTGCTCTATAGAGGACTCTACTCTGGGGTGCGGGAGGTGTGGTTGCGTTCTCCGGTTCTCGTTCTCCTCCTCGGCCCGACCGGCCCGGCTCGACCCGACGTCGCGGACTCCAGCACGATGACGCGCCGACGGCAAAACAGCAACCGCACCGTCCAGCCTTACACTCTGGCTGCTTCTTCTTCTCTGAAACAATTACCCTCGGGGCGGACCATTTCGGGGGGGAGAGGGGGGGAGGGGAGGGGGTGAGCGCGATGACCGCACCGCCGCGACTTCGTGGGAAGTAAACAGTGGCGGGACTTGCTGAGCGCCGAGACGCGCTCGCGCTCCTAGTGTTGGTGCCGGTGTGTGCGTCTGCGTGTGTGTGTGTGTGTGTGTGTGTGTGTGATGGCGTCTGTCTGTCTGCCGACTCCACACACACACACACACACACACAGAGCGTCTGTTGAACACGGTCGCGACGCGCGCGACGTTGGCAATGACTGTACGACGACACACAGCTCCACCCACACCCACTCACTCTGCCCGCCTGGCACACTTTGCACGGCGGCGATGAGGAGGTCCACACACACACACACACACACACACACACACACACACACACACACACACCGCGGCCCCCCTGGCTGTTCTGAGGAAAGCGCGGCGTTGGCGGCGGCCAGTGTGGCGGTCTCGGCGGGCTGCTTTGCATGGACCAAGGCACGGACGGCCCCCTCGTGATGGAAGATGCTCTTGGCGGTGCCCTGGCGGTGCCCTGGCGGTGCCCTGGCGGGCCCTGGCGGTGGGTGCCCGGGCTTCGGCTTCGGCTGCGGGTCCCGGACCACGGCCCCATCCCTCCGCTTGCGTCACCGCCGGCCGGCCGCCCTGTCTGTTCCCAGTTCCCCAGCGTGTAATACGTACGATTCGCGAATGTCATCGCATCGCGCCGAATGGCAGGCTCTTTCGTCGCTCTGTCTCTCTCGCACTCGTGGGGCTTCCCGCACAGGTGCGAGGGAGACGGAGGCCTCTCTCGGAATCGGTGTGCTGATTTGCCAGGCTTTTGCCCCGTTGTTGCCGAGTGCTCCCCCGCCCACTTTCTGCCGCGGATCGCTGATAGCGCCAGGATCGTCCTGGGTCCTGCGGGTCCTGGGTGTCGGGCCGTGTCGAGCCATAGCGACGACCCATAGCGCCACGGGCTCTCAGCGAGCGACGCATTTTTCTTATGACTTTCACCACGTTTTTTCCCTTCTCTCTCTCTCTCCTTTTTGTTGTTATCAACCCCCCGGCCGCCGGGCAGGGCACTCACTCCTCAGCCATGACCGCGGGTCCTGCAGCCTGACTCCCAGAGTCGTTGTCGTCGCTCTGTCTCTCTCGCACCCATCCAGCACGCCCCGCTTCGCCCCGCGAGTGCGAGAGAGACCGCCGCGATGCCTGCGATGCTGGCCGCGCTTTGAAAGGCGTCCGCGGCTTTTAAACCACCGCCGTTTGGGCGTTTCGGCGTTTCGGCGCCTCGCAACTGTAGCGCGGCAAATCGGACAGACTGGTCCCGTCCGGGTGGAGGATAAAGAAGGGGGCTTAGGGTTGCGCCTGTGACGGCGCGGCCGGCAAGGCCCGCAAGGCGCCCAGAATGGCGGCGGCGTCTCTGTGCCTCTGTGCCTCGTTGGAGGAGAGAGGGGCGGTCCTCTCTGGGGCAGATGGCCGCCGGCCCGCCCTGCTCGACCGGCACGGCGTCCGGGACGGTCCGGGACGGTCCGGCACGCGGAAGGCCTCGAGGAGTATGTCCACGGGGCGCCGCGGCCCCCGTATGGAAAAAATCGTCTGCGAATGCATTGCTTTTTGTCGGCTTAATCGGATCGTTTGCGGACCGTTCTCAGCTAGACGGCAGACAAATCACGATCAAGACGCAGTCAACTCTAAGACAGGACGCAAACAGGGGCCAGACAGGATTCGGACTTGGGCCCGCAGTGCATGCGCGGGCAAAAGTCAGGCCGAAAGTAGCGTGTTCGCAGACACGGCGCGGCCCATCCGCCGACCGTCCGCAGACCGTCCGCAGACAAAAATGTACCTCAATCGGTCTGCGGAACGTCTGCGGACTGTGGGGTGTCGGAGCTCGGCTCGGCACAGCTACGTCACAGCTCGTCTTCAGGTCGTCTACGGAACGTTTGCGGAAGGTGTGGTGAACGTCTGCGAACCGTCTGCGAATCGTCGGGAATCGAACAACAACACAAACAAAAACAAGAGCGTGAGTCGCGGCCTGGGCGACTCGAACCCGCAGCCTTTAGACTGCTGTTCAGAGACTCTACCCACTTGGCCAGAGTGGGAAGTCTGAGAGGGGCGTCGCGAGGCTGCGTCAAGTTCCGCGCAGCCGCCCCGACTTCGGTTACCGGACTTGCAAAACAATGTGAACGATCTACAAATCAAAGTGTTTCCTTGTGCGCTGTAGGAGCGTACTTGTCTATGTACGCTGCAACTAGAGCGTACGTGGTAAGTTCGTAGTACGTACACTATATTTGAAGCGGACATCAGACAAGTACGCTCCTACAGCGCACAAGGAAACACTTTGATTTGTAGATCGTTCACATTGTTTTGCAAGTCCGGTAACCGAAGTCGGGGCGGCTGCGCGGAACTTGACGCAGCCTCGCGACGCCCCTCTCAGACTTCCCACTCTGGCCAAGTGGGTAGAGTCTCTGAACAGCAGTCTAAAGGCTGCGGGTTCGAGTCGCCCAGGCCGCGACTCACGCTCTTGTTTTTGTTTGTGTTGTTGTTCGATTCCCGACGATTCGCAGACGGTTCGCAGACGTTCACCACACCTTCCGCAAACGTTCCGTAGACGACCTGAAGACGAGCTGTGACGTAGCTGTGCCGAGCCGAGCTCCGACACCCCACAGTCCGCAGACGTTCCGCAGACCGATTGAGGTACATTTTTGTCTGCGGACGGTCTGCGGACGGTCGGCGGATGGGCCGCGCCGTGTCTGCGAACACGCTACTTTCGGCCTGACTTTTGCCCGCGCATGCACTGCGGGCCCAAGTCCGAATCCTGTCTGGCCCCTGTTTGCGTCCTGTCTTAGAGTTGACTGCGTCTTGATCGCGATTTGTCTGCCGTCTAGCTGAGAACGGTCCGCAAACGATCCGATTAAGCCGACAAAAAGCAATGCATTCGCAGACGATTTTTTCCATACGGGTCAGGCTCGGACAAGACGGTGCACTGCTTGGAGCGGCCGCCAGAGAGCCAGCGTGCACGGGTAGGGCGGGCGCGAGCGCGGCCTCGCGGGCCTCCAGGGGGTTCTTCATCGCCACACGATCTCGTGCGCTGGCTGCGCTGGCTGCGCTGGCCCGGGCGCCCCTTTTCGGCGGGCCCCTCGCCGAGCCTCGGCCGACAGAGTCCTTCCTGCAGGACGCGGTGGAGGCTGTGCCTGTGCCGTGCCGAAGCCCGAAGGCTGGCCTGTCGCCGGCCGGCCCGTCGGACGCCGTGGAGGCTACCGGACTTCTTTTCTCATCTCTAAGCGCTGCCGTGCCACCGAGTGGCAAGTGGCACTGCATGTGCTGCTAGAAGAGGCACTCCGGGGCCGCTATAGAGGCGGCATAATGAGGGGATCTTGCAAAAGTCCATTTCGTTTAACCGGCGCGGTGGTGGGCGTCGTGCGCACCGCGCGTGGCGGCATATGTGTGTGTGTGTGTGTGTGTGTGTGTGTGTGTGTGTGTGTGTGTGTGTGTGTGTGTGTGTGTGTGTGTGTGTGTGGCCATGTTCATCCGTGTCCGTGTCCGACCTTGGCGCCCCCCGCTGGCATGCACCCATCCTCGTGTGTGTGCGAGTGTGATGCTGCCGATGCTGGGCGTCCAGAGAGACGCGCTGGCCGTGCCGCGCGCCCTCCGCCTTGCCCAAGCCTTTCTTCTTGTCCTCCGATGCGGCTTGGCGCTTGGCCGGCTTGGCCTCCTCCACGACGTGGCGGTGGCGCGGTGGCGCGGTGGCGGCTTGCCGGAAAATTGCACAATTTGGCGTCCCGGCAGGCGAGGCGGCATGGCCCGGCCCGGGCACGGCGCGCACACGCGTCGTACTTTGTGTGCTCCCGGCCCGGCCCTCGCGGCGCGGCGGCCGAGTGGATGTGGGCGTGCCTGGCGTTGGCAACGGCCAGCTCGCCTTTGTTATTGGTATTAATAGTTTTGCCTCTAAGTGCAAAAAAAAAAAACATAAAAGAAACGCGACGCATTTTCCCTCTCAGCGGCGCACCTTTTACTGTTCGGAATGTGGCGTTTTTTCTATTTCTACTTCTTCTTCTTCTTCCGTGCCGGTCAATTTGCCCGGGGCGCCCGCCCTTTCGCTACGGATTGCAACAGCTTGGCAACGGCGACGCGGTATTGTTGGAGAGAAATAGAAATAATTGCAGCTCATAACGACAAAGCCGCGGACTGTTGTTATTTTATTTTTTTTCTCCGTCCCAACTCTGCCCTGCCCGGCCTGCCCGGCCTGCATAGCACTCCGTGTACTCCTTGTTTGCACTGGCAATTACGCCTTTTTTTACGGTGCCGCTCCGTGCGCTATGCGGCGCGTTTTGGGCGTCGCCGGCGTTGCGCAGACTCATTCCGAGAGTCGTTTTCGTCGCTCTGTCTCTCTCGCACTCCACGGGGCGTGCCCTATGGGTGCGAGAGAGACAGACCGGCGAAAACTGCTCTCGAGACCAGTCCACTGCGACTACATTGTTAGCTACGCTTCTGGCTCCAGCAGTTGTACCAGTGTAGGGATGGGACGGCGCTGCTGAGGCACTACCTACCGGGGTAGGGGGTATGTAACACGATACGCAGCTCAAATGTTTTACAGTGTAGCAGCCTGCACCCCTCCGCCACCGCGGTGCGTGGTGGTGCGTGGCGTCGCAGGTGCGTCGCGGCGCGCGCACACACACACACACACACCACACACACCAAACAGAGGCAGGCGGCCGATGAACCGCGGCACCACGGCGTCGTCGTGGACGTGAAACACATGCGGGTGTACCTGCCTGCACCCACCTTCCAGATAAGTACACTGGCCGGCTGGTGGCCCGGCCCTCGCAAGGTCGAAGAAGGTGCGCGTGTTTCGAAAGCAGCGATACCTTCCCCGGTTTTTGTTGTTGTTGTTGTTTTTTGATTCAAAAGCAGAGGGAGTCCCCTCGGGGGGTAAAGGCGCGGTGTCGTGGACGTGTCCGCTCACCTGGACGACTCGGCGTGCTTCGGTTTATTGATTGGTGTGGCGTGGGTCTCCCAGTCCGCCCTGTAACCCTATCCAGACGGATGGCTCCGGGTTTACGCAACCTAGGTGTCTTTCCCCCGCGGTCGCTCGCTCTGGGGAAGGGGGAGGGGAAGGGGAAGGGGAGGGGAGGGGGGCACATGCCGTTCGCTGCTCACACGCGTCGTCGCCGCCCCGTTTTTTTCCCACGGAGTAATCAATCAAACGACCGGCTGCACCCATGGCATGGCTTGGCATGGCTTGGCATGGCTTGGCCGGCCCGGCGTTACGCTCCCTAACAGCAATCTGTCGCGACCAACAAAAGGGGTGAAAGGGCTGAAGGTTGCCTGGCAACGACCTCACCGTGTGTGTGTGTGTTTCAGTGTAGGTGTGTGTGTTTGTGTGTGTGCGCGCGCGTCAGCGCCGTCTTTGTGAATGAGCAGGCGAGTTCATTCGTGTTCATTCGTCACGCTGGCTGACTTTAAGGCTGCACTATCACGGGCAGATTCGGTTTTTTTTTTTAAAATTTGTGAGTGGTTTTCCTATCCTAGCCGTCTTAATTTTTCTCGCGTAAATTAAAATTTGTCTTTTTTTTTTGCGCTTAAAATAAGAAACACGCGTGCGATTGTTGTAATGCCCATCGGCCAAGAAGACTGTTCCGAAGCGTCCTTTCGTCGCTCTGTCTCTCTCGCGCTCCATGCGTGCGGACAGCGGCTCGGAGCGACGGAAACGGCTGTTCTAAATCATTCCGCGGAGAAGCGCGCGCCGCTGTTCTCGTTTGGTTGACGCGCGGGTATCCGAGCGGACGGCCGCGGTCACGACACGCCTGGCCCTGGCTTGTGTGTGTGTGTGTGTGTGTGTGTGTGTGTGTGTGTGTGTGTGTGTGTGTGTGTGTGTGTGTGTGTGTGTGTGTGCGTGTCCCGGGCCGACACAGGGCATACGCCACCGGACGCACGGAAAAAAGGGGGAGGGGATGCCATATAATGAAAGGATTCGGGGAGACGGGGGAGGGGGAGGGGCCGTGATAGCCATCAGTGCGGCACGCGCACGCACGGCACGGCGCCAGTGTCGCTGGACGGCCGGTGTGCTGCAGCAGGCTGCGATCCATGCCACTGCAAAAACCGTCTCAAAAATCGTCCGCCAGAGATGGTGTAAAGAAGTTTTTGTCAGTGTCGATGATGGTGTGTGTGTGTGTTGTACGGCAGGCTCACTACGTTTCAATTTGGTCGGACCCTATCCTCTCGGATGGGCCTCATCACACAGTCCAACACCCACACATACACACACTGACTCACACTCACACACACTCCCGATCGGCGCTGCTCACGCTTTCACCCGGCCGGTCGGTCCGAAATGACCTCACACAGAATGGCTGTATCTTCCGGCCCATCTTCCACCATGGCACTGGCGGCTCGCCGGGGCCTCGTCCTTGCCGTGCCACACCACGCCGCGCCACGCCACGCCACGCCGCGCCACGCCACACCACGCCGCGCCACGCCACGCCACGCCACGCCACGCCACGCCGCGCCACACCACGCCACGCCACGCCGTATATTCCGATCTGTGTTCGGTTAGGTCAGCCATTACACAGGTTTCGACACACGGCGAAGAACGCGACCTGCACGGCGAGGAAGCCGAAGCCGAGTTGATAAACTACTAGTGGCGCCTGCAGGCCGATTCCGAACACTATGCTCTGTCTCCGTCGCACTCGTGGCGTGTGCCGCAGGGCTGCGCAGGGCCGTGGGGGTGCGAGAGAGACAGAGCACTGTGCCGCGCAGCTCGCCCGGCGTGCAAGTCTCCGGCTAATGCAAAGAAGAGGGAGGGAAGGCGGGCGTTGCCTCGGCAGTGTCTGGAGCCTCGGGGACACGGCGTGTAGTCGTTGACGACGTTCACGGTGGCGGGCATAGCGCCTGGGCCTGCTCTACATCCTGCAGCCTGCAGGTGTGAGGCGGCACCACTGCAAAAATAAATAAATGACGCAGACCTTTCGGATTGCGGCGTGCTATCGCTGACGAGGACCAGGTCGACCTCTCGGGGCAGCGAGAAGTCAGTTCCGCATTGTGATGCACTGTAGGGGGCGTTGTCCGTGACCCGACGGCCCGCCGGCCCGCGCCGCGTCGCCGTGCCCTGGCCGTGCCCTGGCCGCGCCTGTCGCAACGGCCGCCTATGACGCCCTGTCGAAACAACAACAGCGGCAGCAACAACAACGACAACAACAGCGAGCAGGACTAACAAGGGAGGAAGCGCCGCGTTGCCGCGTTACGTTGTGCCTTCTGGTTCATTGCAGCCATTGCAGCGTGCAGTCCGGCCGGGGGGGCGGGGCGGGGCGGGCGGGGGGCGGGGCGGGCGGGGCGGGGCGGGGGGGCGGGGCGGGGCGGGGGCCTGACTAGCGTCCCAACCAGCGTGCCGTCCTACGTACTACGTACCATAGCACCGCGCCGCGGCGGCCACGGTCCGGCCACGGTCCGGCGGCGGCGGCGGTCCAAACTTGGGCAGGAAAGGCTCTCGACGTGCTGCTCCGTCTGTCCTGCAGCGCGAGGCGAGACGCGTCGCGGCGCGGCGGCGCGGTCAAAGCGACAAAGTGCCTGCTGATGCTGGGGATGCTGGCCGCCGCGGCCTGCCTGTGCGGCTCCAGGCTCCTCCGCTTTGCTTCCGGTCGGCGGAATTTCACTCCGGGATGGAAAAGAAGAGCAGCGGGCTGTCCGGACCGGGGCGGCCGGGGCGGCCGGGGCTTGCCATCTGGGCCGCAGATAAGGTGGCGCTGATAGGGGAAAGGAGCGCGGCAAGAGTGGAGCGACGGAGAGACAGACAGAGAGGAAGAGAGAGGAAGACAGCAGGAAGCGCGCCGGCCAAGGGGTCGCGGGAGGAAACCCAACGCTTCGTGCAAAATTGCGTTTGTTAAAAAAAATGTCTTGATTTTTTTTAAGTTGACCACCATGTTTTTTTTTGCGCGCGCGAGAAAAATAAGTACGGTTGTGCCTGGTTGTGCAGGGTGCAGCACCACCCCGCGCGCCTTTTGAATGATGGGCTTTGCTGCAATGTGGGGCTCGGATGGGGAGCGGGCCGAATGGACGCGAATGGACCGCGCAGCAACGCCTGGAACCTCCCCCTCCCCCCCCCCCCCGGCCCTTTGGCCAAGCCTTTGGCACTGCCTGCTGAATTAGTCGTGCACGGGCTGCTGCTGCTGCTGCGGCACGCCATGTACACTGTCAGGCAGAAAAGTGTACCGGCGTAGAGCGGGCGAAAATGTGTCGAGCTCCCCTTGTGTTCAGCTGCCTGCGCTTGTTCAGAAAAAAAAAGAATCCAGGGGTAAATTTATTCCGTGTGGTAATGCGATAGCCGCCTTGCTGCTGGAAGGTGATGGGAAAGTGCTGAGCAAACAGCTCCAGCGGCTCCAGCACCTCGCGTACCGTGCTGGGCCTGGCTGGCCCAAGCGTTCTGGTTTCCCCAAGCCGCCTGCTTAACGCAGTGCACCGTGCGTTGGGTGCGTGAACGGCGTGGGTTGAATCCGTATGTACGCGTATGTAAGTGTCCCAACGAATTGTTAAACGAAAAGCGGCCGCCGGAGGGTCCCCACACCGCCATGTCGCCCAAACAGTCCTCCGGCGGCCCAGCCCCGGCCCAGCCCCGGCCCAGCCCCGGCCCAGCCCCGGCCCAGCCCCGCGGACTGCTTTTGCTAAATAGATTTGCAGTGCTGCGACCGACAGTGCTCCGTTAACTGTCGCTGGGCCGCTGCAGCAGCTGCCGCGCCGCCGTCCTGCTCGCTGAGCACCGCGCTGTTGTTGCTGCTGCCGGCGGCGAGGTGGTTGTCGTTGTTGTCGTTGTTGTTGTTGTTGGCGCGGACACGCTCGAGCGGCCTCCCCTGTGCCCGGCCGGCTGGGCCTCGGCTGAGCCTCCCCCGCGACCGAGCGCCGAAGCCCGCCGGCGCGCCAGCCCGCCACGGTGCACTACGGTTCGCACGACGTGGACAGGGAAGCGCCACTGCAAAAAAAAAAAAAAAAAAGAAATGAAATAAAATTGTTTTTACAAAAAGTTGGACAGAAAAATGAAGATAAATTTAGTGATGGCCTGCGGTGTGTGCGCCTGTGTGTGAGTGCGCAGGCTTCCGGGTCTCCTTCACTATCGCCCTGTCGTGATCGCCGTGCCGCGCCGTGCCGCGCCGTGCCTCGTGCTCCGCGCTCCGTAAGACAGCCCCCCCCCCCCCCCCCCAAGTCGTCGCGTGCCAAGACCCGATTACTGCCGGCGACGCTGTCTGGGCAGTGTCATTACGTCGGTGCGGCCCGCCCTCCTCAAGATCGACGTATCGATTGATCGATGTATCGAAGCGGCCGGTCGGTTATTAATATCGATCGTTTTCTCCCGGCGGCGTGTCGGCCGGCGAGACGAGGCGATGATGGGGCGCCCTGCCGCCCTGCTGCCGCCGGAGTGTACAGTGTCGTGTCGGAAGCCGTGCTCGTTCCCACGACCCCCACTGTAAAAATTTGTCGGCACTTGGTGACTCACCATCAATGATGAGATTTTCATCATTTAAAACTGGGGACCGAGTCCATCACAAACGTCATCGAAGCTCGTCGTACCAACTGCATTACAGTCGATTACTGTGCCGTGACGCCGCCACCGACCGCGCGGAGTAAAATGGGCCCTTTGTTGTTTACATCTGGAGGAGAGGTTACCCAAGCTTCGCGTTATGTTGTTGTAGCTGACAAATTTCGTCCGGACAAGGAGGACGGAGTGACGTAAAAAAGAGGCGCCCGACGACCTCCTTAACGACTCCCTAACGGGCGTCTTCCCGCTGGCGGGGCGGGGCGGGGCGGGGCGTTCGATAATCTGACATAACTGGTCGCGTCGCCGTCGTCCCGCGCCCCGGATTCCGGATCAGATAGAGCCGTCGCGGCAAAAACGTCGCCGCGCTGCGCTTCGCCTCGGCGGCGTCCTGGCGCTAAAATGACGGGCGACAAGTGTTGCGCCGCGCGAACAGGTTCTCGCCGCGCCCCGCCCCGGCCCGGCCCAGGTCGTGGTCGCGCGCCGTCTAATCGGACGTGTCATCGCGTCTTACAAATGGTGCCGACTGCCGGCGGGAAGGACGGCCATGATGATGATGTTGATGTTGTCGGGGGATTGCACCCGATTGCACCGATGGACGCGCCGAGCCGAGCGCCTGCGGGGTAGGCAAATCACTGCGCTCCGCGCGCCGGCGCGTTCGGCTTGCCTACCTCGCAGGCGTCCGCGCGGCAGCGGTTTTTTTTTTTCGGAGGAAATGGTCCCGAGTGCCCCGACGACGGTCGGCCGTTTCCCGGAGTGTTCTAAATACGAAGTATCATCTCCGCCTCGGAAAGCGCTGCCTCATGCCGCCCGAGCTTTCTACCGCGAGGCAAACCCCAGCCAGAGCGGCCAGCCAGTGCAGCCAGTCAGCAGGGTCGGCGGACAGCCTCACGGCACCGCGGCGGGGGCGCCGAGGTCGCCGACGTCAACGACGGGCTGGGCGTGGAAAACGAACAATTGTATCACAGTCTGGTCCAAAATGTTGTATTCTGGATCATCCAGGTTACAAAACTGTGGGCCATAACGATTTTCTTGTTTTCAACGTTGAAAAGAAACGCAAATTTTGCTCTCCAGAAAGGCGCGAGTTGTTTTCCCCACGAGGATGACCGAGCCAGACGCGCGGCCGCAACATGACTCGCTCTGCTCTCGGCGACCACGACCACCACGACGGCCGCCCCTGCACATTTTCTCCCTCAAAACGACACTGCACTGCGACTCGTCTAGGAGGCCGCCCGCGCCACGCACTGCTTGTTGCATCTCTCGCGGCCACTCTGCCGCCGCCGCTGCTGCTTCTCGTATTATAAACATCTTTCTCACTTTCTATCTGGCGAAAAAAAAGGACAAGCTCCCATTTTTCTTCTCCGCGCCGTCCCACCGTCATGCCAGCCTGGCTAGCTGCCTGCGCGCCTGCCTGCCTGCCGGCTTTGCGAGTTACAGGTCGGGGTTTGATAAAGGTAAGGCTCGCTGCGGCCCGCGGGACGGCAGACGTGCGCGCGGCGCGGCGCGGAGCCACATGACGGAGTGCCCACACTGCCATCGGCGTGACTCACCGCCAGCAGGCCGATCCTCTGTCTCTCTCGCACTCATGGGGCGTCCGGCAGGGCTGCGAGAGAGAGACAGACGAAGCGTGCCGCCGGTGGTTGGCGGTGGTCCGTGGTTCTCGTTTCGCTCCGAGCGGGGCGCGAACCCTCGACCGCCGCGGCCCGGCCGGCCGGTCCGACCCGATCCGACTCTGCCGCAACTCGCCGCCCGTCACGAGCTTCGTTTGCAAAGCGACCCGCCGGCTGCAGGACTCCAAGAGAGTCTCTGTCTCTCTCGCATCCGTAGGGGACGCCCCGTGAGTGCGAGAGAGACGGCGGCGGAAACGGCCCTCGGCCCGCTGCTCGCGATGCACTCCATGCCCCTCGATATCCATTGCAAAACGGCGGCCCTTCCCTTTCCGCCGCCCGGCAAAGTGATGCTCTGTCTCTCTCGCACGCACGGGGCGTCCCGGCAAAGTGATTCTCTGTCTCTCTCGCACGCACGGGGCGTCCCGGCAAAGTGATGCTCTGTCTCTCTCGCACGCACGGGGCGTCCCGGCAAAGTGGGGGTGGCTCTGTCTCTCTCGCACGCACGGGGCGTCCCGGCAAAGTGATGCTCTGTCTCTCTCGCACGCACGGGGCGTCCCGGCAAAGTGATGCTCTGTCTCTCTCGCACGCACGGGGCGTCCCGAAGCCCGAAGGGGCGAGAGAGAGAGACAGCGAGGACGTCGCGAGGAAGTGCACGTCGCCCGTTTCATAAATCTGCCACGCGGCCGCCGCCCCTTTGGCCAGCGGCAGGCTGACGACTCCGGAACGGCGCCTCGTCGCTCTGTCTCTCTCGCACTCATGGGGCGTCCGGCAGGGGTGCGAGAGAGACGGAGAGCGCGGAATGAGCCTGGTGTTGCGGGCGAGCGCCACTGTCACTGTGCCACTGCACCGCCACTGTAGGTCCGAGGCGGAAACGGCAAACGGCGTGCAGGGCGTCCCAGGAATCCAGCCCGTGGGATGACGGGGCACTCCGCGGGCTTTGCTCCCCACACTTGACTCGGGAAAGAGAGGGAGAGAGAGGGAGAGAGCGAGGGAAAGACAAAGCCACTGTGCGTGTCGGGGTGGGCGCTCGGCAGTGTAGGCACTTGCGCTGGTTCGGCATGCCGGCCCTGTGGTGTTTGTCCCAGTTCTTCGAAGTCACGCGGTTGCGAATAGAAAATTTATCCGCGTTTATGCGAATTAATTCAGCTTGAACGTTGTACTCGTGGCCTCTTCCTTTTTGGTTCGCGCCCAAATATTGTCAATATCCAGCCGTTCACGTGCCGAGCATTAAAGCTGGAAAGTACGGATTTTTTTCACAGTGGCGGATGATATAATTGGAATGGGTTTTCCGCGACGCCTCCGCGACCTACCGCATCGCATGGCGTGGCATGGCATCGGCCGGTGCGGTCGCGCCTCGTTCTGCCGCACTATAAAGTAATTGGATTTCTTCCGCGGTGTTACACTTTAAGCGAGCGTCGCGCTGGCTTTGACGTCGGCGTCCCCCCCCCCCCTCCTGCGGGCGTCGCCGTCGTCGTCACGGCGCTTTCGGGGCAATCAGACCGTATTGCTGCCGGCCGTCGGGCCGGGCCGGGTCTGGCTGGGCTGGGCTCACTGATTCCCTGCCGCTTCCACTGTTTTCGCCACTTCACTGCTGCCAACTGCGAGGGAAATAAAAACGAAAACAACAACAAAAACTTTACACAGTCCGCGTGAGGCTAATTAATTTGCTCGTTCGAATAAGCAAGCAGCAGCATCGCTCACTTTCGGCCTTTCGGTGGGCCAGCCTCATGAATAAGGCAGGCCGACCAACTTTCCCAGGAAAACGGAACGAAAAGCGAAAATCGAGTCGGCTGCGGCACTGCAAGTGTGGAATTTGGCGCGCCGCGCGGTCCGCATTCGCCGCATTGCGTCGAGGAGGCCCGACCCTCTCGTCTCCGCGGTCCTCGGCCGCCGAGACATCATTGCCGTGGCTCCCGATTTTGACGAGGGAATAATGATGATGGATGCCCCACGGGGCCCACGGGGCCCACGGGGCCAGGCGCACCCCACGTCGCCGTTGCACCGGCGGGGCCCCCCGGCTCGGCTCCGTTCTTCGCTTCGGTTCGATCCGGCTCGGCTCGGCTCGGTTCGACGCGTCTGCGCCGCGGCCCCGCGCTGCTCCTCGTCTGGATGGCTGGATGCAACCGCGGCGCGCCGCTGACACAGCCACTGGATTCGCGCCTGCTGGAGGCTCCTGGAGGCTCCTGGGACGCCGCCGCTGGCCCCGGTCGGCCCCATGGAGGGCCGCGGGGTTCTCGGCCAGCCAGGCCGGGGACGGCGGTCGTGGCGCCGCTATTGGCTCATGCACGCCGAAAGCCGAAAGCAGCGCGCCGAGGGTTCGTCCATAATTCATGTCCCACGCGGGGTCGTGATTGTTTCGGATAGCCGACCCGACCGGCGAAATTCGTCAACGTCATATCGCCCCGCGCGTGTACACTGAAAAAGACGCCTCCCGCTTGTTGCTTCGAAGATCTTGCTCGGAAGGCCGGAAGGCCCACCACCGTCGGCCTCGCCGGTGAAAGAAAAGGGCAGCGGTCTCGGTTCCGGCGCGCGCGGCGCGGCGCGCAGACTGACGGCGCGTCGTTTTGTTTACTTTGATGGACACTTTGCAGTGCAGGGCCTCCTCGGGCCTTAGGCCTGGCCTTGGGCCCGAGCCCCGCCAACGCGTGCTGCCGCCGGCCCTGCAAGCTGCAGGGGGCAGGAGAGAGAGGGGGGGGGGAAGAAGATGTTCTTTTTCGGCCGCGGGCGAGCCTCGCTGCTGTAGGTCCTCGTACCTCCGGCCGGCGCAGCCAGAGCATGGCCCCAGCCACCTTGCGCCCCGCCACGCCCACGGGTGTGCTTCTCTGTCGCCTCATGACCGACCACGGCCACCTTCGCGCCATCTTGATCATGACGAAGACAGATTGACATCGCGACAAATCCCTCGGCAGCGTGCGTCTGCGTGCCTTTCTTTGCGTCTGTGTGTGTGCGCGCCGCGGCGGCGGGCCCGCCTGCTACACTGCAGTGCGTTGCGTGGCTGCCTACCCTCTGATTCGCAGGCGTTCCCGCCCCGCGCGCGCCGCGTAGCCAACTGGTTCCGAGAGTCGTTTTCGTCGCTCTGTCTCACTCGCACTCATGGGGTGTTCCTTGTAGGTGCGAGAGAGACAGAGCGATGACTTTAACAACGAACGACATTCCGGCAGCCTGCAATAAGTACCAGGCAGCGCCAGCGGAGTCTGATTGACACAACACTGTCGCGCGGATTTTGTGCGACGCGTCGCGTTCTTCTTCTCTTTCTTCTTTTTCTTTTCCACCTCCAATCGTGAGCGCAGCTCGCCTGGAACGGGGCGAATCAAACACAGTTCACGGTGCCATGCTCGCGGCGGGGCGGGGCGGGGCGGGGCGGGGCGGGGCTGGCTGCGGTGGAACACCCGCTGCGAACAGATCGCTGGAGTGGCGGCCGCGGCGCGACGTCGCGGACGAGGCGCGAAGCGCGAAATAAGACGTGAGTGATTCCGCGGCGAGGGGGAGGAGGGGGAGGGGGCACCCCGTCGGCCACTTTTTCGACCACCGCACGCCTTTTGTTCGCCGCGGGTCCGTTCCAGTCGCTCCAGTTGCCGCGACCGCAAGTCCGGCCCGTCCGGCCAGCGCGCCGCTTTGAGAGCAGCCGCCGGCCGGCCCCGTCCCAGTCGGTCCCCCGTGCGGTCCAGCGAGGACTACGCAGTGTAACTAGTCCACACCGTCACCGGCAGGGCCTCGACAGCCTCCTCCGGGCGTGACCACCACCACCGGGCCCCGGGCGACGTAGGTACACTCGAAAAGAAAAAGCAGTTGGAACGTCGTGGGACATTCCACGTGAATCCAACGACGGTTTGGAATCGAGGTCCTCGGATTTCGACCTAAGTGGTATCAATCGATTCGGTATCGGCCCCGGACTCACCATGTAAATTTTTTTGAAAAAATTTTGAACGGTTTAGTTTTTGCACCAGTTTTATGGTTTTATAAGTTTAAAAATAGTAAAAACAAAAATTTTTTTTCAAAATTTTTTGTAGGTGTTCTTGAGGGTTTAGGAATGTGGGAAAAGCATTAAAAGCTGTTTGAGAACCATCTGGGAGGTTTTAAGGGTAGTAAAAATGGTGAATTTTTGTGAAAATTTGACAAATTTCACCGTTCTGAAAATACGTCATCATGGATTTTGGCCAAACTTTTTTTTTCTTTTCCTCTACTATTGGTGCATACTCCCTTAAGAGGGTTTGGATGGCCCGCCACAATTTTTTCTTCTGGAGCCTATAACATGTCTAATTGCGGCATATTTTTCCCTTTAAGTGACTGTTTTTTTGGCGTCTCTCTCATGCGCTTACTTGGTCGACCATGCAGATCACTCAAAGTAAGGATATCAGGGCCCAACACAACTCCTGATAGCTAGCTCTTCTATATGCAGACTTTTAGGGACCCATGCAACCATTATTATAGTTACTTTACACAAATTTATTTTATTTTGAGGACATTTTCACTCAGATCTCGACTAACCTGAGACATGGAGTTTCGAAGTGGACTTTATGTAGTACAGCACATGTTTCAACTTGATTACTCTTTCCATTAAGAATTTCTGAATCTTGCCATCCTTAAATAGTGAGTTGTCACTAAACTTTTGTCCACTTCAAAACTCCATGTCTCAGGTTAGTCGAGATCTATGAGTGAAAATGTGCTCAAAATAAAATAAATTTGTTTAAGGTATCTATGATAATGATTGCATGGGTCCCTAAAAGTCTGCAATTAGAAGAGCTAGCTATCAGGAGTTGTGTTGGGCCCTGATATCCTTACTTTGAGTGATCTGCATGGTCGACCAAGTAAGCGCATGAGAGAGACGCCAAAAAAACAGTCACTTAAAGGGAAAAATATGCCGCAATTAGACATGTTATAGGCTCCAGAAGAAAAAATTGTGGCGGGCCATCCAAACCCTCTTAAGGGAGTATGCACCAATAGTGGAGGAAAAGAAAAAAAAAGTTTGGCCAAATTCCATGATGACGTATTTTCAGAACGGTGAAATTTGTCAAATTTTCACCAAAATTCACCATTTTTACTACCCTTAAAACCTCCCAGATGGTTCTCAAACAACTTTTAATGCTTTTCCCACATTCCTAAACCCTCAAGAACACCTACAAAAAATTTTGAAAAAAAATTTTTGTTTTTACTTTTTTTAAACTTATAAAACCATAAAACTGGTGCAAAAACTAAACCGTTCAAAATTTTTTCAAAAAAATTTACATGGTGAGTCAGGGGCCGATACCGAATCGATTGATACCACTTAGGTCGAAATCCGAGGACCTCGATTCCAAACCGTCGTTGGATTCACGTGGAATGTCCCCGTGGAGCTTCCGGCGGCAACCACCGCCACCGACGCAGAGACGCAGCCTCTCGACGCGGAGGGTACAGTAAATGGGACAGGGGCGCAGCTAATGGCTTCGCGGGGCGTGGCCGCGGTGTGCGGGGGCGGGGTGGGGGGTGGGGGCGGGGCGGGGGCGGGGTGAGGCGGGGCGGGGTGCGAAAAGTGAACGGATGGGCCGGAATGGAATGGAATGGAGGCATTCCTCCACGATCTCATTCGGCTCGGCAGGGGGCCTGGCCTGCCCTGGCGATGGGGCCTTGGGGGCGTCCACGAATGGGAAACGAAACGTTTTACGGGAGCGCTGCTTCGCTGCTTGCTCGCTGGCGGCCACCATCCTCTGTTAGGGAGGGGCCTTCAAGTGAAACGACTTGGTTCCGCTGTCGAAAAATAACCCCGCTTTTCATCTTAATTTTGTGATGTGCGCGGTCCTCTGCATCCTGAAACACTGGTAGCCAACAAATGTGACGTCATATTCGTTGGAGTGTGGATTTTGTCACGTTCGTTGGAATATGATGTCACATTCGTTTTGACGTGTCTCGGCCGTTTAAGTATAGTGTTACATTCGTTTGAACGTGGATCAACATTCAAACGAATGTGACATCATATTCAAACGACCGTGTCAAAATTCACATTCGAACGAATATGACGTCACATTCGTTGGCTACCAGTTATCTTGCAAGCAGGATAATTTACCTGCAACACGTGAATTTATGTTGAGATTTGGAACAAGTGAATTTATTAAGTTTTCGCAAAGATATCTTGGTTCAAAAAACCTTTTTTGGGGCGAGGTTTACAGAATCGCGCACGTAGCGGACCCACGCGCGGCAAGCCCGTCAAGCCCGGCGACCTAGGCCCAGGCGGCTACATGGCGGCATCGGTGTTCGGCGCCACCGTTCCCTGGGCTGAGCCGAGACAGCAGAGATCTCGGCTCACCGCAAGGGGCTTAACAAACCATCTCTGGCGTGACGCTGCGCTACGCTACGCGCCCTTGTCGCCGGTTTTGAGGACGCTGAACCGGGCTGGTCGCTCCGCGCGGTCGGCCGATCTTCATTTTGCCGCTGAATTCCGGACTTCGCGGCGTTCTTCGCTCTTTGTCGGCCGCTCTGCCGAGGAGCGCGGCGAGGTGTCGCGAGCTGGAAAGCAAAAACAAGCTGTGTCCGTCCACCGCGCTGTTTTTGTCCTCTCTCTCTCCCTCTCTGCCTGTCGCACTGTTGCGTAAGGCGCCTCCTCCTAGTCCTTCCCTTCCCTTCCCCGCGCGGGGACAGTTCAAAGGAGCAGCTCTTTCGCCCACTGCTCGCCGTGCACTGTCCGGCGTCGTGCGCTCCTGCACTTCTTGCCTCTCTCCAATGTGTGCGTCTCTCTCACTCTCTTTCCCTCACCGAGCAAACCGCAAGGCGCCGGCCGGACCCAGAAAATCACCTTGCCGCCCCCTCCTCGGCACTGCCTCGTTTCCGAGTTTCTGTGTTGTGTTTGTGTATGTGTGTGTGTGCGCAGCAACGCGCCAACCACTGCACACCTGCGAATGAATGCACGAAGCAAAGGTAGCAGCCACTTTGGGCTCCTCGCGGAATAATGTCCGTCTGTCTTTCTGTCTGGCTGTCTGTCTGTCTGGCTGGCTGGTTCGCTGGCTGGCTGGCTGGCGGGGCAGTCGTGGGCACAAAACAACGGGCGATCGATGTAATGCCCGAGCTGCATGGCTTCATAATCTTCTGCCGCCGCTTATTGTCAACTCACGCACACGCGCGCACACAGACAGTGGAGCGGCATGCTGCGCGCGCTATGTGCGCCCCGTCCCCGCGGCAGCTGCTGCACTCTCTGACCGCGACGTGGACGTACGTAGACGCGGCCTCCGCCGCGCGCGGGGAGGCGCAGGCGTCCTCTTCGGTCAGGAGGGCGGCGCACAGTGGTTCAGAAACGGAAAATGCTGTGCAAAAGTCCTTTTTTCAACTTTGTGATTTGTCGAAAACGACTTTGCAATGGGTAAGAGGGATGTCAGGAGGGCCCAAAGCCGAGTTTGTTTTGCACTGGTACCCCACGCACTCGCCAGGACAGGCGAGCCCGTTTCCGCTTCGGCGCTACGCACGCGAAGCGAGTGGAGCGGGCGAAGTGTTCCGCTCTTTTGGCGGCCGCTCCTTGACGAACATGACAGGCTGGTTAAAATCTAAACATTCAGCTAGGTAGTCCAAACCCTCCTCTTTTCAACGGTGCATTCAGATTTGCGCTCACTCATTCCGTTCCGTGTTAAATCCCTTTCTTTTGTGTCAATGCAAATCACTGTTTTTTCGACAACTTTTCAAAAAGATTTGCCTGTAACTTTTGTGGAACCTGTTGGAACCTGGAGATCTTGGGCTCATATTAAAGCTAATCATGTCAGCTTTCGAGCGCACTTCACCGTTTTTGCATATACCTGCATATCCGGCCTCAAAACGCGCCGATAGCCGACATTAAATGGATAATAGTAACTGATGTCTCTTTTAATAATATCTTAAACCTTTTCCAAAATAATGAAAGACAAGGTGATGCACAAATACACGTTATACCTGTATGAAAGGGGCACGTCCACGATTTGAAATAAAATCAAAAATAAATTCAGCGACCCCAAAAACGTAGGAGCAAAGGTATAAACACAGCGTTCAAAACTGAAATTAAAACTAAGTAACGCTAGTAATTAAACGTTAGGCTATGGTCGAAAGTAACGTCAGGGATAGATTCAGCGACCCCGAAAATGTACAAGTACAGTACACATACAGTCCCCCCCCCCCCAAAAAAAAAAAGAAAAAGAAACGCTAGTGACTAAGCGTTACGTCAATGGTTCAAAATAACTTCAGGAATGAATTCGGCGACCCCAAAAACCCCCTGGATGAAGGTTTCACACCAATATCTTATACGGCCTGCAACCAATCTCTTTTGCACAGCTTTTTCTGTTTCTGAACCACTGTGCGGCGGCGTGGCGCGACGCCATGGCGATGCCGCGCACCAAGCCGCGCACTTACCTGGCTGGTGTAATATGCCACGGCCCGCGTGTCGACCCGTTGATTTACGCCTTTCCCAGACAAACTCGGACAAACCACTTGCACTACGCCGTCGAAGGCCCCTCCCTCTCCCTCTCGCGGCTGACCCATGTGACCCGCGCGGCCTCCGTCGTTGTCATTGGAGATCAATCGCGTCCGCGATAGCGGCGGCACAGCGGCAGTGAAAAGCTAATTGCCGGCGACTGTCGCTGTCTCTCTCGCACCCCGCCGCGACGCCGCGAGTGGGAGAGAGACGGGGCGAATGTCGGATTGGAGCCGCAGTCTCCCAGAGCGCCACCGCAGGGCGGGGCGGGGCGGGGCGGGGCGTGGCGCGGCGTGGGAAGGCTGTCCGAATCCATTGCAGCCGTTCTCCGGGCCATTCCGCCACTCTCACTGTTTAGCGGCGGTGGCGCGAAAACGCCCTTCGACTCTAATAACGGCGACGCCGCGACGCCCTTATCCGACGCGAGGCTGCGGCCGCCAGCGCTGTGTCTCTCTCGCGCTCGCGGGCCGTCCCGCAGGGGTGCGAGAGAGACGGGCGGAGCGGTCTTCGGCCCGTCGGCGGCGCCTTTCCACAGCCTTGAGGCGCGCGGCGCGGCGTTGGTGTGTACAAGACGGGGGCCTTAATGACGTCGAACCGGAGCAGCGGCCGGCCGGCGCGGCGCTCTCCTCCGCCCGATGCGCCGCGCACCGCCACACTGCAGCGGGCAGCCCCGGGGATCATCACTCACAGTGGCGCGACCCGGAGCAAGGGGGAGGGGAAGTCATCCCGCCGAATCCCTCTTTGTCGCTCTGATTATCCTGTCCGTCGCGCCGCCTGTCCGTCTTCAACACGCTGAGGGGCGATGCCGCACACAGCGCCGTCTCTCTCGCACCCACGTCCCCCTTCGGCACGCCCTTTGGGTGCGAGAGGGACAGCGCGAGGCGAGGCGAGGGGCGCCGCCACAAAAATGCGGACTTTGCCGGCGCGGAAGTCCTGGTGGCGGTGCGCGGTGCGCGCTGGGCCGCGCGCCTGGTTAGGTAAAACGAGGACGTGGCTCGGCCGGCGTGGCGGCTCGCAGTCTCGCAGTGCAGTGGCGGGCCGGCATCTCGCGCGTGGACGCGGCCACCACACGCCGCAGAGTCGTTTTCGTCGCTGGGGCATTCCATGCCAGTCCGACCACTTTCGTAGGTCACTATCTCGGAATTCGATGCAACTTTTTTTCCAAGTAGTACTTCATGAGAAAACATGCTGTGCAAAATTTCAGGCCGATCGGACCAGTAGTTCCTGAGATATGGGCTTTTCAATTTTTGCCTAAACTGTTGTTTGAGTGGTTTGGGTGAAATTGCAAGTTTCCACATTTTCCGTCCGTGCTCTGTTGCTAATGGAGCTATGGCGTTTCTGAAGATGTTTTCTTGAAGGGAAAACTATAAGGATTCAGAATCTGTAATCAAATTTGAGATCCGAGTCCCAAAAAGGGGCCAAAAATGGCAAAAATCAGAAACTTTTCGGCTTTTTAACGCAATTTTCAAACTTATAATTTCCCTATGTCCATATCGTGAAAACCAAAATCTAGTAGCGCAAAATGTAGATCAAGACGTGCCCTATCGAGCTGCGAGACGAAAAAAGGTGGGTATGGGTCTAACTTCGGAGCTACAGCCTCTCAAAAATTGTGTTTTAGACCTAAAATTGCAATTTTGCTAAACGTGCTCTGCAGTTAGTTTCCTTCCGCCCCATCCTAGGCCATGGGTTTCTTCGTGCAGAAATGGCCCGTCTCTTCCGAATGGTGAACCAGAGCCTAGTTATGACTATCGTAGAGCCCGAGGACTGGCCTAGCCCCTGCAGGTTGGGCAACCCACCCGGCGCAAGTGCGTCGAAACAAGTGTTGCCTACATTGCAGGCGCTTGGCTTCGCAAACCTCTGCCTTGCGATGAACGAGGGTGCCCCCTTCCCCGAGCCCATACACCTACACTAGGGTGTTTCACTCGGTCGAATTTGATACCCACGGCATGTTTTTCTGAAAGGCCATAACGTAACTTGAATTTTGAGCCCTCGATGAGCGGAATCGGACAACGCTAAGTGACCGCGCATCGAACATAAAGATTTTTCAGCCACCTCAAAAAACGCGCGCGCCACCGGACAAAGGCAGGCCCCGTGCAGAGCCGGTGCAATGGATTCACACTAGACCTTCTCAGCGTCGTTCACAAGGGTCCATAGTAGGTGCCTGTTAACATTTTGGACTGGCCGGTACCATTGCGGCGAAGGTTAGGTTACGCAAAGTCTGAACTTCGTCCAGCCGCCAAACGGTTTGAGCCAGTTACCCCGAATTTGGCATACATTGAGTCGGTCAGACTAGTAACAGACTAGTAACTACACATCGATCCCCGCGAAAACGCTTTAGTTTTACCAGTATGGTGGGTGCAAAACTGTGGTTACCCAAATTTACCACACGTGATGATGCCGTCAAAACCCCTTAAAACCCCTTGTGCACTGCCAATCCAAGTGTGAGACAGTCTCACACTATTTAGTGCGAACCACGATGTCTCACGCTCACAAGTGTGAGCCACGTTTGTCCCACGCTTGCAAGCGTGAGACATCATTTGTCTCACACTTACAAGTGTGAGACACGGTTTGTCCCACACTTACTGCCTATGGTTCCCTGTGGTTAAATGCCACAGGACCCACGCTCGTAAGTATGAGACGTGTCTCACGCTTGTAAGTGTGAGACATGCCGTGTCTCACACTTGCAAGTGTGGCACACGCATGGCTCACGCTTGTAAGCGTGAGACATCGTGGTTCGCACGCAATAGTGTGAGACTGTCTCACACTTGGATTGGCAGTGTGGTCAGTCCTCCATACCTCATAAAAGGGTGGTCTTGACCACGCAATACATGAGGTAACGGCTAAATCAAAGGCTGTACACCATTTTTTTGAGGGGGTGTAATTCTTACTCCCTGAATGATTTTGCTTTTTTTCATTCTTAAGGGTAATTATAAAAATCAAAAACCACTTAAAGGATTAAAAGAAATGTGAAAACAAAATTATTTCCTTTAACTCATTTTGTCTCCCCACCTCCGTATCCCAGGTCAACATAGGTGGTCAAGCCCCTCTAATTCAAGTTCAAGGCTTCCATCATGGGCACCTGGGACAAACGTTCCTTCCCTGCCCAGTGGAGCGGCCCATAAGCGCGCGCGAGAGAGAGAGAGAGAGAGAGAGAGAGAGAGAGAGAGAGAGAGAGAGAGAGAGGCAAAGAGAGAGAGAGAGAGAGAGCTGGCACTACACTGAGATCGAAAGTGTGGTGAATTTACCACATGTGGCTGTGTTGAGACCTAAAATGTGGTTATCTCATTCTGCCACACGTACAAATGTAGTAAGAATTACACCCCCTCGAAAAAATGGTGTACAAGCCTTTAATTTAGCCGTTACCTCGTGTATTGCGTGGTCAAGACCACCCTTTTATGAGGTATGGAGGACTGACCACATATGTGCTGTGAATGAATGAATTTTATGTGGTACTTTGCTGACCACTGATTTTAAGGGGTATTGACGGCATCATCACGTGTGGTAAATTTGGGTAACCACAGTTTTGTACCCACCACACATAATCTGTAGTCTGTACCACACTTCGCAGGACAGTGTAGCACCGTTCACTGTTCGGTATCGTTGCACACCCCGTAGTAGTGGTGGTGAATGTCTGTGTTGGGGTGTGTATGGGCTGGGGGAAGGGGGCACCCTCGTTCATCGCAAGGCAGAGGTTTGCGAAGCCAAGCGCCTGGAATGTAGGCAACACTTGTTTCGACGCACTTGCGCCGGGTGGGTTGCCCAACCTGCAGGGGCTAGGCCAGTCCTCGGGCTCTACGATAGTCATAACTAGGCTCTGGTTCACCATTCGGAAGAGACGGACCATTTCTGCACGAAGAAACCCATGGCCTAGGATGGGGCGGAAGGAAACTAACTGCAGAGCACGTTTAGCAAAATTGCAATTTTAGGTCTAAAACACAATTTTTGAGAGGCTGTAGCTCCGAAGTTAGACCCATACCCACCTTTTTTCGTCTCGCAGCTCGATAGGGCACGTCTTGATCTACATTTTGCGCTACTAGATTTTGGTTTTCACGATATGGACATAGGGAAATTATAAGTTTGAAAAATGTGTAAAAAACCCGAAAATTTTGTGATTTTTGCCATTTTTAGCCCCTTTGCGGGACTCGGATCTCAAATTCGATTACAGATTCTGAATCCTTATAGTTTTCCCTTCACGAAAACATCTTCAGAAACGCCATAGCTCCATTAGCAACATAGCACGGACGGAAAATGTGGAAACTTGCAATTTCACCCAAACCACTCAAACAACAGTTTAGGCAAAAATTGAAAAGCCCATATCTCAGGAACTACTGGTCCGATCGGCCTGAAATTTTGCACAGCATGTTTTCTCATGAAGTACTACTTGGAAAAAAAGTTGCATCGAATTCCGAGATAGTGACCTACGAAAGTGGTCGGACTGGCATGGAATGCCCCCGCTCTGTCTCTCTCGCACCTGCACGGGGCGCCCCACGAGTGCGAGAGCGACGGATGGACTCCGCTGCCCCTGGCCGTCGGCGCACTGGCGGAGGCTTCGGCTGCCTCGCCTTATGTCACGCCGGCCGTTGTTGTACCAGCCACAGTGTACCAGCCCAGCGGCCCGCCTGCCCGGGCAGTGCCCGCACGTAACGCAAATATGAAGGGAGCTTCTTTCTCTCTCTCATGGTCGCGTGCAGTACGGCGAGTACAATGGGCGCTACGCGGGAGCGGTGCTTCGCCGCCCGCCGCTGGCCAGCACTGATTATTTGTATTTTTCGCAACGAGTCGCCGCCCCGCCACTGCAGTGTACAGATTGCTCTGTCTCTGCCGCACCTCGACGGGACGCCCCCTGGGGGCGAGAGAGACAGAGTGACGAAAGCGATGTCCGGAACCAGCCCGCTGGCGGTTGTGTTCTCGCCGCAGCACACTGCAGCACAGCGCCCAATCAAGGATAGTGTTCCCGGCGGGGCAGAGGGCACTCCACTCCAGCCCGGCCCGGCTGGAGTCATCCTGGAGTGACACAGACCGACAGTCGCTGTCGTCGCTCTGTCTCTCTCGCACTCGTGCGGCGTCTCGTGTTGGTGCGAGAGAGACGGAGGCAGCGACGCTCTGAGTCAGGGGCTCGCTGGAGGCGCTGGAGACCGTCCGTGGCGCCTCGCTGGAAGGAGGGAGGGAGAGGTCACTGGAGAAAACGGCGCGGGGGGAGGCTGTGTGTCATACAGTGCAGTGCCGCGGTGCTCGAACGTGGCGCAATTGGCGGGCTCCGCGAAGGCGAGGCGAAGGCTCCGCGAGGCGTGTGCCTTCCCTGGGCTATCGCCGGACTATCGGGCCGCGATATATCGTGAGTTGCGTCACGCCGACCGTGCGGACAGGGTGGACCAGGGCGGACCAGGGTGGACCAGGGCGGACGGCCGCCGATGAAGATGATGACCGAGGAAGCCAAGAAGACCGTGCAGTGTCTAGTGCCCGCGCCCCGACTGCTCGTCTATCTCTCTCGCACTCAAGGGGCATCCCGCATAGGTGCGAGAGAGACAGCGACGAAAACGGAATGAGTCTGCTGTGGCTGATATAACACCCGCTGGTGGCGTGCTGGTGGCGGCTGGTTGGTTTTTTCCTCCCGGACGGCGACGCGACGCGACACGTCCCATCCTCGCCGCCCTTCGCCCATTCGCCATCATCGGCACCTCGCCGTCCTGGCTGCCCCGCGGCCCGCGGCCGCAAAGGGAAAGCCCTTGGAAGCGACCGCGGCGAGGCTGGCTGGCCAAGGCGGGCCGAGCGGCGACTGGCGACCCTCGGGCCTCGGGAGAAGAGCAGTGCAGCAGTGCTGCAGTCGTGTGCAGTGCTGTGCTGTGCCGCGCCGCCACGCGCGGAATCGCGGAATGCATTGCACAACAAGAACAAGAACAAGGCCCTAGCGCGAGTGCGCACAGGTGAGCGCCTCGGCGCCAACCCAATTATGGACCCCCCAGCAGACCGATTCCGAGAGTCGTTTTCGTTGCTCCGTCTCTCTCGCACCTGTACGGGACGCCCCGTGAGTGCGAGAGAGACGGAGCGATGGAGACGAGTCTCGGAATCGGTCCGCCGCCGCGCCGCCACTCGATACGTCGTCCTCCCAGAGGCCGCCGTCGTGGCGGCACCGCGGCATTCCTCCTCAGCATCGCGCAGTGCATTGTGTGCCGGAGGGCCGACCCAGCTTCGTGCCCAACAGTGCGCCATCGCGCTTTCTCTCTCGCACCCTCACGGAGCGCCCCGCGGCCCGGCCGTGCGCGGCCCACTGGAGGCCCACTGGAGGCAGGCACGCGAACGGCGTCATTGTGCGGGGCCGCCGTAAGGAAGTGCCTCATTCAGCAGGGAAATGGCCAATGGCCGGCGACGGCCGCTCGGGTGGACCCTGTGGGCCTCGCGTCGGGCACCGGCAGGCACCGGGCATTACGACGACTCTTTCGTCGCTCTGTCTCTCTCGCACTCATGGGGCGTACCGTACAGGCGCGAGAGAGACAGAGCGACGAAAACGACTCTCAGTCTGCAGTACGCAGTATACGCAGTCGTGAGGATAGGGCCACCCTCGGTGGCAGGCCACGCCACGCCACGCCGCGCCACGCCCCGCGTCATCAACCAAAACAGCAGAAACCGGAAACTGGAGCACCGTTGGCGGCGTTGGCGGCGTTGGCGGCACATCCGGCGCGTCGTCCGGGCTGCTCGCTGCTCGGCGCGGCTCGGTGCTGCGGGGTGACAAAGAGACGGACAGGGTAACGGCACCGGCGCACACAGGCCAACACAGGCAGCCCGGCCGCGCCACTGCGAATAACGAACAGCGAACAGCGAGACACTCGGTGGGCGTCCTGCCGATAGTGCCATGCTGCGCCACTGCTATGTCGTTTCACTGCACGGAAGCTGCGATTATGCGAGTGGGGAAATGCGACAGGGATGCCTAGAATGAATGACCACATGCCTCTGTGAACACATTCCAAGAGTCTTTCTCGCACCGATACGGGACGCCCCAGTGCGAGAGAGACACAGCGACGAAGACGACTCTCGGAATCAGTCTGCTGAATAGTATGCACCAATGTTCTCCTCCGCACGGGCGGCGAGCTAGCGGTGTAGCCGTGTTCATTGCGTCGCGTCGACCGTGGCCGTGGAGGCCAGCGGCGCGGCGCCGGCAGCGTGCTGCCCGCAGTCGCAGCCGCGACGGGATCGGTTTCGCTCGCCGTCTCTTCGCACTCATGGGCGTCCCGTGCCGGGCGAGAGAGACAGAGCGACGAAAACGACCAGGATCCTTCATGGAATCGGCGCTCGGCAGGCCCGCACGCAGCCGCTGCACCGTCACACCACAAAAACCGACTACACCGTAGGCGCGTGGCGGCGTGGCGCCACCGCCCGTCGCCGGCCGCGCTCGCCGCGGCGCGGGCAAAAACGGACGGGAACCGGCAGCCGCGCCAAGGCGACACGGGGCCGGCAGGACAAAGGGCGAGTCGTGGGCTCCTGCGAACTCCCAGCGCCACGATGCGATGGCGTTGTCACTGGCGGCTCGTTATGCGGCTAATGCCTCGCCGATGAATGACGGCAGCGGCCCGCGACCGGGTCCCGCGTCGGCCTGCTGTCTCGCACCCGGTGGGTAGCGCGACCGGCCCACCTGCGAGAGAGACAGCGAGAAGCGACTCGGAATCGGGCTGGTATGCGGCCGCTCCCGCCCCGGCGCGGTGAGCCAGTCAAGCAGTGCGTCAGGCCGGCCGGGAGCGCTGCGGCCGCCTGTCCCCCGTCGCAGCTCGTGGCTGCCCGCCAGTCGCCAGCCGAGCGACCGGAGGATCGGTTCGTCGCACTCTCTGTCGCACTCACGGAGCGTCCCGTTGCGGTGCGAGAGAGACAGAGCGACGAAACGAGGATCCTTTGGAATCGCGCTCGGCAGTCTGACCCTAATGCACGCAGCGCTTCCTGCAAGTCACACGACTTTTACCTCTTTATTAACTCGGTACGCACCGCGGGCCCCGCGCCCACCCCACCCCGCCCCGCCCCAGCTGGCTCGCCGCGCCGCGGATCTCGATAATTGGGCGGGACACGCCGATGCCTAATCGCGGTGGTAATGGGGATCACGGGGGCGGGCGGGGCGGGGCGGGGCGGGGCGAGTCGTGGTCGGTGAAACGAACGCCCAGCGCCCCGAATTGCGATCCGTTGTTCCTTTCCTCTTATTCGCGGCTAATTTCTCTCTGCGAATACTGTACGGCGCGGCCCGCACCGCGTCCCGCGTCGCTCTGTCTCTCTCGCACCGCTGCGGACCGCCCCGACCGGCCCACGCGTGCGAGAGAGACAGAAACGAAAGCACTGGATCGGCCTGTTGCGGCGCTCCGCCCCGCCCCGCCCCGCACGTGCAAGGCCGGAAGGCGTCATGGCGGGGTGTTAATCGGCCGGAAGCGCCTCGTCGTGTCCCCGCTCTCGCTCTCTCTCTCTCGCACTCGTGGGGAGCCCCGCACAGGCGCGAGAGAGACAGAGTGACCGGGGATCAGTCTGGTGTCGCGAAGTACGAAATAATTGTCCAGATGAGGTAATTACGGAAGACGAGGCGGGTAAAGCACGTCCGTTGTGGGAGGCGACAGCCGCGACGGCGGACTCATTCCGAGGGTCGTCTTCGTCGCTCTGTCTCTGTCGCACCTACACGGGACGCCCCACGAGTGCGAGAGAGAGAGAGTGAAGTCAGCCTGCCGCGGTGATAACAAAGTGACTGCCTTCCGCCCAATCTTGACCTTGCGGCCTTGGTGCCTGGCAGCCTCGCCGCCTCGCCGGCGGCCACGGGCAAGGGCGGCAACGGGGACATCTTGTAATGAGACGTCTCGTCTCCATTGTCTCGTGTTCCGGTCGCCTTCGGACTCGTACAAGCTGGTCTTGACGTTGTTGTTGTTGTTGTTGTTGTTGCAGGGCGGCGCGCGACGGGCTGCTGGACGCGCTCAAGGAGGCCAACAAGAAGGACCTCAACACGCGCGACGAGGACGGCATGACACCCACGCTGTGGGCCTCCTTCGAGGGCCAGCTCGACGCGCTCAGGCTCATCGTCGGCAGGGGGTAAGTAACAACCGAAATTTCTTTTCCGGACGGCGTTGGCAGTGTAGCGCGGCGTGGTTCGCCCCGTCGTCCACTAAAGTCCTCTCATCTTCGACTCGCCCCGCGGCCCCGCCCGCTGTGGTCAACAACCGCGTCCCCGCGCTGCCGCGCTGCGTCCGTAAAGCCCCCACTAAAAAAGAGTTAGAAAAACGAGGCCTTGTCCGCGATCAAGGGCAGCCTCGCCCTTTCTCCTGCGCGTCCTGCTTCGTCTCTGTCTCTCTCGCACCCTCCACGGGACGCCCCATGAGTGCGACAGAGACAGAGCGACGAGACGACTCTTCGGGATCAGTCTGCCCTGCTGGCCACGTCGGCCACGTCCTTGGGGGCGTCGGCGTTACGTCAGGAAGGTTATCAGCCGGCCGGCCGGCCGTCCGTCATCCCGGGCCGAGCGCCTCTGCCGGCAGACGGATCGCTCCGTCTCTCTCGCACTCGTGAGCCGTGCCGTGTGGGTGCGAGAGAGACAGAGCGACGAGAACGGCCCTGCAGGTTACGTCCTGACGTCCGCGTGGCCCTGGGGGCCCTGGGCCCTGGTCATCTGGAACGCGATGCACGCCGCCGCGTAACCCGGCGAAAGGCGCGGGCGGAGTCCGCCACACGAAGGGTCTGCGGTTCGATCCCCGCCTAAAGCTGAGTTTTTTTTTTGTCGTTCACACTTAACGTCCGCGTCTGTGCGGCCTCTTTCTTGGGGCCTTGTCGTCGAACGCGACTTATCGCTGTAGTCAGTGCAACACACACACACACACACACACACACACACACACACACACACACGCACACAGAGGGCATTCGCACAGCACTTGTGCGTTGCGATCGGCCCACTCACCGTGTCGCCGCGCCGTGCCGCGCCGTGCCGCGACCGCACATCGCACTGCTCGGCGCAGAGCGCAGACGACGCGCTACGCTTCGCTATGCAGGGCCCTCGCAGGCATCGCAGGCATCGCAGGCCAGGCCCTCGAGGCCCCGTTGCATCACTGCGGGCATTTTCCTGGGCCGCGCACCGCCCGGACTGCCCGGCCCTACCGGGCCCTACCCGGCCCTCGAAGGCCCCGCTAGGGCGCCGGGGCCTCCTTCTCCTCCACCTCCACACGGCAGAGCCATGGCGCGCTGTCTCTCTCGCACCTGGCCCCATGAGTGCGAGAGAGACAGCGCGCCTCGTCCGCGTGTGCGTGCAGTTAGTGGCGCGCGGCCGGCAGCCCGTCAGGCAGTCCGTCAGGCTGACGCGCTGGGTGGGCGCGGCGCGCACCGCACCCTCGTTCAAGTCTCCGGCTACGTTCTCTGCGGTGCAGTGCGCGATGCACGTGGCGAGGCGAGGCGGCGGCCAGTTCCTCACTAGAGCGCACATGGGCGCATTTGCGACGTGAGGTGCGGGCAGCAGCAGCCGTGTTAGTGTGTGTGTGTGTGTCTGTGAGCGCGCTGCCTGTAAGTATGTGTGTGGCCAGACCACCACCACTAACCACTACCACCACTTCACGTAAACCAGGACATGCAGGAGCGGCGCCTACTCTTGTAAATCACATCAATGGCTCAGCACACACACACACCGCACACACACACACACACAGCGTAGAGAAAGGGCGCTGTGTGTGTGTGTGTGTGTGGCTGCAGGGTGTGTAGTACATGCGCCGCGCGTCGATTGCTTCACTCCTATTCCGCGTCGGTTTATGAGGGAAAGCCACTGCCCCCCTGCCCCCTCCCGCACACGTCGCTGGTCTGATTTCTCACGACTTTATCGTCCCGCCGCGCATATTGCCAATATATACGACCCCACTCCACTGCGAGTCCGCGACCACCGCGGCACCGCGCCGCCAGGCCAATGGCGATCTCGCACGGCCTAATGCGACGGCCGGCCGCCTCGCTCTGCTCGCTTTGCTTGCTGTGCTGCCCTCGTGGCGCCTCGTGGCCTCGGGGGGTCCGCCGGCTGGCAGGCTGGCTGGCTGGCCGCAGCGGCGGGGCGGCGCAGACCGCGTCTCGGATCTAGACCGTCTAGGATGGTCTGGGCCGGCCGTCCTCGCCGCCCGCGACAGCCGCGTCGCCTGCCGTCTGATTCCGAGCACTGCTTTCGTCGCTCTGTCTCTCTCGCACTCATGGGGCGGTCCGTAGGGGTGCGAGAGAGACAGAGTGACGAAGTTCGGAATCAGACGGCTGCAGCCGCCCCGACTTTTGGACCGGCGTGCTTCCCGTGCTGCGGATGCTGGGTCGACGCCGTGCCCCGCCGCCGGAGCACGGCGGTCGTGCCCGGCGGTCGTGCGGGGGGCGTGAGCGAGGCGCGAGGCGTGCGGCCGGATGATGTGTGGGGCGGGGCGGGGCGGGGCGGGGCGGGAGGCGTGACTGCAGGTGAGGTGTCCGAGGCCCCTCGTCATATCGGCCCGTGCTAAACTGTGTGTGTTGCGTCAGGGCGTGGGAAGGAAGGGGAGGGTCTTTGGGGCGGCGACGAGCACGCTTCGCGGCGTGGCGGCTTGCGGCATGTAGAGTGCCAGGGGCCGCTCCTCTGCCCTCTGCTCTTGGGCCAGCAGACCGATTCCGAGAGTCGTTCTCGTCGCTGTGTCTCTCTCGCACTCCTGGGGCGTCCCCTACAGGTGCGAGAGAGACGGGGCCCGGGCAGGCAGACGGTGACCCCACCGCTAATTAGCGAAGGCACGCCCGGGATGGCTGGGGGACGGTGGCGGGCGGCGGGGCTCTCGGAAGCAAATATAATCAAGTCGTGACTTTTTCCGTTGACCCGGCCGGCGGCTGAAAGCAGGCTGAAAGCGACACGCCTGACCGCCAGGGCTGCCGCGGCACTAGAGTGGCGACCTGGCCGCGCCTGCCCTCGCTGCCGCTCGCTGCCCTAGATGACTAGTTGGCTGCGGTTAGCTTCTCACCTGGAAGGCACTCTGGAAGGCCTCTCTGCCGTCACCGCCGTCCAGTCCGACCGGCCTGCCGGCGGGCACCTGCCCGAAATATGGCGCGCTGCGACCTAGGGCAAGGCTGTGCAGTCGCTCCGTCTCTCTCGCACTCGGACGGCACGACCCTTGAGAGCGAGAGAGACGAGACAGGCCGTGTTTTGCACCGGACTGCGGGTCGCAGGGGCAGTGCGCCAGGCCGGCGTGGTCTGCTTCTGGACAGGACCGGGATTTAGGGTCGCCGCTGGAGACTCTGGAAACGGACTCTGGAGGCAGCGACGGCAAGTGCTGGAACGGCTCCAAGTGCGGAGTGCGGACCACGGCACGCGCGACCGAGTCCACCAGGATGCACACGGATGTCCGCACACACAGCCGGACTTTTCGTCTTGAATTTCTGATTGTATCCGGATTTCACTGGCAAAATAAAGGCAAACAGACTAAAATGTGGTTCATTTTCTTTGTAGCAACATCATTTTGTCTACAAGAGTACATTCGGGGCCTAGACGCCAGGGTGGGCCGCGATGCCTCAGCTTCCTCAGAACCAATTTCTTCGATTGCTCCCACTCAGCCGAAAGGGGGAAACGTAGGCAGGAATGAGGCGAGAAAAAAGTCACCACTTATCGCCCCAGTCGCCTGGCCGGCACGCCGCCGCACTGCACGCCGGCCGCCTCGCTTCGTCGCTCTGTCTCTCTCGCACTCATGGGGCGTCCCGTAGGGGTGCGAGAGAGACAGAGCGACAGAGTCAGGCGGATGACTGACTGACGAATGACGGCGGCAGCGCCGAGCAGCGCTACGAACTCGCCCTGTAATTTCGGTCAGACACGGGAAACGATTTAATTGCATTAGGGGAGGGAGCGCGGCCGGGAAGGGGAAGGGGGAGGGGGAGGGGAGGGGGAGGGGGCACCCGCTGCAAGGTGGGAAAGGCCGTGTGCATGAAGAGGCGACCCTCCGAGAGACCGTCCCACGGTCGCAGGACGCGGCGTCTCTGCAGACTGATTCCGAGCAGTGCTTTCGTCGCTCTGTCTCTCTCGCACTCATGGGGCGGCCCGTAGGGGTGCGAGAGAGACAGAGCAGTGCCGTCCGCGGCGTCCGCGAGACGCTCGTCACTGCGACGTGATGGCGACCCACGACACTGCCCTCGGCGCTAAGTACAGTTTGTGAATTGAATTCCGTTTTGTGTTTCGCTTTCCGCAGCGGCGACCCGGACAAGGCGGACCACTTCGGCAACACGGCGCTGCACTTCGCGGCGGCGCGCGGCCACCTGCCGTGCGTCACCTTCCTCACCAACTTCGGCGCCAACCTGTGGGCCCTGGACATCGACTTCCACACGCCGCAGGAGCTGGCCGCCATCAACAACCGCCAGGACATCCTGCGCTTCCTGGACGCCGCCGCCTCCAAGGAGGAGACGGGCAACAGGTGCGACCACGTGTCTCCTCTATCTGTCTCTGTCGCACTCATGGGGCGCTCCGTGGGGGAGCGAGAGAGACAGAGCGACGAACCGAACCGCTCTTCTGAATCACGCGGCTGGCGTCGCTCTCGAGTTGTTGTCGTTTCTTTCTCCCCGACGTCGATGCGACGGCCAGTGCCGTCCTTCCCCGTTCCCTGTCCCTTCCGGCACCGCACTGCAAGACTGCAGACTGTTGCGGCGCATCTTCTTCTTCTTCCTCTTCTCCTTCTTCCCGGTCGGCCTGCCACATTTTCCTTGAAGCTGGAAATCAGATTAGCGGCGGCGCCGCTGCGCTGGTTCACGCCTCGCTGGGGCTGCGTAGCTGCGGGGCTAACGCCCGATTCCGAAGGCTCGCTCTGTCTCTCTCGCACCCCTACGGGACGCCTCACGAGTGCGAGAGAGACAGAGCGACGAAGCCGCTGCGTCGCGATGCGCGATGCGCGATCGTGGAAACGAAACGAGCCGCTTTCAGTGCTCCGCTGCCCGTGCGAGAAGAGAGGCTGCTTGTGGGCGCCGAACATTTTTCTCCGCAGGATGATTTGACAGGCGGCGGTTTTTCAATGCGTCTTGGCGGTCCCGACACTTGAAAAAGTTGAAAAAGTCAAATCGTCTACTAAAACGATCAGTGTCAGCTGCTCTTTTGACGAAATATTAATGAAGAGTCCTAGTCAAAATGATAGTATTTTATACTTAAAGAATCGACCAAATTTTCGGCGGTTTCACTTGACTTGTTTCACAGTGGAGGGAAGCCACGTCCGCGCACCCCTCCACGTCGTCCACGGTGCATGATCCTCGGCAGGGAGGCGGACAGGAAGGGGGTCTTGTTGTGCTGAAGGCTGAATGCTGAAAGCGGCCCGATGAAAGCCGAGCTGAACGCTGAAAGCCCTAGTCGCGGCGCTAGGCTTGCGCTCGGCTCGCCGCTTTGTGCCCCGCCACTTCCTTTGTGCCTGCAGACCCACTCCGAGAGGCGTTTTCGTCGCTCTGTCTCTCTCGCACCCGTGCGGAACGCCTCATGAGTGCGAGAGAGACGGAGCGACGAAAAGCGGACTCTCGGAATCGGTGTGCTGCCGGACGCTCCGGACCCCGGACGGACGGGGAGGGCCGAAGTGCCGGGGCGTGCAAGTCACGGCCGTGGCCATGCAGGCATGCAGCATGCAGGCATGTGTCGGGGATTACCCCGTATTCAGTGAAGGAATCGGCTAGGCCGCGCGGCGCGGAGGCTTTGTGAGAGAAGCCTGCCTCCGCAACGGCTTCTTGTTCCCGCTTGGAGCAGTGGGCTCGATCGTGTAGTCTAGTGCCGCCGCGGCGCAGCCCGTCTCTCTCGCACCCTTACGGGGCGCCCCACGAGTGCGAGAGAGACAGAGCGACGCTGAGGAGAAACGCGTCGTGGATCAAATGGGATTTGTAGATCCCCTCGCTGTCCCGGTTGGCCGCGGCGGACAAGTGAAGGCGGTGGTCTAGCCCTTAATGGTAGTGGTAATGGTGCAGGGGCGAGGTAGGCCGGCCCGCGAGACGGCGCGGTGCGGCGGGGCAGCATCCCTCTGGTTCGCAGGCGCTCGGCTGGATTCGACTTGGATTCGACTTGAACTTGAAAGGCTGGACCGCAATGGATCGAGACCCGTATCTCTGCCACGCACATGCACACCGTCCAAAAGGGACTCCCCTTACCTCGGCGGTCCAGGCCGGCTGCTGCTGACACCACGGGGGCAGCCAGGCTGCGCGCTGCGCAGGACCCTTGAGCAGGCACGTCTGGCGACCTGACCTTTAGGGCCGCCCCCCGCCCGCCCCGCCCCGCCCCGCCCCGCCCCGGTCTAGGATCAACTAGCTGGCAGCCCATCCCACCGGCACGCCACGCCACCTTCGCGTGAAGACCACTAATAGGCGCCCCCGCGCCCCCCTTCGGGGCCTTCGGGGCCTTCGGGGCCTTCGGACGGTGGCGGCCGTCAGTCGGGCCGGCATGGCTGGCAGCAGACTGATTACGCTTGTCTCACTCGCACCTGTACGGGACGCCCCGTAAGTGCGAGAGAGACATAGCGATGAAAGCGGTGTTCGGAATCGCCCTGGCTGCGGGCCGCACGCAAAATACGAAACTACGGATTCCGTTATCGGCGTGGCCGGGCGTGGCCGCTAGACAGCACACTGAAAGGGGTTCTCTCTGCTTTCAGGAAGCGGGTGCGCGCGCTCAAGGAGAAGGCGCAGAAGGACGCGGACAAGCTGGCCAAGACGTACGCCAAGCTGCAGCGGCGCGCGGACAAGGAGCGCGAGCGGGAGCAGCGGCGGCTGCTGGACGAGCGGCGCCGCATGCGCGAGGACAGCATGCAGGCCAACGAGGAGGCCAGGGCGGGCGCCGTGCTGGCCGCGCTCAAGCTGCGCGCGCTGGGCCGCGGCTCCGTGTCCAGCAACGCGGGCCGCGGCGGCGACTCGCAGCGCTTCTCCCAGATCGTGGCCGCGCCGCCCAACCCGTCCGCGGGCTCCGCGGCCGGCACGCTGCTCAAGAAGGCCGGCGCCGCGGCGGCCGGCGGCGTCCAGAAGCGCGTGCAGCAGCGGCAGCGCGGCCTGGGGCTCGGTGCGCAGCAGCCCGCGCAGGCCAACGGCGACTTCAAGGTGGGCCAGGTGGTGGACGAGGGCGGCAACCGCTCCACGCGCTCCCTCACCGGCCTGCGCTCCGGCTCCAACATCCTCCTCGTCGGCTCGTACGAGAGCCCCGCTGCCGGTGAGTACCCTGCGCTATGGCCTGACTGAGGTCCCTCGTGAGGGCCCCTCTGAACCCTTTGATTCGCAGTGGGCAAGCGCGGCAAGATCGCCGACGTGTTCGACACGGCGGGCGAGCTCGTCTCGGGGCTGAGCCGCTCCACGTCGCAGCCGGACTTCCTGCACAACTCGGACAGCGGCCTGGGCGACGACATCCCCCTCGTGGAGCCGCCCAGCATCTTCGACCGGCCGGGCTTCGGCAGCGTCGCCTTCAGGTAAGTCCGCCGTCACGGCCCGGACCGCCTGCACGTCGGCGACGGCGTGTGCTCCTCACTGTAAGGGCTTTCGTTTCGCCTGGCTTTCGCCTGGCTGCCGCAGGGCGTCCGCCATCACCAACACGCTGAGCACGCTGCCGTCGCTGCTGGACAAGGACGACCTGGAGCACGACGGCGACGGTGGCGGCTTCGGGGCGTCCAGCGAGCGCTCCGACGGCCGGTCGGACGGCCGGTCGGACGGCCGGTCTGGCTCGGAGGGGCGCGCCGAGGACTCGAGCATCGGCAGCGCGGGCAGCCTGGCCCAGCGCAACCAGCACGCCGCCCAGCTGCAGCTGCCCTGGGACCAATCCGACCTGCCCAGTGGTGAGTGTTCAGGAGTGTCGCTTTTCGCCTACCTTCCATGTGGCTACCTAGGATGCGGGTCCTTTTGCCCCCTCTGCAGTTTTGCACTTTTCCGAGGGTTGACCGCCGGCTTTCCTTGCTCCGCAGATGACGAGGACGACGTGGACCCGCAGTGGTCCACGGTCCAGCTCTTCCTCATCGCGTCCGGCCTGCGGGAGTACGCCGGCCGCTTCATCTCGGAGCAGATCGACCTCGACGCGCTGGTCCTCCTGTCCGATGAAGACCTCAAGACGTTGGGACTTCCCCTGGGGCCTCGCAAGAAGCTCCTCAAAGCAATCGAGCAGCGGAGATCGGCGCTGGAAAATCCTGGACAGGTGCTCGACAGCCGTCTGTGAGCGGAATCGAATCGCACTTAGATGAACTGTATCCAAAATAAGGGACAATCCTTTAGTTAAATATTTTAATTATTTCCTGAGTGTCGTTTGTTTGGAGTACCTTTGAAGACCTATAAACAAGAAATTTTATTTCTTTTGTTACACTAGTATTAATGTGTGTGCATTATGTAAATACAGAAGTTAAGACCTCCAAGTGTGTACAGATTGTGTTTTAATTTGAGATGAGATTATAAGTAAAATGCAGGAACAGATCGTGGGATTAAGCAAGAAACATGGGCTGTGTTCTTCCAAATTGTTCCACAGTTCAATTATTTTTGACAATGTGAGCAGCAAAATAAAACTTAAAATTTTAATTTCATGTTTTGAAGTAAGACCTCATTGAACTGTGTGCGTGTACTTTGCACCTCTGTTGGTCATTGAATTAACCACCAGTGTGATTATTTTTAGCATCAATGACAAGTTGTACCAGAATGCATGATGCCAAGAATATTAGGCTAATCAAGATGCTGTTACTATTGAGTAAAGGCCTAAGGGGCATTCTGTGCACAAATAGCACAACTGAGACAAAAAATGAGAGCATCATGGACCAAAGTTTCTCCCAGCAAATTTTAAGTGCTTTAGGCTAAAGGGAAATATTATGGTTGACTAATTTATTCAGTTTTGATGTAATTTTTTAAAAGTCATCAAAACAAGATATGTTTTAAGTTGTGCCATTTGGTCTCAGCAAGCTCCATGTACATTTATATATGAATTGTGGTCTAAGTCAGAAGTAAAATAAAATTAAAAAAAACAAACAAAAAACAAAAACAGATGAATTTTTTTATTTAACTGTTCCAATCAATATCAACAGGATACACAAGCTCTCCTACCATTAATTTATGGACTAACTGTCCGAAATTAACAGTAGAAGGCCTCTGAACTGTGTCAGGTAAGCAACACTTAACGGTATTCCACCAAGAATCAGCCACTGGAGTAACAAATAATACTATTGAAGAGTTCTTGGAAGTAGACTTTGAAGTAACATAAATAGATTCTGTGAAAAGGAGAGTTATAAATGTGTTAAGATCCATTATTATTACTATCTAAACAAAGATCAAACAGAGACATATAACTTACTGGTTACTCGGTTTGATCGACACAACCAGTGAATGGTTGCAAAAACGGGTAAAGCATGAAAAACAAAGCATGCTTGAGTCAATGTCCCTGAAAGACTCAGTAGAACAAGACGCATCTGACACAGAGAAAAAATGTTTTAAGCACCTAACTTTTTTTTCCATTTTTTTTTCTTGCATTCTTTAAACCAAAGGATACTTACAGTAGTAAAGACTACATAGTACATGAGTGTGGTTGGCAATAAGAACAAAATAATTGTAAATGTGAGTGTGCCAACAAACAACTGATCTGGAGAGTATTGACATGAATCCACACGCTCACGTAGTGGATTATGTTTACGACCTAGGAAAAGTCTCCAAAGTGATTGTAGGCCAGACAGTTGAAGATAGTAAACTCTGCAGAGGAACCATTGAAGAAGAGAAGGAGGTTAACTCAATGTTAAAGAAAAAAAGATTGGCAAAGAAAAAAACGTTTTGCTTACCTTGCAGCATATACATAAATGCAATAAATGTGAAAGCTAACCAGGAATAGGAGGTCTTCAAGGATTGCTGCTTGAAATGTCACTCCCAATTTTCCAAGGATCAAAAATATAGAAAAGAGGAGCTCCAGTAAAGGCTGTGCCACAGCTGAAAAAACCAAAAGTTTTGAAAGAAAAATTAACACATGAACAGAAAGTCTAGAAGCTGAAGAGATTACTTGGAACTTACACAGAAAAATCCACCACAATTTAATATGGTACATGAAAAATCGACCCATCATTAAGTTGAAAGGTCCATTCAGTTTAAGGCCAGCAGGAGACCCAGAGAGCCATTGCAATAAATATTGGAGGGAGTGCACAACTTCCTTAGAGTCACAACAGAGAAAACATAGTTTTTAAACCTTTCATATGTTATATGGCATGCAGAATTTTCGTTAATAATACCTTTGCAATACTCAGAACATAGTCAGAAAGAGGAGTTGTAAATCCAATGTAGTTAATGAAATTAAGAAGTAAAATTCCAGCACAAATATCTACAGCAGTAGCTATGATATAATTTCCAACCTTCAGGGAAACCTGCATGAGAAAATATTCATTGTAACATCAAATAAAAACTACATGTAAATAAGAAAATTTAGGAGGAGAGGAATTTTTTTTACCTTCTTTTCACTTTTTAATGAACCTAGAGCCCAAGAGAGTGAGCTCAAAAAGCCATGGAAACGAACCCAGAGAGCGGAATATTGAAACACAGGTTTTGCCAGGGATACAATGTTTAGAACAAGGTTGCTTATGGCTAATAAGACAGTACACAAAAATCTGAAGCACCCCCAAAATTTGTATGTATTACTCTTGGATTGTTCCTGTATAAGAGCACCCAGAACTTGGAACTGGTCATGGCCATTACCATGTTCATCAGTTCTCAAGAGTTCAGAATATCTAAAAACGTCTTCATCGTAAACTATAATGACAGCAGATGCATCAGTTTGTTCGACATTGGCCGTAAATGAAGTTTGGAAGTGGTCATCTACCAATCGTATCTGTATGGCATTGTTTTTGGATTTCTTAGAACATGGAATCCATATGTTTAGCAGCAATGACTGATCATCATCGACACTTTCACCAATCAGTATATGATCATCGTCATGTTCCTTGTCCTGATCACTTGAGGTCACAACATTCAAGATAAAGTAGCAGACAGATATATTCTTTTCACATTTTGTCTCTTTGACAATGCCATATAAGGCCCCACATTTATTTTCTGCTATGGAACATGGCAAGAATACAAGATGTTTGGCCATTTAAAATACTTGAACTGTTATTATCTCATTGGGTAGAGTAATGTTCCATTTACAACACCGGTAATCGGTGATCGGATAAAATAGGTTATGTTTTTAAAAAAACATAAACAAAACAACGTCATGTTATCGTGCAAATACTCCACCACTGCCAATAACTCACTCACTACCCGCCAGCTGGCATTTTGCTCGATACCCCTTTCGCTGTTATTTTGTTACCATATTTGAGAAATTGCCAAATTCATTCGTACTCTTACCCGTCCGAAATAAACCAAATAGTCTCTTGATTTTTATTTGGAAATTGTGGGAAGCCTCCGGTCCACTTATGACGTGGCCTTCCCGAGCTAGGAATGAGAATGGTTATGTTGTGCCAAGACCGGGACAGGACTCAAAATAGTGTACATGATACAAATTGGAGAGACAATATGTATCACCACGGGAAAGAACTCTGCTTTCTCTTGGCTGTCACTTTGACGTGTTATGCAGCCCTCCATAGCCCGTGAGTTCATCCCGCGCTTTTATTCTCCCTTTTTGGTGCCTGGTTATGTGATGTCAACAAGTATTGGGAACAGCTGATGTGATGATGGCTGTCAACCAATATACTTTGGGATATCTTATCTTAGATGGTGTAATGATCTTGAAGCATGATTTTTTTTTGTCCTACAATTTATGCTTTGCCATTGTTTCAGACCACCCAAAGTATCGAGCGTTCCTACTCCAGTGCGTTTTCTAAGGCCAAGTACAGTTGTAGATGACTACTACACAGGAGAACTGAAAACTGCGCTTGAAAAAATGTCCTTGTCGGAGATGTCCTTTGTGATGTATTATGCACCATGGGATGCAGAATCTCAAAGAGTAAGGTGGCATTTTGAAGCTGCTGCCCGCTACTATCATAAAGAGGTCAGACTTTTTTTTTTTTTAAATTATAATCTTACTGCCTATGTCTTAGCTTCATAATTAAACTTTCCTGTCACCTCCATCTCTTTTGTGTATGTTTTTCAGATATATTTTGCTGCTATAAATTGTTGGCAGCCAGGTAGTGAGTGCCGCCAAACTAACAAAATTTACACATTTCCCTTGTTAATTCTTCAACCCCACAAGTCGCCCGCTCAACAATACCGTGGGGTTCGTGAGGTATCACACATTATTCGATACCTGAAAACTGCCCTGCGGCCTCTGAGCGTACTCCATAATGAAACTGATTTAGCCTATAAATTGACTGAACATGACGTAAGTGCCTTGGCAAATTAGAAGTTATCAAAAAATCTGTTTTGACTTATAGTTTGTTTCATGACTTTCTCTTTGCACAGGCTGTTGTATTATGCAATCTAAATTTTATGGAATACAGAGATGAGGCTGAGATAGCCTACAATGTGTTTTATGAAGCAGCTCGAAAGTTTTCTGATGTTGACCAGTTGAATGATATTGCATTCACTGTTGCATTAAATCCGGATAGCAATGAATTTGGAGACATTTCAGATGTTGCTGTTATTCATTTGTTTCTGTGGAATGAAACTGTTGCTTATGTAAGACTTTCTCCTCTTTGGACAGTTCTCCAGAAATTTAATCTTTTTTAATGTGCTGAATTTTCCTCCCCAAGAAAACACCAGTGGACTCATGGACTGTAGAGTCAATCACACAGTGGATAGAAAACAATCTCCAACAAGCTACTGCCTGGGTTCAGCCTCCTGGAGTAAAATCATTAACTTTATCCTCGTACCTTAAAAGTGGACCTGTTCTTGTAATGTTCACTCCACGTAATCCCTTGCTTCGTCATGTATACTACTATAACTTGGTATGATAATTTTTGCCTTTTGTGATTGACATTACTTTACTATATCCACTTCTGCGATTTCTAATATAGCTATTTGTAATGATTGTTGTGTTTTGTTCTCAGCTTCGGGAAGTTGCATTTTCTTTTTTTAACTGTGATGGTACTGCCTGGATTAATGAGTTAACAGAAGCAGTTCAGGTTGTTCGACCAGGTAAGCTTGTTCTATTTTCTGCTCAGCTGTTTCCTGGTACTGTATATTTTGTCTTTGTATAGAAGAGTGCCTACTAACCTGTTTGTCTCTCCTTTATTTTTCTTTCTCAGGGGTTCAGTACCAGTATCGTAATCTGTTACAGTCTTGTGCATCGTGGGCTAGAGGGATCAATGAACGAGCAGGTGTTACCCAAGTCTTTTCCATGAATAAGCCCGGAGACTCTTTAATTAGTTTTAACAATATAAGTTCTTCTTGTCAGAGTAAAAAAGAAACAGAAAAGCCCTTATTACCTCCAAGGAGCGGATTTGATTATGGATACTGTGGTCTTTTAGATTATGGAGCAGATATTCCATTGGAAGGTAATTCTTAGTTCCATTCCATACCAAATTGTGTATTCTCTCAACCTTTTTGTGTGGACTGACTTTTTAATTGCATTAACTAGAAAAATCAGAAGAAGATGAACCTATATTCCGGAGATTTTTTAACTTCTTTGGTCTTATGAAGAAGAAACAGCCTGTTTATCAGCGGCATGACTTCCAACGTTTACAAAAGACTAATAGTGCTATGTTTAATGGGTATGTATTTGTCTCAGTTTTGAACTGTGTTCTCGGCTAATTGGATGTACTTTTTTGCTGTCATATCCTTTTTAACTTTGCTGACCTTAGACTTACATCAATGTTAACTGGATCTGGAGATTCTTTGTGGGCTGAGGAACTTAAAGAATGGGCGCAGCTGGAACGCTGTCGGCAGCTGCGGCATGCAAGACTCCTTGACAAACCCTTTTTCCCTGTTGAAAAGGAACTGGTAAAACTACTTAGCCTTAAGGTTTCCACAAAATATAAATTTATCTTGTGATGCTATCAATCATTCTGTTTCTATCCACAGGAGCAGGGCAATCCAGGAGTAAAAGGGCTTCGCTGTTCAGCCAATAAGACTTTATCATTTCTTGCCTTTGATTCACTACAATTGCACCATTTTGCTGAGCGATTGGGAGTTGATGTGCTCCATCGTAAAGACAAAAGTGTTGTTCTAATTGTTGACCCTCAGGTAAGTAAAAGCTAACACCATATTAACTATCAATTTTCTTTCTTCTCTATGTGAATTCATTTTTATTTTTAGTCAGAGGCACAGTTTCTCCTCCAAGGAGAAATTAACAAGGTCTCCTTGACAAATTTCATACGAGACTATGTTTCAAATAATTTGCCCAGATGGCACCGTACAACGGCCGCCAAGCCTCGATCTCATGGATTTTCATTGGGACCCACACAGACCATTCACTTGTCTCGGTATAATTCCCGAGATCCTGGTGACTGCAATAGTAACATGGTCTGTGTTGAGGAGTTGAATTTTTCCAACTTTAGGTCAAAAGTATTAGAGAACAGGAAGGTATGTCTTATTTAAGAAAAGTTTAATTAGAGAATCTCCAGTAAAGTAAAGTATCCACACTGATTTGTTCTTATCTGTTTCTTACATTCAGAATGTCATTCTTATGTACTATACCCCATATTGTGCATTTTGCAATGCAGTTTCTCATGTTTTCCTAACTGTTGCCCATACCCTGAAATCAGTGAACACTATTGATTTTGCTAGAATTGATGGTGATAATAATGATTTACCTTGGGAGTTCACTGTCCACCGGTTCCCAAGCATCATTTTCTTTCCCTCAGTTTTGTAAGTATCATGTGCTGTGTCAACTCAACTCTTGAAACTTAAGTTATTCCCCTAATTTTGGGAGGTCATTGTTTCATTTTTTACTTGTTTGTCATAAATAGGAAATCTGAAAGTCACATTTTCCCCCCTTCTACTGAAGTGACTGTTCCAAATCTAGTTCAATTTGTGCTTTCGAATTTGACTCCTGAAGAAAGAGTTTGGACTCTTCTGGTAGTGTGTGAGAAAGGAGCAAAACGTCAACCCCTCTCTTTTCAGGTGAGCATTCATTCAATCTTATATCCCCACCAACTGATCAGTAATGCAAGTAATGTTTGTGTTCCATGTTTCAGGATCAGCTCAGCGTAGAAAAGTGTATGACCCAGGTGAAAATAGAAGTACTTCAGTCAACAAGTCAACTGCTGAATAAATATAGATCTATTGTCGCTAAGCTTGGAGATCATTCACAGCAGAAAGCTCATCATACTTTGCAAAAGTCATTGCTGAGGCAGCTGTCGGCTCGTCTGCGATTCTTCCGACAGGCGACATCTACTCTTATGTCTGTCTCATTGTCATCACAGGAGCACAGTAAGGTATCTATTGTGACTGAAACATTGAAGCATATTCGTGACGCATTCTTCAAGTTGCAAGAAAGCCAATCTCAGCTTTCGTCTTCAAAATCAATTGCTACAGAAGAAATGTTTAAATTAAATGTTGACTTGAATGATGTCAAAGACAAGCTTCGTAGTTTGAATGAAACCATAGAGAAACATAATAGAACAGAAGGTCATGTTAAACATTCCCAAGCAAAAGATGAACTATAGGTTGCTGTCAATGTGATTGTGATATACCATTTATATAATAGTTTACTTAAATACTTATTAGACCAAGTTAGCTGATAAGTGGTTGTTTTTCTTTCATGGTATGAGGTGCCTGTGTACTGGTATTTCAGCTAAATGCTATATTTGGCGTCACTGACTAGCCACCTCTTATCTTCTGTTCATTTCATGTATTAGTTACTTTATGTGTGATACCATGTTTTATAAACCGTGAGTACCTGATCCTCTCAGGGTTTCCAACAACTCAGAAATTTTTTGTTTTGTATTATTTGATCAAGATATTTTGCTAAATTCAAAATACGACCGAGTTGTGATTGTAAATATGTAATTTATTAGAAATCATGGTTTTGAATTGTTTTAGCATCAGTCATGTCACTTAACCTAATTCAGTTTCATGACTAATGCTTTTTGTACCGTGTACATATCCACGAACATTCTATTGTTGTGTTTTGATTTTGAGATAAGACTTTGTGAGATATACTCATTAACTTTCACACCTTCAACTGTTTTGTTGTTGTGGTGGGTTAAACAGTGTCTTCTTTATTTGTGTCAAATAATTTTCCTGGCAAGTATAGGACATAGTATATTGGTAGTAGTTCTTTTTGTTTGTTAATCTTGTCTAGTACCTGTTCTTAATTTATGATGCACTTTGAAAAGAAAGGTTTTAACACTCAACAGGGTTTAATTTTGTTGTAATCATGTAGTCAAGGAGAAGAGGTTGGGCAAAATGTGATTGTATTATTGTATTATTTATTAGTTCTTCTGTTTTACAAAATTACAACTAAGCATCCTGCTTTTTTTTTGGACAACAGATCACTTATTCTTAAAGTTCAACATAAAAGTGCTTACAAGAAACAAGTTAGATGCTATTACATAAATTCCTCAATCTTGTAGAACTCCTCCTCTATCAACCAGGCTCTAAATTCTTTCTTGAATTTTGAGTCCCTTTCCTTGTTCCTTATTTGCTCTGGGATCCTGTCAAATACTTTAATAGCATTACCAATTATGGAGTTCTTATTAGTATTACTTAGGAAGCTCTTTACTCAGGTATCGTTGCTGTGTTGAAACTGTAGACTTCTAATTTTATTATTGAAGGGTAAGCATTCACTCGTATAATTACCTCTACAGTCTTTCTCGACGTCCATAGACAACCTTACCGCCTACTTGTTCTTTCTGTAGATTTTCTGACACCATTCTTTAAGCAAATATGGATTTTTCCATTTCTCAATGTTGTTACAAAACATATGAGAGAAAATGAGCAAGTATGCCATTGGAACCTTATTTCTACCAAGGGACTGAACAATTTGTGACATAAAAAACAGAGCAGTGTTGACTTTTAGTAATAGGACTTATGTAAGTGTAAACTCATATAGAGAGAGTTCATTGAAATTTCTTGTTTATTTGTATCCCGCTTTTACTTTTGTTATGTTTTCAAGCCTTTTCTTTTTTTTCTTTTCTTTTTTTTTATAATTGCTTTCTGAGGCCTGTTTTAAAGATATTGAAATTTGTTGTTGAAATTGTGGCTTGTTTCATATTTCTATGTGCCTTGGCAGTTACTGGGAGCTTTCAGTCATAAAATGTGGTCAGAAAAATTATTATCTGTGGTTGTACTGTGAAGATTCAATTTTCAATTTTTGCTATATGTTGTATACTCTGTGTATACTGGTTAGAAATATTTATTTCACATGCCAATTTCTGTGATATGAATCCAATGAAGTCATAATTTAAGTTTGTCTGAAGTTTCAGATAGGATTAAAGGTAAATTTATGTCATCATTTTATGGTTGTGATTTAATATGTAGATGACCCCCCCCCCCCCCCCAATGAATTGCGTTCAACACTTTATGCCACCCAACACTCGATCATTATGCCTTAAATGGTAGTGGAATTAAGGGAAGCAGGGTTAACAATTAAAAACTAATTTAATTGACCATCTGAATGACCCACACGGCCTGGTTCCATTTATAAACTGTAAATTCAATTAGTGGTACATAAGCAGCTCCGAAACAAATTTGTAAAAAAATAATGGAGGGGTCAAAATTTGTGGAAACTGAACCATTAACCTCAAAAACAATGTATTAAAAAATAAATAACATTATACAACATGCATTTAAAAAATCAAAAGGTTGAACAACTATACATTTTTACAAGAACGATAAAACAAATTCGCTGAAACCCATCAGTGCTATGAGAACGTTTTCAACGTTGGTTCAGGGTTGAGGGAAAAATAAATAAAAATGTGTAAGTTGCGATTTGTAATCAAGAGGAAAAACAAGATCTAATGCCTCTTTACAGGAGACACTCTTAGAAAGTGCAAATTTACAGTACTTCTAGGTCTAAGTACACAACAAACAGACTTGACTTTTCATAGTGATGATATGATGGAATGTGTACTCGACCTGAAAACATTTTAATGGTTATGGTGATGTTCATCACACTGACGCCAGATGAAACTCCGACATTTTCATGAATGCTTCCATTTTACATAGGTGTTATGTATGATAGAAGCAACAAAAACCTTCTTAATTTTAGATACATTATCATGTCTTCCACCCCTCCCAATATCACCTTGCACCCAAACAAAGATAAGGAAAAAAAGACAAAAGTGAGGAGAAAAGTCTGAACAATAAATAAACATAAGTTTCTGTAACACAAAATTTTTAAAAACAACAACAGAAAAAACAGCAGAGAGACCTTAATACAATGAGGGTGAACTATCCTGAATGCCTGAATTGCACATCATAAGGTTAAATTCTACACAATGTCACCTTTGTAAAAACTTCAATATTGTTAACTCTGATCAAAGAGAACCCAATAAATTCATTTAATGAAGGTCCTTTTTTCACCTCCCCCTTTTTCCAATTAATAGTATAACCTCATGAAGAAACTGATACCTTTGGACATCTTTGGGCTAGCTGCTTCTCTCTGGGTTACTGAACAGCGTCAGAAGGTAAATTTCTTCCTCTTCTTCTACATGGTTATCCCAGATAGATGGTAACTGCTCCAATAGTTAACAGTTGTTTGAAACAGTTAGGTGAGAAGATTAAATATGCTTGCTTTGTGTTTGACTTGTAAGAAACACAAACACAAAAAAAAAACCTAAAATAACACTCCTAATCTAATTCTTCAGCTTCCATTTTTTGATTGCTTCTATTTTGCCCTGAGCTTGTCTTCGGAGGATGTTCATCTTCGTCCGAATCAGAACTATGTGGATCATTGAGTAACTGCATAAGGTTACCTACATGAGAAAAATTACATAAGTGACAATTTTGCATTAAGTGCAGTATCAAACACACATTTAAAGCAAGATATAAAACATACCTAAGAATCCTTGGTTTCTGGGACGCTGAGGAGCTAGTCCAAAGAAGATCTGAGCAATTTTATTTAGATAACTTGTATATGTTGGGTCTCTGTCAAGGCTTGGTTTGTACTTTTTACACAATAATGTGAAGACAGGTAACTTTCCACTGCAAGTAAAAGTTCAAAGTTTGAAAAATAAGCACTTTAAGTCCTGACCATAAATTAGGCGACTAAAATAAAACCCTTAAACCTACCTCTCAATAGCTTTTAGAAGGAACCAAATAAAATTCAGAAGGGGTTCAAGGAAGGGTGGTCCAGGCTTGATGTCTGGATGTTTGAGAGTATAACACCGAAAAGCATCTGCTGCAGTTGTTTTATTGTGCAGGCATAAGTACCTAATTTAAATAGACAAAGACCAAAAATTGTTCATAAAAATAATTTTAAAATAATGAGAAAAAGAAAAAAATCCAAAGAAAAACCGACAGCTTTATGGTTACGTAGAAAAAAAAAAAGCTGCAGATACTTACTGGAGAACCACTTGGGTGATGAAAAGATCAACTTCACTTGGATATCCTTGCCTTGTATGTATCTCTACCAACATCATGGCAAAACTAGAACCATCAGTTGAATGTAGAAAATGGTACCTAGCAAGGACATAATTTTTTTCTGAAATCAAAACATTACAAATAAATTAAGTTTGCATAACCGATTGTCAGACATGTACTTGCTAGTAATCAACATATTAGACGCTACCTCTCCAAAATATTTGAGCTATGAATCTGTGAAGTTGAGGGTGACCAGTTTTAAAATCTGGAGAACCTTTTACAGACCATCGTAAAGCATTACTAAGGAAGTTCTCTCTTTCAGGCACTCCTGGTCCTATTAATCCAATGAGTCTGAAATTTGCAGAAAAAAAAAACACATGAAGAAAACAATTTTGGGACACGCTGTTAAAACTTGTCAGAATAATAATTCGTGACCCACATAAGCCTTGGTAATGGTAATATGAGACATAACTTACTCGGACAGTTTCTTCATAACATCATCTGAAACCGGTTCAGATGACTTTCCCAGGACATCTACATAAAGATTGCAGAGATCTGCACCACTTGTCAGCTGAAAAGACATTCATCATGATGAAAACACGTGATTGAGATCAGAGAGAGTAAAGCTCTGAACCAACACAAATGGTTGATAAAACAAACCTGCTCATTTTGAAGTAAGAGTTTTGATCCACTATAAAGAAGATCCAATAACTCTTTGTATTTTTCTTGCATTAAATACCTACAAAGAAAATGGGACATAAAATTATTCAATTGCTAAGCAGAAATCGGGACCATTTTGATTCAGCCACAAAAAAATTGCTGAACATTCACACATTTGAACATTTAAAATAACTAGCATTAACTGACAATCTAAGTGATTTAGAATAATTGAATAACAAAATCAATTTAACAAAACATAAATACAACCATAACCTCGACGGGTGACATGGTACATTCTTAATAAATACTTCAAGAAAAGGCCGACATAATTTCAAAAATCCACATTAGGGTCTGAAGCTAACTTTAAGATCCACGGGACAGACAGAAGCAATCTCACCTAAAGTAGAGAGTTCTGTACAGCTGATGAGCCTCATAGAAATTGCCAGCAGATACAGCGGCTCCAAGCTTGTTCAGCACCCTCTCCACACCCGCAGATCTTCGAGTCGCCATCTCTAGGGCTGCAGTTCCGTGGGCAAACAAAGACTTAATAAACCAGACGGTTTCAATCACAAGCACTCGTCATAATTAGCCAACGAATGAACAATCCGTTCAATCTTCCCCATTTATTCGTCTTATTCACCCACGCAAATGCATTGCTGGGCTCGGACTGTGTATAGTGAGACAAATGCCAGCAGGCACTCAGCTGGCATTATTGGCAGACGACATTCGAACCCCAAACAAAACAAACCAAAATATTTCATCTGTGATTTGCGTTTGTGGTGAAGGATACGAAATTATTTTGTTATTACAAGACTCACTATCAAGTGACAGCTGTTAGTAACTTTTCTTGCCTTAACCCCAAGTCTTTTCCATTACTCCTATTGAGCCAGATGTTCTGATAATTAATATTTCTCCCCTAGAAGAATTTTGTCCTTGCAAACACAAAAGTTCTGGCTGGTTGTTGCTAATTTCGAATTTCGCAGATTTTCCACATGTAAAAAAAATGACGAAATGTTCAGCTCCAAACTGCATCAATAGTCAGAAGACTGCAGAATTCTACTTCTACGAGTTAGTATAGTACATAGGTTATAAATCTATTAACATGAAATAACATTTGAGCTTCATATGAATCACATATCTTTTTGTTTGGGATCTTTGCAGATTTCCTGGAGACTCTCACCTTCGAAGTCAATGGATTGCCAATATTGGAAGAGCGAACTGGACCCCTGGAAGAAGAAGTATGATATGTTCTGCCCATTTCGAAAAGACTCAATTTAGCACTAAAGTGCATTCACAACTAATAGAGGGAGCAGTTCCCACAATATTTCAGACTTCTAGAAAGAAAAGGGTGTGTAAACAATCAATTGTGTACAACCTTAGTATTTTCTGATAATTTTTAAATAATTTATCATGTATTTAAATTATCTATTGCATACAGGGTGCTCAAATTCTGAAGCACAACAGCTTTGGCTCCAAGAGAAATTCTGAATTAGGTAAGGTTTATTCAGTTCAAAATTCAAGTTCTTACCTCGTTTACCTTTTTCTTTTACATTCTGTAATTTTTACCTTGCAGGTTCAGATGACATTGGTAAAGAGGATAGGAATAAGGGACTACGACCCCACACTGGGTCAGAAAAGAATAAGGATGTGGAAAGTAGCATAAAGAACAAGCCAAGCAGTTATGTACTTGAAACTGGAAAAGTTGTCAATGAGATGGTTCTTATCGATGGAACTTACATGTTGGAAAACTGTGAGATTGTCCGTGACAAACCAAGTTCAAATTTAATGAGTTGCATTTCTCCCAGAATGGAAGATGAAATATCATCTTCAAGCAGCATCATCAGAAATTCTCTAAGCAACTGTTTTCTACAGACAGAAAATCCCCTTGTCTTAGGAGAGGGAAATTCTGAGGCTGAAGGAAATGTAATAATTGTTGAGACTAATCCCGAATTAGTTTTAGTGAACGAATCTTATCAATCCCAGCCTGATAGTGAGATTATCCCTCAGCAACTCCCTAAAGACCCCATTGAAATTAAAAAGCCACCCCTGAATTTGTCAGAAATAGCAACTCCATTTTCAACAGCTTTCTCACCCTCTTGTGATTCTGATGCATTTGTGGACCTAAAAACAGCAATACAGGCACATTGTGGGCCGCCTGTGAAAAGACATAAATTTCATGAGGAAGATACTGGGTTTCCGATGTTTGATAGACATCAAATAGCCTCTAATACTGTGGAAAAAAGTACAGAACTAGATTTGGAGATGTCAGATACTTCTCTTCAAAAAGGTGTAATAGACCTCCCAGTATCATTATCATACCATGAATGGGGGAAGCATGCAAGGAAAAATGGTCATGTTGTTTCCATGTGGCAAAATGGTACATTTATGTGCCGTCTGTGTGGGGTAGCTAGCAACAAAACAGTTAACATGTTTAGCTCTGAGGCCAAGGACATAAAGCTGCTGGAGCGAATCACTTCAATTCTTCCCATAATGGTATGTCATTTCCCCTATGGGTAATTATTGAATTTTCGTCTACCCTTCTTACTTAATTTTCTTTTATTCTAGATTGTTCAAAGTGATGATCTTCCACAAAATGTTTGTTCAAAGTGTCTGAGTCGCTTGGATATGTGTTCAGAGCTTATGGTAACATCTTTTAACACTCACAGACAACTTGCATCTGTTATGGGACAGGTAAGGACAACAAATGTCTCCTATCCAAGGTTCTGTATGACAACATTTTTCAACAATTGGTTTTGATCAGGATTTGGACCAAGCATCACAGTTGACCATATTCTTTCATGAAAGAAAGAAGAACTCAATTACCAGTCCAGTAAGAGATTTGTTACTTTGTTCCTTTGAACTTAATTGTTTTGGCTCAATGGTAAAAAAATAAGCTTTCACAGGACCACAAACGCCATCTTCTACTCATGGAAATATACAGCAAGGAAGGCAAACCTGTAGAAGAATATCTTTCTATTGCATTAGAGGATTTACAGTTGCGACTGCACCCCAAGGTATTGTCGAGAGCAAAATATTTATATCTGTTTCTTTTTATCTTCATTTTATCCTTAGTATTGCTTGAAATTACAGTCCTTTTTTATTCCTAGTCACAGAACAGTGGAGAACTTAAGTGTAGTTTGGTGCTAGCCTCCATATCAAATAACTCCATGGTATCAGAACTAGAACAAGCAAAAACAGCAGCTGAAGCACTTGTCTCCATGGATGTGATACAAAATGAAAGAAGAGAACAAAGTCCATCCAGATTGATCCAGGAGGAGACCGAAAACGTATTTCTCAACCTTGATGATGTCCCTTTTGAGAAGGATTCAAATGAAACATCAGCTAATGCATCATTAAATGGCCTAAAAGTAATCGAATCCTTGTCATTGACAGAGCCACCTGATGGTTTTGAGGCTGAACCAGGAGAGGACCAGGTTATGCCCGTCACAGATGATGTCAGTCCTAGTGACTATTTTTCAACTGGAATAAGGAATCCAAAGTTTCAAAGAGCTTGGAAGGAGTGTGGAGATGCTTTCACAACTTTGCAAAATTTTGTTTACTGGAAGTTGGAAGAAAGTGAAGTGAAGCTCACATGTAGAATGTGTGAACATGTTTTTGAAGGGACCGGTCTCATACAAAATCATATTAAAGAGCACTTGGGTCCATCAGTTCATTCTGAACATGAAATAGACAAAGGTGATCAAAGCACCAGTGAAAAGGAAGGGAAGCTTGAACATGACACAGACACATCAAGATCATGGCCCAAGAGGCAATTCCGCCCATGGTTTCAGTGTTCATTTTGTAGTGAACACCTGCAGTCCAAACAGATTTTAATGCAGCACTTAGAATCTTACCATGCTGCAAATACTAAATGTGAAAGTTGTGGACATGATGCCTCCGATGTGTGTGCAGCCATTTTTCATCGACAAACATGTGCTAAAATTAGAAAGTTGAGAGAGTGGGAATGCCACAAGTGTTTGGAAATATTCTCAACAGAAGAAGAATTAAGGGTTCGTGAAACAAAAATGATTAATAGTGTTCTCAGTTTGCCTTTTTTTGTGGTTTCATATATGCTCATGATATTATTATTTATTTATCCTTCACAACAGAAGCATCAAGTCCTTAGCGATCATGCTGAAATTTGTGATGATGGTGCTAAAATTTTTTCTCAGAAAGCAAGACCTCAACAACTGAAAAGGTCACACTTTCTCCCAGATTTGAAGTACATCCATCAATGTCCGCACTGCCCAAAGCAATATATCAATTCGTTAGTACTGCATTCACACGCTCCATTACGTGTCCATTGGAAAAATACTGAGCAAATTAAAATTTAATACCCATTTTTTCTTTAGTTCAAGGCTGAAGGAGCACATGCAAAAACATGAAGAGAAAAAATACATGTGTAAAGTTTGTGGCAAGCTTTTCAGCACCAAGCAGATTCTTCGGCAACATGAGTTTACACACGGTGACCCACAATATCTATGTTCTCTCTGTTCCCGTACATTTTATCGGAAAAGCCACCTATTGAAGCATATGAATGTACACAATCCTGATAATTCTAGGTAGAAAGTCTTTTTCAAATTATTAATAATAATATTAATTCAAGTCACAAATTAAGTATTACTTTTTCACATTTCAGGGCCAGCCGAGCTGGACCTCAACCACATAGAGATGGCCTCAACCGCTGCAGGGAATGCAAAAATGTTTTTGAGCAAAAGGAGTTACTCTCTCACTACAAATCATCACACCCTCACATTCAACTTCTAAATTATACTTGTGAAATTTGCAAAGAAGAAAACACATCTTATGCAGAACTTTTTCAACATCAGCGGGAGGTTCATAAAACTGGTGTCAAAGATTGTCCATTTTGTGAGAAAACAATTGACAGTTCAACTCAGATGAAGTATCATCTCATGAAACATGAAGGCATGTATCCATACAACTGCCCAATGTGCAATAATGGATATACAGCTAATAGTGTCCTGCAGGACCATATCAGGCGCAAGCACACTGGTGAAAAACCATTTGAGTGCCAACAGTGCTCAAAACGTTTTCCAACTAATGGTGCTCTAGCTCAACACAGTACGGTATGTTGGAAATAGTGAACTACGTATATTCTCTCTAACAATTCTTGCTCCTTCAATGTAATAAAGATGCATTCTTATTTTAGGTGCACTCTTTACCTCACCAGCTTCTGCCCTGCCCAGTCTGTAACATTGGCTTTAAACGGAAGGCCCATCTAGATGTACATTTAAGAACTCATACTGGTGAAAAACCATATCCATGTCCTATATGTGACCGTCCATTCCGCCAGAGACCAGACTGTGTGAAACATGTGCGTGTTATCCATGGAGAGGATCCAAGTAAATACGAGTTTCGTTTCCATCCAAACATGGCAATCACCTTCCCTCAAGTAGTGTCAGTCTCAGACATGGAATTAGTTCTGGAGGGGGAAGACCTTATGCAAGCATCTCTTGAAACAAATTAGTTAGTTTCTAGTCAATGAAGTATATGATGGTTCAATATTTTTTTTAAGGTAAGGAAAGTTTCTTGACTTTTTCGAGCATTTGTATTATTTTTCTACTTTTTGGACCGACTGTGTCATTTGAGTAATGTGTGGTGTATTGATTTGTGACATCTGTGGTCATTTGAGGCGGGTGCCTGTGACAACTCGTGCTGTGATACTGTTACATTTTGGGTAATAAATGTTTCTATGAAGTGAAATAAACAGAAAGTGTTTCAAATCAGTGCCAGCTATTTTACCATGATGACCTGCCTGGATGCTCAAGCAGGTGTAATACGTACTGTACGGTAGGCTGGCCTACTCGGTCCTGGGTCACGGGTTGGACCGATGGACACAATCCCAGTCCCTCGGACCCTTCGAGGGTTTTTCCGCCCCGCCCCACGTCAGCACGGTGGCGGTGCAGCCACACGGAATTCGGCCAATTGAAAAAGGGATTGTGGGAAGCGATTCCAGTCGACTGGCCTTGACAGGGTCTCGGTTGAAAGTGCCCCAGTGCGAGGCCGGCCTGGACTCCCAGCGGAGCGCGCAGCGTTGGCGCAAGGCAGGCCAGCGCCTGCGTGTCGAGAGGCAGGCAGACTGCCACTCACCATGGTACCAATGTCGCAGCTTGCAACCCTGGCGCCAGCGCGGGCACCGCCCCATCTCCTCACAAAAGGACCATGCGCTGCTGCTGCACTTGCTGCACCCACGTTCACCACCGTGACACCGCCACCACCAATCATTTTCCTAGGTAACCCGTCTGAATTTAAGGTCCTTGCACATGGCGTTTTTCCTGCTCTTTGGCTGCACAGGAGAGACCTTTCCATCATTTCCAGGATCAGAATCTTGCAACTGATGCCAATTTCTGAAGTACGCGATGCAGAAAATCCCAAATTTTATCAGAAAAATGGGTAAATGATCAGAAAATCCTGATCCCATTTACACCTGTGAAGCTGTCTACTGTACCTCGTACGTGTAGGCTTGGCCTTACTCGGTCGCTGGGTCAGCGGGTTGGACCGAGTTGGACACAATCCCAGTCCCTCGGCTCGCCCCTCGACGGGCGCCCCCACGCCCCCACGTGCAGCACGGTGGCGGTGCAGCCAGACGGAAATTCTCGGCCAAGTTCAAAAGAAGGGGTGGGGTGGGAAGCGCTCTTCCAGTCGACTGGCCTTGACAGGGTAGCTCATGTGTGGTGCCCCAGTGCCGAGAGCCCTGCCGGACTCCCAGCGGAGCGCGCAGCGTTGGCGCAAGGCAGGCCAGCGCCTGCGTGTCGAGAGGCAGGCAGACTCGCCACTCACCAGTGTACCAGTGTCGCAGTGTTGCCTACCCTGGCGCCAGCAGGCGGGGCAGGCGAGCCCTCTCTCCTCATGAAACGGACCCTGCTGCTGCTGCTGCTACTGATGGCGCTGCAGTCCCTCATCGTCACCACCGCGGACACCGCCACCACCAACCACCAACCTCCAGGTAACGCCGCCTGAATTTAAGGTCCCCGCACATGGCGTTATTTTCTGCTCTTTGGCTGCACAGGAGAGACCCTTCCCTCAATGTGCGGGCAGAGTAGGGATGCGAAGGCGGTAAATTACCCGGTAAACTTACGGTAAATTACGGTAAATAACCGTAATTTACCGAAGGCCTAAATCGGTAATACGGTCAACGGGTTGGATGGGATTTGGAAAAACACCAATCCCAAAGTCCTTGCGCTCGCCATCGAAGGGCGACGCACTTAGGTGAGCACGTGGGGTGCAGCCAGACTATAAATTTTTGGGCCAATTTCAAAAGAAGGGTAGTGTGGGACGCTCTTTGCGGGTCGAAAGTCCTTCAACAAAGCGTTTCTTATGTTGTCCCCATTGCCGGGGAAAGCCTTTGCCTGGAACTCCCGCGGAGCCCACTTCGAAGGCATGTCGGGGCCCGTGTGAGAGGGGAACTGCCCTACCATGTACTGGCCATTTCATACCGTCCCATACCGGGGGCCCGGGCGAGCCCTCTCCCTTTAGTTGGGACGGGGACCCTTTGGAAGTGTTGCTTTGATGGCTCTGATTCTCATCGTCACCACAAACCGCTTCCCTACCAACAAAACATTAAAAAGGTAAGCCACCAATTTAAGGTTTCCCCCAAAAATGCCCGTTATTTTCCTGCTCTTTGGCGTAATTGAGAGATTACCGTAATTTGCGGGCAGAGGCGGAGCAACGCGCCCACAGGAGCAGAAGGCCAGAGGAGCAGGCGAGTGCGCTGTGCCCCCCGAGAAGAGCTGCCACCAGAGTTGAAGCACCAGGTAGGCTCTTTCTTGTTCGCACATTGGAGCATCGGGAGGGGAGAATCGGTTCTTACCATCACCGTCTTGTTTTACTCCACAGTACACCTCGGACCAAGTCGTTGGAATTGTTCAAGACATAAAGCACAGGCTGGGCCATCTTCAAGTTCCCAGTCTGGAGAAGCAGAGAAAGAGCAAAGGACGTCGTCGCCCTCCAAAGCAGCCTAAAGGAAGAAAATGAGTGGGTACTAGTTTGGTTTAAAATGTTGTTTGAAAAATGAGATAAGTTTCTTTAGATCAAAATAAATGTATTCAATTAGATGCTAGTATGTTTACAAATCTACAACCACTGGCTTTTCGTCTTCTTCTTCTTCATTTATATCAGAAAAATCCCAAGCTAGTTTTTCTGTAAGTCGTTCGGCAAACCGTGCAGTTCGAGTTTTCAAGCGAGGCTCCATGTCATTGTCAGGTGACAAAATTGCTCTGAACAATCTGCGAAGAGCTGCATAGATAGAGTTGTTGTTGGTCACAATGTCAGCCAAAAAGTCTTCCTGTATTTCCCAAAGCTGTGCTTCTAAAGCCCACATCAGATCTTCATAAAGGTTGTGATAATCCTTAATGGCCTTTTCACAGTTGCATATCAATTGTACCTGTTCAGAATAAAAATATTCACAACATGTATTTGAACAGCTACAAAACAAAAGACATTTTTAGTTATAAGTGTCAACTCACTAGTTGTTTCCAATGTTCAAATGCCTCTAAACTCTGTCCAACAAGGAAACACAGAAATGAAAACTGCAACTCTCCAACCAAATCTCCAGGCCTGTTTTAAATAAAAGGAAATAAATGAATGAAAGAATGGGAGAGATGTATGTACTGAATTTACAACAGTATCATTCAAAAACATACACAGCATGCTGCTCTAAAACAGTTTTCAAGGCATAGCTGGAGTCCATTGAGTGATAGGTGATTTCTGCTGGAGTTGAACCAGGAGGATAATAAAGCTCGGGAAAGCGTGTGAGTCTTAGAGCTGTTCCTGGTGCAGGTTTCAGTTCAGGGAGCAACTCTTCTTCAATTTCTTCAACGGTTAATGGTCGACCATGCCGTCTTCTTTTGAAGGAGCCAACATCGTCTAGCAAAGACATAAACAAAACGAAAACAAATGATTTAAATCTTCACACAGAGACGAGATACAAATAAAAAAGGCAGATAGGAAAAATGGGTGTGTTACCTGATGTTGGACATGAATGTTTACTTGAAGGGCTACTTGTTTCAGGAGTGCTTTCATTGGGCTCACAACTTTGGTCAGTGGTTTTGACTTTGTCAGATTCTGTTTTGACATTACCTTGTGACACCAATTCCAGAGCTGATCTTATCACTCCTGAGTCAGGTACAAGCCTCTTGGCAAGAGGTTCTGATGAAATAAAAGCAAAAATTATTGGAATTGGCATTTTAACAAGCGATAAATATAAAGTAAGATTCAAACCTGTAATTTTATCAGACAGCATCTTCCACTTGTCCCAAATTTCATATGGATATGGCCCTAAGAAACGATCAACATCATAGATATTTGCTCTAATTCGTTGAAGTTCTTCATCTGTGACTGTTTCTATAAAATTAAAATAAGATTTTAAAGTTGTGTAAAATTTTACATTTATCAAAGAAGACAACGAGAAAATATGAATTAAAAGATTAACTGACTGTTGTGGTCAATTTCGCCTGCCTCTGCATCCCACTTCTTGAGAACAATTTCACCTTTTTTGAAATTATGCACAAAGCCGATCCGGGGTGCTGTGTCGCCATACTGTCCGACAGCACTGGAACATAACAGTTTGGAGTCATAGAAATAAGTCAAACTAAACAAATCGGTTAAATGACTAAAAAAATTATTATAGATAGTTCTTTTACCTGTGATACACAAAGTGCAGCCCTGGGGGAATCATTTTAACACCTTTGAATCGTTCACCAGTTTCCCATGACTTGAGGTCAATCCCAAAATTCGTGCCTTCTGGGACATCAAGGACTAGCAGGGTTCCCCCTTCTAAGAGGAGGCGTCGGGCATCCTCCTGGTTCAACTCCCTGCAGCATGGATTCACACCAAATCAAACACCAGAGCACTCAACAACACAAATGTCAACAAAGGGCGTCATAACCTATGCAAGATACTATTGTTGAATTTCATTAAAACGACGCTGTTTCCAACAGTGCGTCAGACAGGATGAGAAAGTTAACGTATCATCTAAGATTGAACGGTGCTACATCTTACATGTTATTTATGATCAAAGATTTTTCTTCGATTTTCAGGGGAAGGGAGACGGAGGGACGAGCGCCGACGGGACACACAGCCTTGTCGTTGACGATGGTGGTGGCTGTTGTTTACACTCGGCGGGCCAGGAGCAGGAGCAGGCGCCAGAAAAGACGAAAAGACCCCCAAAAATGACAATTTGTCTCTAACTTTGTCTGTGTTGTTAGGGAGCGTAGGGAGGGAGTCAATGAACAAGTACTTCACCCTGTGTGGTGAATGGTGTGATGCTCCGCAAGAGTAGACACCAACAGGGAAGTCCATCCATCCACCTTGTAGTCGTCGAGTCGAGCATGCGCCGGAAAGGTAGGCAACCCATCGTTCGTCTCTTCACCGCACCCGAACTCAACCAGCGTCGTGGGATATGTCATTGTTTTGGTCTCCATTGTTACATTGCATCGGGACGGTACACCACCCTGGCACGTAACAAAGACGTTACGCCTGGGAGTCGACTGGGTCTCGCCTGTGAGATGTCACCGAGCCGTCTCACGACACACGGCTGTGGAGACGGTAGCCTATCTTGCCCCTGCTAAGACGGAGGGGTCGGGCACGGGCAGACCACCGCCTCCATCCACTCCGCTGTGTTGCGGGACAGCTCGGTGGCCTATCTCGCAGGCGCTAGAGGAGTCCAAGGGACATGTTGGTCGCCACACTCAGTCTCCGGGCTGGACTTTGGCGGTGAGCTTCCCTCCACTCGAGTCTGCACCATGTGTTGCAGTGGTTGCAAAGATTCCGAAAGACATGTTGATCTGGGCCCTCTTAAGTTTTCCCACTCTTATATACCTGGACCAGGACTAACCATACGAGGAAAACCTCCCTTCCCTGTTCTATATGCCCGTAGAATGAAGCATAAGCAACCAGCTGACCGAAGAGCCGGCTGTGGGTGGAGTGTGGTGTGGAACAGTAGAGGAATAAAATGAGACAAGGATTTAACAGAGAACAGTGTTTATAACATTTAATTGTGAATACTGTAAGGAACATACATCACACATGATTCAGTGCTTTTGATTCCCTTGAGTAAAAAAAAACCCTACAACATAACAGACATTTTAAGGGAAGTTACATGATTTGGACCTTCACAATGTAATAGCAGTATTGGGAAATGATTTTTGAAAAAGTCTACAATGTAGGAATTATAAGACTCACTAGATATCACAACATGTCATCAATTTCAGACAAAGACTGTTATCCAGATATGCTTGGGAACATTCCAAAAGCTTCTCATTAATTAACAAACATACAGCCACAGTTCTAGTCACATAGTTTGCAAGAATGATTCACATATTATAAATATTTGACTTTATACATTCTACAATGGTACTTTTAATTAAGTTAAATAGGATATGTATGTATATGTTACAAATAATGGATACAATTCTTCTGACTGATAGTGAATCCAACTGAAAATCAGTTCAATCATTTCCAATCAAAATGTGACTGGTGCTTAGGCTCATCCCATTTTAATTTCTTTTTGTTAGAGGGAACAAATGGCATAGGCAGATGGCGGATTCAATACTAGCCAAAAGAAGGAAAAGCTGTACGGAGTTGCAGTAACTATTGAATATTAGAATGTACAGTTAATTTATGTACAATCAGTAAATATACAGATTTTCTCTATTGTCAATTTCTTAAGTACTGCACAAAATTCTTCTGCAATCACAGATTTTTATCATTATTTTTACAAATTATTTCGCCAAATTAATTATCTTAGAGAAGTTCTAGAACGAACACTCTGTGAACACGTATATCCAAGGCATATCCAAGGTACGCTTTTTGTATTAGGCATGAAAACACTAATTTGGCACGTTGTATGATGACAAACCATCAGCAACTTGTTCAGCTCCACACACCCTGCCACTAACAGTCTAAACAGGAAAGATAACAGTGGCAGAGCTCCAGCATGCAATTGATGAGCTGGACTTATTTTGATATTCTCCAAAAAAAAAAAGAGAACAGTTTGGACAGACATTTTGTACTGCTGGACTAGGCAACAATAACTTTAAGTGTGAATGCAGGCTATTGCACTTCTTCCAGCAAAATTATCCAAGAGTATATCACAGACATCAACATGCATTGAAGCCTAAACATTAACTATAAACAGTACAAATAGACCACTCATACGAATTGGTGACGGAATAAGGTGCAGGTGACTGCTGGCCGAGTCTCGAAATGCAGTCCTCACACCCTGCCGACCTTACTCCGACGCCGACCGGGCGTCGCCGCCCTCTACTCTAGCACTGAGTTGTTCTGCGCGCGGCGGGGCGCGCTGTCAAGTGTCTTGCGCCGCGTCGGCGAGCGAATATCACAAAATTGAAACATAGAAACTAACGAGCGAAGCTAGTCAGGCTGGTCGGCTAGTTGCCGACGCTGCTGGGGCGCGGCGCCATGACGAGCGGCGTGGGCTTGGGGGACGCCGTGGCGCTCCGCTCCGACGAGGTCGTCAGCGACATGGCGACACCCGCCGCGGACGACGGCCTCGCTGGCGGCGGTGACCCGGCCGCCGACGGCGACGTGCTGGTGGAGGCCACCGTCCCGGACGCCGACTGGGGGCTGCCGGGGGTGGCCGTCGTCGTGGTGGAGGTGGTGGTGGTGCCGGTGGCGGACGAGGCCGTGGAGCTGGGCGGCAGGTTGTGGCAGTGCACACAGTGCAGGCACACGCTGCAGTGGCCCAGCCGCTTGGCCAGCACGGCGCGCAGCTTGAGCGCGGGGCCCAGCCGCATCTTCATCTGGGTGCGGAGGTGCTCCTCGGTTAGCAGCGGCAGCGCCGACCCGTCTATCCGCTGGTCGCGAAACGCCTGCAGACACACAAGGACACAGTTACATTAGCGGACAGGACAGGACAGGACAGGACAGTCACTCGGAGAACTTGGAGACGCGACGCGACGCCCAGCCACCCGGCTCTAGCACTACGCTCTTGCAGCGGAACGAAAAGAGCGAGGAAAAGAAAAAACGGCGGCCGGGGAAGTCCCAGGAACCTGCTGTACCGAGACTCATCGCGGTGTCACTGCATGACGGCGTGGTGCGCCACGCCCGGTACGCCACGCCGGCCACCGAGTGCATCGGGCTGGCGGCGGGGCGGGGCGGGGGGCGCCGTCATGCGAGATAAATAATTGGCTAAGCATACAGTAATTAACGCTCGGCGTGCGCAGGGAGCGTGCACGACACGACCGCGGAGGGGGAGGGGAGGGGGAGGGGGCAGGCGAAGAGGACGCGCCGCCAGTGCTGCCACCCCCAGGGCGCCCAGGGCCAACATGAGCTGCTACTGTTCCCCCGCCGCACTGCCCGCAATGCCGGCAATGGGTGCAGTTAGCGTGACAGGCCGACCGCGGGGCGTCGCGCGCCTTCAAGCACGCCGCCAAGCACGCCGCCAAGCACGCCGCCAAGCACGCCGCCAAGCACGCCGCCAAGCACGCCGCCAAGCACGCCGCCAAGCACGCCGCCAAGCACGCCGCCAAGCACGCCGCCAAGCACGCCGCCAAGCACGCCGCCAAGCACGCCGCCAAGCACGCCGTCAAGCACGCCGTCAAGCACGCCGTCAAGCACGCCGCCAAGCACGACTACGCCAGGTCGTGCAGCAAAGGTGCAAACTCAACTTTTTATCCCCCCCCCCCTCCGGCCCCTTCTGGTGGCTCCTAATGAGCCGGCCTGCTCGTTGCGTTATTCGTTATTCTCTCATAATCTATCGTTTCTGTGTAATAAGAATCACGGCGCGGCGGGCAGGCCGAGGGCAGGCGGCCGACCCGCGATCCCATTCGAAGGCGGGGCACGCCGGGGCACGGCCGGGGCGGCGGGCCTGGGAAGCAGAAGCAGCAGAAGCAGCAGAAGCAGCAGCAAAGGGCGGCGGGCCGGCCGTGGCCGTGGAAGCCAGTTGTTAATTAATGTGATAGAAACCGGGAGGCAAGCAGTAGTCGCCTCTAACCCGGGCACGGCAGGCGTGGCGTGGCGTGGCACGGCGTGGCAGCAAGGCGAGGCTCCCCGCCCCGACCGGTAGCCCCGCTGCGGCGCTGCGTCCGTCCGGCGGGCCGCGCGGTGGCGTCGCGTAGTCGCGTGGCGGCGGGGGCGTGTGTGTGTGCGAGCGAGTGTAAGCACCGCGTGTACACACTGTCCGCGCCGTGTACTCGACGTGTCCACACGGAGATCCTTAACGCCCCCGCGGAAGGTCGGGGGTCAGGCGCGCGACATCATTGCGACATCATTGCCGCGTCGCTTCTTTATTTCGAGTCTGCCGCGGCGCGGCGGCGGCGCGATTTGTGAGCGCGTCACACACACACACACACACACACACACACACACACACACACCTACACGCACACATACAGACGCCCCTGCGCGATGCACGCACGGCCACGCATCGCAACAATAATATATAGAACGTATCATATTCCCAGTGCGGCCGGTGGCGTATCGCCGCGCCATCAGCGAGTGCAGTGCAGGCAGTGCAAGGCAGTGCAGGCCCCCGCCGGACTGCACCACGATAATGGGAATGGGCTACCACGACTAGGGCGCTTGACGAAACCCCCGTGCGTGTGTGCGTGAGTTTGATCGCCTCCAGAGGCAAATGAATTGGGAGCCCCGACGGTGCGAGCCGCGGCCGCGAGGACTGCCCTGCCCGGCCCGGCCCGGCCCTGCCCGCCTATCGGAGCGTCAACATCGGAATGCCCATCCCATCGCCCGGCCTCTTCATAACACGACCCGGGGAGCGGGAGCTTCTGCCGAGCGATTCCGAGGAGTCATTTGGTCGCGCCGTCTCTGTCGCACGCCGGTGGGACGCCCCTCGAGTGCGACAGAGACAGAGCGACGACGCGGCTGCTGCTCGGCTTTAACGCGCGGCGCGCAGCGCGCGGGGCGGCCGTCGGGGAAGTCTTTATTCTCATTGCGCGCCGGCAGGATCGCGATACACTCAAAGTTCGAAGGTGAAGGGACTCCCCGGTCCGGTCGGCAGTGCTCTCGCCTTATCGGAACGAGTGCAGCCAGCCCCGCCCCGCCCCGCCCCGCCCCGCCCCGGACGAGGAGCGCGGCGTGACGCGACGCGTTCACCGCGAATCGCCACCGCCAGGAAGCGGGAGAAGAGGAGAACGAGAAGGAGAAAAAGGACGAAACAAAAATGAAAAGAGTCTGACGGGCTGCGCCTTGCAACCTCGAAGCTGCTTGGATCAAGTCGTAGCGACCGGGCTTATCGCGGCCTCGCGTCCACCAGTGTAGGCAACCCAGCTAACTTTGACGCGGCGGCCGTAAAACCGTTTTACTGTCGCCGACCTGGCCAGCCGGCCGCCCGGCACCGCGACCACTTCATCTGAACCGGCACCGTCGCCGCAGTCAAGACGGAGTATTCCCAGCCGGTGCAGCAGCTTCGGCCGGGCGGAGCGCCGGGGAGGTGGGCCATCCCGCCGGACGCGCGCGCGCGGCGGGTCTGCCTGCCTCAAGGCGCTCGCCGCGCCGTCCCCGCCCGGCCGCTGGAGTCCGAGGCTCGGGACTCCGCTGGTGGCTCGTGGTTCGACTCCCGGCGGGCGCCTTTCGGTCCCTCTGCCTTTCGCGTCCACGTCACGCGCGTGCACCGCCGCGCCGTTGTTGTGGTCGTGCTGACTGTGCCGCGCTGCGCGCTGCGCCGCGAACGTGCTCGACTTGATTTTCCATCCATAGTGGTCGGGCCGGGCCGGCCGTCCGACACACAATACCCTCTTAATCAAACACGAGGCGAAGCGGCGGCCAGGCGAGCCAGGCAAGCCAGGCGTGGAAGGGAAGCTGCTGCATCATAGCCATCGCGTCGGCCGCGCCGCGGTGTGACCTCCTCCTCGCCCCCGGTCCCCGGTCGCCCGCCACCCCGCCGATAGAAAGCCCGTCCCGTCCCGTGTTATTGTTGTGATTGCTATTGATACTCCGGCCGGCCACGGCGACGCCCCCCCCCTCCCCTCGAAAAAAGACGCCAGTCGACGCGCCCGTCGAGGTAATTTCCAACCACGCCGGCGACCTGCCGGGTGTTCGTTTCGTCGCTCTGTCTCTCTCGCACGCGCTACGGGACGCCCCATGCGTGCGACAGAGACGGAGCGACGAAACGGTCCTTCGGAATCACTCGGCTGCTCACGTTGCTCTGCCTGAATACAATAACAGGTGCCGTACGGCCCGACGGCGCGCGCGCAGGCCGGGCAGGCCAGGCAGGCCAGGGGCGTAAGTGACAACGCGACAAATGAATGGGGAGACTCGGGGAAAACGGAATGGAGGCACAAGGTCGGGCTGCGCCAGAGGGCTGGATCCGACGACGGTGCTTTCGTCGCTCTGTCTCTCTCGCACCGCTACGGAACACCCCATGAGTGCGACAGAGACAGAGCGACGGAAAGGACTCTTCGGAGTCGGCAGCCAGCCGGCTGCACAATGTGCGCGATTAATGTATGCCTCGACCTATCTGCGTCGTCCATCTATTGGCAGCCCTTGGCAGCACGGTGCGGCAGGTTGGCGGCGGTCGCGCGGAAGGCCCCGCCAGCCCGCCAGCCCCGCCAGGGCACGTCGTACACGTGTTCGCATTGTCGCCGTGCCCTTGGTGGGGCTCACAGTGTAGTGCAGGCCCTTGCCGCGCTCGTCGACCCGGCGGGCTGACCCCGTGCCGCCGCCGCCGACCCGCCGCGCGCCGAGCAGGTGTCCCTGCCGCCCTTCCCCCACAAGACCCCCCCGGGGAACGCCAAGGCCCCGAGCACGACGTACATGGCGACGACGATCCGCAGCCGCCTAAACGCCACAATTATTCCAACACAGTTAAAATGGACCACTTGAAACTTCATTTCGAATGAACACTATCAAAACAGTCGAGTCAAACTGACAAAAATATAAAGTTATGGTTGTTGATTACGATAGTATACTTTTGACAGCGAATGATTTGGCAGGCCAGGGACTTGTCCGCACGGTGTCTGTCGACAGTTTTCGTTCAGCGCCGGACTTTGACCCCCAGCGAGGCTCTACTCTAAGCCTCCGCGGCCCAGCGGCCCCCTCCCCTCCGCGCTGCCGAGGCTGGAGGTCGCCGCATCGCTCTGGTTGTAGCTGGACCGCGTCGACCGCGTCGCCGAGCCGATAAGGCAGAAAACAGGCGTGTAATTATTTCCGTGTGGGGCAGCCCGACGACCCGACCGCGCCCGCGGCGGCCCGCGCCCGAAAGCGTATCGGCGGGGACCTTCGACGGCCACCTTCGCCCGGCGAGGCCGGCGAAGCACGTCCGGGCCGTGCCCTTCTACCGACGGCCAGCGGCCAGCCACCCCACGCGTAGGCTGGAGCCCTGCCCGCCCTGCCCGGCCGGGCAACGAGAATAACCTCAATCTGTCACAGAGCGCCGACAGGTACATCGAGCGCGCGGCGCGCGGGCGCAGGCCCTGCTCTGCTCCACTCGCTCACACGCAAAGCGCGCAGAGCTACACGCGCGCGCCGGGCGAAAATGGGACAATGGGTGGCCGCGAAGCCGCGACGAGCCAAAGAAACAAGAACAACGCGAGGAGCAACGCGAAGCAACACGAAACGCATGCAAGCGGTGATAAGGTCCCAGGACGGGCGCTGTGGTGCGCCTCCCGCGTCGAGGTCTCCGGGGAGGCTCCTCCACGCCGCGCCCCGCCGCGCCACGCTCCGCGCTCGGCAGCCAGCGAGACCCACCTGCAACACAAGAAGAGACATAATGGCTTAGATTCATAGTGTGCTTAGCGCGGCGCGCGGCGACAGCGGGGATGGCCACAGCGCCGCGACATCGCGACAGCGCCGCCGAAACGGTCGAGGCACGCGGCCACGCGGCCGCCGGCTGGGATTTACAGAGATCCCAGTGAGTTACGGCCGCGGCAGTGACGCCGTGGTGCCGTCTCCGTCCCACTCACTGGCCGGGCGCCCCGGGCGGCACCGCGGCCGCGGAGCGAGCGAGACGGAGAAAGGAATTCGACACCCGCGGTGACAAGGCCCGCGGAGGCCGAGGCGGCCGAGGTGGCCGTCCGTGCCCGCGGCGAGTGTGTATTTCATTTATTCACGCGTCGCGTCGCCGCGCTGCCGCCATGGCTGCCGCGCTGCCGAACGCATAAACGGCGCATTAGCGCCTCGACGCGATTTACCGCCGCAGATGGAGAGGCCTGCGCACCTCTCTCGCACTCGAAGGGCGTCCCGTGAGAGAGACACAGCTGTGGCGGTCAGGGAAGGGAGGGTTCAAGCCCGGTCCGAAAGGAAGCGTGACCCGGGCCGGGGTCAGTACAGCGAGTAGCGCAAAGGCCTTTCATTTCGATAACAGGGTGGCCCAGCAAACCGAGTATCGATCTCTCTCGCGCCCCGGCGGAACGCCCCATGAGTGCAAGAGACGAAGATAGCGCTGTTCGGAGTCAGCCTGCATTAGGGCGAGCAGGGCGAGCAGGGCGGAGCGGCAGCACACAGGACGCCGCGACCGACCTGCCGGCCACACCCAGCCGAACCGGCCGGCAAGTGCCTCCACTTGCCAGCTTCTTTTGTTGGCGGGGCGGGGCGGGGTGAGGCGGGGAGGGCACGTCGACGCAGTTCGCGAGAGAGGTGAGGGTCAGGGCGGAGAGGCGAGTGGACCCGAGCGAGATGCGGGCGATCAGTCCAGTCAGGGACCTGCCCGGCCCCTCGGCCCCTCGCTCGACGCGCTGGCGGTCCGTCCGGCCACCACGCCATGGCAACGCCATGGCAACGCCGGGCGGCCACGCCAGGCCCGTCCTGCCGGGAGGCTATTCATCATCACTAATTCCCGATCAACACAGTTTTACATGGGACGCGATAACCCCGCCGGCACGGCCAGGACGCCGTCAGCGGCGTAGCCGGCGTCGCCACGTCCGAGGCGGCGCGCTGCGGGAAGTACCTTCCTCTTTTTTCCGAGCCGCGCTTAGCCGGCCGGCCACGGCGGCCACGGCTACGCCACCGGGTCGTGGAAGGGCAGGGCGGGCGGGGCGGAGCTGGCCGCCCGATGCGATGCGAGCGTCACATCCATCGCAGAGCAGCAGAGCTTCATTTGAAAACCGGTCAGATCGGGTCAGATCCAATTCTCGACAGGCCTGGCCGGGGCGGGGCGGGCCGGCCGTCCGGAGTCTGGACTCCAGACACTGCAGCGGCGGAGCGGCGGCAGGGCAGTACAGGGCAATGAACAATGTCCAGGAACGCGCTGCTGCAATTTCGAGCCCGCATCGCCGTCGGCTGGAGGTCCAGGGCCCGTCAGGCCCAGGCAGGTCCAGGAGGCCCGGGGTTTCACCATCCGCCTTTTCGCGAAAGATGTTTCGCCGCTGCCTCTGTCACAGTCATAGAGAGTCCCGTGTTGAAGCGAGAGAGACAGAGCGGCGAAACGACCCTTCAGCGACGGCCGCGCGGCCGCTGTCCTTCTGCCAGGGGCGGAACCCCTGAACCAGGACGACGACGATGACGAGGAGGGGGTGCACAACCGCGGACTCAGCCGCCCCGCTGCGCTCGGCTGCGCGCTGCGCCCCGCCATGCAGGGCCTGACGAGGGGATTAGCCGTCGGAATGAGACGCTGATGGAAGCAGAGGAGGGGAGGGGAGGGCGACGCCACGGCGGCTGCTCGCTGCACTGCGCGAAAAACGGTCGCCGTTTCACTCGTTACTTTAGGAACACGACGAGTGGAGTGATGGACGGAATGGGCGGAAGCTTGCTGGCCGGGCGCCACCTGCCGCCACTCGGGGCGGGGCGGGGCGCGAGGTCAGAGGCTGCGTGCCTCGCCCGCCACCAAGCTTGCCACCACGCACACGTCAGGCCGCGTCCGGTGAAAGGGAAGCGCCAAGTGCAGCAGCATGCAAGGCGGCCACGCAGCCACGCGGTCGTAATCCAACAAGGGATGTGGCTGGCCGCCGCGGCACCAGTCAGCGGGCCAGAAAAAAAAATTACCGCCGCGGGGGAAAAAAAGGCAAAACAGCAACAAACAAACACGAGTGTGTCTGAGTGAGTGTAATGATGCTTCTGAAATTGGCTCAAGTTTCCGTTTCGCGCGGAAACGAAAGTCAGTTGGCGGCAGTGCAAACACGCGTCAGTGCCGCTGTGGGCCGACTTGGCCGAGCTGCGCGAGCTAGGCTGGCTGGGCAAGGCTCCACGATTTGTCCGGCCAGAGTGATGGCTTCCTCCACACACACACACACTTGCACACGCTCACACGGACGGCGTCGTGCAGCCCCTTTGAACGCCCCCACCGCACTGCCGTCGCTGCAGTCGCACTGCCCATGCATGCTGCAGGGAGTGCGCTGCTCGCGTGCGGACGGAGTGCATGTCATATGCAGAGCGCCGTGCCGTGCCGTGCCGCCGTGCCGTGCGCTCTCTCGGGGCCGCCACGCCACGCCACGCCGCGCCGGACTAACGTTACCGCGGACACCAACTTTATGACGGCAAGGGGCGCGCGGCCCTAGTCACGCTGCGGCACACAGCGCAGCCAGCAGGCCGATTCCGAGAGTCGCCGTCTTCGGCGCTCCGTCTCTCTCGCACGCATGCGGGACGCCCCGCGAGTGCGAGAGAGACAGGGACCCTCGGAACGACTCCGCGGCGCAAGCTGACCGACCGAGCGTGGCACTGCCACGGCACTGCCATGGCACCGCACTGCGGCGACCGCGGCACCGGACAGACATAAAGTGCCAATAGCAAACAGCGGCCCGGGATGGGGATGCAGCGGAGCGTCGCTCTGTCTCCCTCGCACCCAAGGGCCGTTCCACTGGGGTGCGAGGGAGACAGAGCGACGGCGCGCTGGTCGGAATGGGAATACAGGCCGCCTTTGCGGGCCCTGCAGGCCGCCAAACCGACAATCAAGGACACGGTGTCTTGCGTGTCCGCACTGCCGAAACACACGCCGAAAAAGAGAAGGACTCGGCAAACAAACCAAACAAACAAACAGCGAAGGGACGGCCTGCACGGCTTGCACAGTTTGGCAGTGGCCACTTTTTTCGGCACGTCGTATGGCCTGGCCGGCCTGGCCCCCGTCCGTCGGGGTCCGGGGCAGTCCTGGCATCGCCCAGCCCTTGCAGGCCCAGCGTCCTGCCCGTCCGGCCGGCCCCTTCCTGAGAACTGCAGTATAAAGCCCCCGTGGCCCCGCCGTGGCCCCGCCGTGGCCCCGCCCAAGGGGGCCCCAAGGGGGGCGCAAGAGGTCCCAAGCTCGGCCGAAGGGGGGGACAAGATCGTAAAGTAAATAAATGAACACTTTGTGTCGGGCCGGTGATTACAGAGTGTGTCATGTCCACCCCGGCATGCGGCTCGCCGGCGCGGCCGGCCCGGCCTGCCCATAACCTCAAATCGCGCATCGCTTACGATCAATCTCGCAAATCCACAATCTGTCGCTCGCCATAACGTCCGCAAGCCTCATTGGCCGTGACGGGCATGGCAGCGAGGCAGCGGGGCAGCCAGGCTTGGCGATGCGGCTGACCGATGCCGGGCACACTGGCACACCGTCTCGCCGCGGCCGGCGTTTATCGTAAAAAGAGGAAAAAAGGGACGCGTGGGTATTCGAACCTTGGAACCGCAGCGCGCGGCTCAGCGTATACGTATCTCTCCCCTAAAAAACGTTTTTGGCTCGCTTCGCTCCTCCGAATCCGTAATCCGTCCCGTACTAAAGGCTGGAGGGGGCCTGACCCGACCCGGGCCGCTCTGGAGGCTCCAGTGCTCCACCCCACATGCCCGTGGGATAAGTGGCGGTCATTACGGCTGTAATGGTAGCGCACCACGTAAGACACACGCACACACACACACACACACACACAGCGCATCCTTTGGCCCGGCCGGTACAGAGAGCCTCGCCGAATGCACTTTGGCAATAACAACGCCCAGTAATATTAAAACCTTAAAACCATCCGCGTCGGAAACAAAGGCGGCGCCGGGCACACTGTCTGTGGTTCCTGTAGTCGCCCTGCCTGTCTCTCTCGCACCCCTACGGGCCCAAAGGGACGGCCCTTGAGTGCGAGAGAGACAGAGCCCCAGAAGGGCAGCAGGGGTTCGCGCCACCGCGACGCCCTTCACCCGAAAACATTCTCCGGGACCCCGACGCCGCCTTCCCCAGAAAAACGTCCTGGCGCCGCCGCCCGTAAAAAAAAGCAGCAAACAGGGCCGACGCGGCCGGGAGTCGAACCGGCGAACCCCGACCCCACCAGCATTCCAATCGTCGCAATGGCTTGAGGACGACCCCGCAATCTATCCCGCAGTTTGTCTAATCCAGACCACACCGCACACACACAAACACACGTACGCACACATGTGCTCGCATGCGCGCGCACGCACACACATGCACTCACCCACTCCAGCCAGTGATGATTCGGTGCAACAACTCTCCAGCAGAGCACGGAGACTGCGTATTATCTCGAATGGGGCGACATTGTGTCAGGCGGCACAGAGTTCAGACCCTCCCCTCCATTAGAATAATTACAGACAGTACTCTCTATCTCTCTCTGTCTCGCTCTCCAGGTACTACAGGTCGAGGTGCGGTGGGTGGGTGCGTCGCAGCGGTACACCAAGCGGGCCTGCAGCAGGGCCTCCATGGCTGCCAATCGCAAGGGAGCGTTCCCTCCAGCTCCAAAACTCACAGGTCGACCAAAGTTCGCTCAGGGCCCAGGGCTCGGTCCAGGGACATTCATTTGGAAAAAATAAAAATAGGGCCAACCGCCCAGCGGCCCAACCCAGAGGCGCCGGCCGGGCCGGCGGGCGCGGCCAGGGACATTCACTTTGGAAAAAATAAAAAGAGGGCCCAACCGCCCAGCGGCCCAACCCAGAGGTCGCCGGCCGGGCGGCGGTGCGCGGCGGGGCCGAGGCAAGCCGTCAAACTGAAAACCCCGCGGACAATGCATGACGGGCTGGTCGCTGGACCGGGCCGGACGCCGCCACGCCACGCCACGACCGAGGTGCAGACGGACCTAATGAGCCTCTTGAAGGCGGGGGGCGAGCAGCCCGTCAATGGGGCCGGCAGGGCGGCGCGCTCCAACGCAAGCAACGGCACCGCACTCGGGAATGCACCTGCACCAGGAAGCGCCGCGAGCCCTCCACGACGACACCCTCCACGACGACGCCCTCCACGACGATGCCGCTGCTGCGCCTGCAATTTCACGGCGCGTCCAGAGAACAAGGACGCGGCCACTTTGGCCGCGGTCGCCGACGGCAGAGGTGGTGGCCGAGGAGGCGGCGGCGGTCATCGGGGTGGTCCGGGGTCCCGCCGCGCCACGCCGCGCCACGCCGCGGTGGGCCCACTGTGTTCCGGCACGGTGGCCAGGGATCGCGGATAGGACCGCCATGCAGGGCCACTTCAAGAAAAAGATAAAATCGAACAACAACAACAACAGCAGCAGCAACTCGGCCGCATGTTGCCCGCTGAAATGATACGAATGATACACGCGGCCTGTGGCGGCTATGAGGCAGCCGGTAACTAATAAACACACGCCGCTCACAGTCGGAAGACTGGTGGCCGCGTGTCCTTGATCTCTCTCACACACACACGGGCACAGTCACGCGGGCACGCACACAGGCACAAGTGAAGTTGTCTAACCAGAGCAAGGTCACGATGCCGGAATACAGGTAGGCGAGTGGATGCGTGATTTGTAGTGTAGGGCCGCGGCCGCGACCAGGAACGGTTTCGCCCAGTGCGTGGAAGCGTGCGTGCGGGACACGGCAACATTCATTTTTCTTTTCTTTTTCGTTTTCCAATATTCCGAAAAGTCGCTCCTCTCTTTTTTTGGAGGGAACCGAGCTCCCTACGCCGTGCCGCCGCGTGCCGCCGCGTGCCGCGTGACACCAAGGGCGGCAGTACAGCGGCAGGGCCTCGTTGAAGGCTGGCGCGACGCGGCCGACGCGGCGCTGCGGCGTGGCGAAGCGAATCCGCTTCGATGGGGTTACGCTAACAATTGGAGCCCCGCCAACAATCAAATTCCGTACCGACGGCCCGACGGCCCGACCGACAATGACAACGACGACAAAAAAGCAACAGCCGCTGGACAATCTCGCTCGGGGGGCCGCGGCCCGCGGGCTGGCTGCGCTGGGCCCCACCGACCAGGCCCCAGAGGCGCCTCGGGGGCCCCGCTGGACGTGAACGTGGGTGCCGTCGGCTAGCGCCCTGGCTGCCTGCCTGGCTGCCTGCCTGGCTGCCTGCCTGCCTGGCTGCCTGCCTGTCACGGATTCGATGCGGGGTCAATTTGGGGCGATCCGTCGCGCTGCCGCACCGGCTAGTGTCGCAGTGTCAGCACCCTCATGACGGACAACGACGTGGCCGCGGCGCCGCGGCGAGGTGCCTCCCGTCGGACCCTGCACTGCACTGCCTGCGCTGCCTGCACCTGCACCCGGATGCACGCGGTGTCGTCCGGAGTGAAAAGTCTGGAGGCAAGCTTCCCCTTTGGCCAAGACACCGAATTCCTTCAAGTGGCCCGGGCTGGGCTGCCCCCACTCGCTTGGCCCCCGGCTGGCCCGCCCCGCTCGTGACTCCGCGGCTCGTGTCTGCCCCGCCCCGCCCCGCCCCGCCCCCCGCGCGACTTGCTGCGTCATACAACTCCATTGAGATCTAAAGCATCCGAATTGGATCCGGAGGCGGTGACAAAAAACGGCCAGATTGGGAGGCAGATAGTGGAAGAGTGCGCGGCCATCGCGAGCAGCCCGCCCCGCCCCGCCCCGCCCCGCCACTACACTCGTCTTCGTCGCACTCGCACACGTGGACGGCGTGTGAGCGAGAAGGACGGTTTGGGGCGAGTGGCCGGCACACTGCATGGTGCATGGCGGAGAGCTCGGCTAGACACGTGAAATGCACTCTCCGCATCGCGTGCCGAGTGGAGCGCCGGCTCCAAAATCTTGATCGACTTCGGAGGCCGCGGACAGCAGAGGGCAAGACTCTCAGACTCGAAAAAAAGAGAGGGCAGGACTTTTGGACCGGGCTGGCCAAGCAGCGAGCCCCGGCATCCAAACGGCATTCACCACTGCAGCAGGTCGCAAGCGGGCAGGGAGAAGAAGCCGAAAAAAGAAGGAGAAAGAGAGAGAAAAAGGAAAATGCCGGTTTGATGCGGTGATGGCGAGGCCCCTTGACAAGGTCCCATCCCGCCACTGGGGCCGTCGGGCCGTCACTTCGGCAGGGCACAAAAAGCCATCACTCATATTTCCGCGACGAGAAGGGAATCCAGAAGCAGAAAGCAAAAGCACAGGCCGCCGATAAAGGGCGGACAAAGGCGCCGTCCAGCGGCCAACGCCGTCGCTCTGTCTCTCTCGCACTCATGGGCCATCCCGTAGAGTGTGAGAGAGACAGAGCGACGAAAGCGCTGTTCGGAGTCAGCCTGCGCGGCTAGACCCTTGACCGCCACAAAACACGACAACTTCATTTCCAAATCCGAACTTGTCGGCCAGAGCGCTGTAACTCCGGAGGAATTCCGTGGAGGTTATGGCGCTCTTTTTACGACTGATGAGACCGAGAGGGGAGCGAGAGGGAGAGAGAGAGAGGACGGCGGTGATACAATGAGGGCCCATCATCCCACACGTGATGATCGAATCCGGTAAAACGGAACGGATATCGAGCGCCAAGGTCAGCGCGCCCGCCCCGCCCCGCCACACTATTCGATCTGGAGCCCCGGCCGGCAGCCAGCGCGCCGTCACGCCATAATTGTTTATTTCGTAACAGCCATCTTCCCCGTGTACTAACTCACTCACACCGACGCACACGCACGCACACTGTATCCTGCATCCCACATGCGGGCCCACGACCGCCGCCGCGCGCCACCACGCCCCAGCACGCCGACGGCCCCCGAGCCCCGAGCCGTGTCGTCGTCGGCGGCCTCGGGGACGGCGACGCGCGAGTCCGCGCTGAGCCTGCGCGCGCCGTAGAGGAACACGGACTCCTCGATGGCCACGCAGAACCGCCGTCGAGCCCAAAAAGATCCAGATCGTAGATGTTTCGGTCGATCGAGGGGCAGCTATCTGAACCGCCGCGCGCCGTTTGAAGCAAAATACGCCGTGCAGTGTCCACGCCCCGACCGTTCCGGCTGCGGGACCCGCCAGTGGCAGTGGCACCTGACACACCGTCATGGCTCCATGGCGTGACGCGCCTGGAGTGCGGTCCGGAGAGTCCGGCGGCTGGAGTCCAGGCTCCAGGCGAGCTCCAGGCGAGCTCCAGGCCGGACCGGGCGTGCCTGGAACGTGGCGCGGCGGCGCGGCGGGCTCGTGGCCTGCGCGTGTGGGGGGCAGGGCAGGGCAGGGCAGGGCAGGGCAGGGCAGGGCGTGGCCGGCGTGGCGAGTTCAAGAGGCAGCCCGGCCCCGCCTCCCCGCCTCTCGCTGCTTGCATCTGGCCGGCGGGCATCGCGGGGCCACGGAGCATGCAGCAGCGCTGTGCAGCGCGCAGTCCGAGACCAACGAGGAGAGGAGCATTCCGACTCCCACCCAGCGTCCGAAAAGCCGAAACGCGCGGACCCGTTTCCAGGTTCCAGCTTCCAGCGCGGCCTTAGGCACTCCAGACTCCAGGCGGCCGAGCAGTGCGCGCTGCGGCGCCGCGTGCGTGGGTGGGCGCTCGGCGCTGCGAACGGCCCGCCGGACGCCCGGCCGGCCTGTCCGGCCCGGAGGAAGGCCCGGAAGGCCCGGACGGCAATGGCAGGCGGGCCGGGCCGCTGCCGGGAGGGAGAACATCGAAGGTGATTTAGGTACCCTGTCGGGTCGGGCACGCCGGTTGCAGCTGCTCGCTGTTTTACTGTCTTTACCGGCCAGTGAATTATCGGGCTGCTGCAAGTGCGTGGGCGCGGGGCAGCGGGGCGGCAGGGGTTGTCATTGCGGTCATTTGCAGGCCGCGGCGGCCAGTGCACGAAGACGCACTCCTCCGCCACCGCCACCCCGCCGTCGTCGGCGTGCCCGCGAGCCTCTGCGGTCGCCGCACCGCTCTAAACGCAGCGCGCGCAGCGCCCAGAGGCTCGCTCCTCGCCGCGGTCATGCAGTGCCTCTGTCCGTCCCCCTCGCACCGCCGCGCGGTGGGCGTTGCGCGACAGAAGAACACGTTCGCCGCCAGTCGCTCCGGACGCGCTCGCCGCTTCGGTTCGGACTGACCTCTCCCCGCCCCGCCCCGCCCCGCCACGCCCCGGTCCCGGCAGCAGCGGCCTGACGGCCAGGATGCCGCGGCCGGGATGCCGCCCGGGGGCAAGAGCGAAGATATAGAGACGCGAAGGGGGGAAGAGGAAGAGCTCATTCCTGCACGTGTAGGTCGAGCGCGTCCAGCCAGCCGGGCCGGGCAGGACTCTCGGTGCAGCAGGTGGCCGGACCCCCAGGGGCGGCAACGACCGCAATGTCACATCACGACCGCCACAGGAGACACAGACATCCCCTTCCTTTTTCATTTCGAATGCGTCCGAGTTTTGGCTCTGGATCTCCCCCCGGGTCCAGATGGGTATCGCCGTGCGTTCGCTCTCGGCCTCGGTGGGCGGGAGGCGGGGCGCGGTGCTGCGTGAGCCCCGCGGCGGCGGGGCGGCGGAGCGGCCGAGCACTGAAGCAGGAGAGCGGCGCTTTCGTACGCTTCCGTCGCTCTGTCTCTCTCGCACCCCCACGGTACCCCACGGGACGCCCCATGGGTGCGAGAGAGACGGATGGGTCTGCAGGCGAAGCAGGCGGCCACTAATACCTGTCTCGTTGATTGCCGTGCTGCGGGGCTGCGGGGCTGGGTCACGCGCGGGGCGGCCGGGGTCGCCGCCATGCCGCCGTGCCGCCGCCGCCATCGCCACGCGCGGGTCGGGGGGCGAGGTGCAGCCGCGCACAGCCGCGGGGCAGCGACGCTAACGCTCTTGTAATAATAAAGAAACAACAACGAGGAGAAACTGTTCCAGCGGACGGGGAACAGCGAGGAGGCGCGGATGAGCCGGACGGCGAGGGGGCAGGAAAAAACGAGGAGCGGAGCGACACGAGCAGGACGGGCAGGACGAGGTGCAGGGGGCTGGGTGACCCGCGGCGGTGCAGGTTGCTTGGGTCCAGGGCGTGGCGCGGGCACGCCGGTGCACCGCCAAAACGCACTTCTTGTTGCCGAGCAGCAGCGAGGCGGCGCAGGGCAGAGTGGGCCACGTCAGAGGCCACGGCGGCCAGGGTGTGGGCCGCGGGAGGGCGCGACCCAGGCAGGACAGGACAGGACGGCCCCGTGGGCGATCTCGAGGACTGCAGCGCCCCGCCCCGCCCCGCCCCGCCCCGCCGCAGTCAGACGGGGGCCGCGGGGCAACGCAGTGCCGGCTGCCACCGCACCCACAGACCTTTCCAGCCCCGCCTCCAGTTGCCTCCAGTCCCAGCCCAGCAGCCTCCTTGGTACTTTTCTGCCGCTTTTCAATTTCTGAAGCTGTCCGAGAGCGTGTCCCGTCGGCCCGTCCCGTCGGCCGTCCCGTCCCGGTCGTGGGCGCCGCCGCCGCCGCCGCGCTCTAGTCCGGAATCCCTGACGGACTCCCTCCCGGCCGTCGGCCCGACTAGGAGGCAGCCGCGGGCCGGACCGGGCCGGGCTGGGCTGCCGGAATGTTTCCGCCTTTCTCGTGTTCGCCGGTCAGAAAAAAATAATTATTGAAACGAAATATAGAAAGGCTGGAGTGATACTGTTTGGTTTGGCGAGTGGAACTATGGGGAGCGACGAGTACGACGAGTACGTCGTAATGGCGGCCGAGCACCCCGTCATTACCTCCAAGGGGATGCTGCCGAGGCCGCCGCCCACAACGAACATCCCGGCCAATTTGGGGGGCCTGGCCGACGTGGCCGACCTGCCTGGCCCGCCTGGCCGACCGCAACGCCGCCAAGCCCAGGCCGGACCAGTGTAGTGTACGAACGGCCAGCCCGTCCTCCCGGCGGCGTAAGTGGCGCGGTGTGCTGGACCGTGTTCGACGGCCGCGGCGTGTGTTGGCCACGCTCCGCGAGGAGGCGGTCGCCGGCCGGCAGCCCGAGCGAGCGATCTGACCTCCGGTGCCCTTCCAGTGCCCTGAGCTTTTGTCCCCTGCTGGGGGCCTGGCCCTTGGCCTGGCCGCTGCGGTCCTGCCGGCCCCTCCGCGGCGTGGCGGTGGGCAGCGAAGCCGACGGAGTGGCCCTTCGGTTCGAAATTAATTAGGATGCGAACGACAGTAGTAGAGGAGGAGGGAGAAGGAGGAGCAGAGCGCTCCGATCGGAGAGAAAGGAACAATCCAGGCGGCGCGCGCCCCGCGGCATGATCCAAGTCCGGCAGTCCGGCAGCCCGACTGGCATTGCTGCGCGCTGCGCCGCGCTGCGTCGCGCTGCCCGGAACCGAGTCACGACGCGGACCGCGCCGAAGACAAACGCCGGGGAGGGCGTGCCCAAAACTCCGGGCTACACTCTTTTTCATCTTTTTCCCTCAGGTAAAAGGGAGGAGAGGATCAAGAGGCCGCGGGGGCTCCCGTCCTGCAGCGCGGCCGACGCGGGCGGCGTCGAGCGGTTCCACTGTCTCTCTCGCGCTCAGGGAGACTGCCGCAGGGCCGCAGGGCCGCAGGGCCGTAGGGGGCGGAATCGTTCCACAGGGTCGCGGTTACCATTACCGCTGCAGCGCTGCACTTCGCGGATTCATACGCGGATCGAACCGCTCAGGACTGGCTCGCTCTGTCTCTCTCGCACCCGGGCGGGACGCTCCGCGAGTGCGAGAGGGACGGAGTCAGTCGGCCGGTGGAGCTCTGCGGAGCACTGCGGAGCACGCCCGGGGCATAATTACTAGGACGATCGACGCTTGATCCACGGCGGTGGGGGCAGCGCGCCCCGCTCTGCCAGCGCTCTGCCCGGCACGGCGCGGCACGGCGCGGCACGGCAGCCTTCAATCAGATACCCCGTCCTCTGCAGCGGCAGCTCATACCTGGAACAGAGACAAAAATGCCGCGATTAGGAACGAAGAACATTAGGCCAGGCAGCGGCCAGGCCAACACTGGGCGACTCAAGCGTTAAGTTCATTCCTTCATTCACGCGTAAGCGTAAACCCTTCGCTTGAGTCTCTTGCACTCTTTTTCAAATGTGCGCGCAAACGAAAGTTGCAGACCAGAGCAAAGACTTTTAGCAAAGGCATTCAGCGCACTCTCGCGCTGAAACTGAATTGTGTCCGCGCGATGCTTATTGCAAAGAGGAGAACGGAGACCGGGAGCGCCTCAAATTACTCCGCGATGAAGCCGACCCGCCCCGCCCCGTCCCCCCGCCCCGCCCCGCCTTATCAAAACGCTCTATCGACGTGATCCGCGCCGAAAACGCGGGCCACGGCGACAACGGCTCAGGACGCGGCAACAGACTCATTCCGAGACTCGTCTTCGTTGCCCTGTCTCCCTCGAACTCATGTAGAAGCGCGGGAGAGACAGCGAAGGAAACGACTCTCGGACGATGGTGGCCCCCGATTCAGGATTCAGGCAAGGGGGACTTTTTCTCGGGTCGCGCTGCAAGTCGGCGAGGGGGAGGGGGAGGGGGAGGGGCGGCGGGGGTTTTTGGGCGGACGGCGGGCGGATTCCCCGGATGCCCCGGCGTGCTCCGGCCGGCCGACAAGAATATCGATGCGTGCATCGCCGCGCCTCGACGGCCCTGGTTCGCCCTGGTCGGCCCTCCCCGTCGGCCCGACCCAGCACAGGGACAAAGTAAGGAAGCGGAGCCTTTATCGGCAGCCGACGTCCATAACGCGAAGCGCCCGGGGCGGAGTGAGAGAGAGAGGGGGCGATGCAAAACACGAGCCAGCGCTAAATCAACCGAATGCGCTGCTCGGCGTGGTCGGGGTCGAAGGTGGCGGGGGCAGCGACCCCGAAGACCCGGGGGGCTGATTCCGAAGATCGCTCTCTGTCTCTCTCGCACCCATGGGGCGTTGCGCAGGGGTGCGAGAGAGACAGGGCGACGAGAGCACTGTTCGGAATCAGCCAGTGGGGCAGTGCCCGCCAATTAAAAGGGAGCAGCATTAGAATGAGATGGCATCACTGCGGCGCTGCCGCGCTGCCCGGCCGGCCCAGCCCCTCAGACGGAGACAGACACACGACGTGGTTGTCGTCCTCCCGTCCTCAGTTCGCGACTCCGCGACCTGCAACTCGAACTCGTCAGACGGCCAAAAAAGTGTCGCCGGCCAGCGCAGGAGCCGAGCGAATCAGAAGAGTCGTTTCGTCGCTCTGTCGCTGTCGTGGGGCTCTCCGCTGGGGTGCGAGAGAGACAGCGACAACCGCTCGACAGGCGAGTCGACAGGCCGCCCTGCCGCCCTCAGCGTGCTGCGCGCTACACTCCATCCGAAAGGGCGCTTCTCTCTCGCACCCCCACGACACGCCCCATGAGTGCGGGAGAGACAGAGCGACGAAGCGGCCAGCAGAGACAGCCCCGCGCGGGCCCACTGCAGCGCATACCAAGGGCGAGGCAGGAGGGGGCGGCGAAGCGGCGGAGCCAAAGGTCCTTTTTTCCTCATCGAAAGAGAATTTTTGCGCTGCCGGGCCGCGGCGGCGGCCAGTGAGTGTAGTGGCGGTGGCCAGTGGCCGCCAGTGGCGGAGCAGCGCCGAGGGCTCATTATCCGGTAGCTCATCGAAATTCAGAAGACTCTAGAGAGCGGCCGCGGCCGCCGCGGCGGTGCTGTAGGCCTGCAGGCCGCCTGCCGGCCGGCCGTCGGGGCTGCTGAGCGCCTAGTCAAATTAATATTACGCGGCCGGCGTGGCGCGGTGGCGCGGCGCGGCGGCCCCCGTCCCGTATCTCGTTACCACACTTCCCCGATCACGCGGACCTGATACGGATGGTAATGAAGAGTGCGCTGATCACGACGCCGGTAATTTTCACGTCAGCACAGGTCTCGCAAGGGCGTACGCACACTGCCGCACACTTACACACGCACGCACGCCGGCATCACGCACACACCGACACACTGGCTTCACCTACTTCGTATTCGGGAGGAAAGCGGGACGGATTCGCCGGGCGACCGTTTTATACGACTCCGTGTGTAAGTGCGCCAAGAGGCCCCGCGCTCCGCACCGCTTAGAATAATGTTCCGCGAGCCATGTTCATTTCCCCTGTACGACTCGGCGTCGCCCGTTCGAACGCCTCCAACCCATTTCCCCGCTTTCCCGGCTAATGCAAGTCCAATTTCCCACCGTTTTTCCACGCCTCGCCCCGCCGAACGGGCGAATGGGAGCGGCCTCAAAATTAGCCGCGCGGGGTGCATTTCAAGCCGACAAGACTTTTTCGCCACTAATAGATACTCTGCCTTTAATAAGCATAATAAGGAGCCGTATCACGTCCAGTGAGGTACGCGCGCAAGTGCCCCCCCCCCCTCCCGGACTGCCCCACCCACGCCCCCCGCCCCCGCCGCGCTTCTGCCTGCTAGAGAGCACACCGGCCGAAGCCTTCCCCCCCGCCGCTCGGCCGCCTTGCCGCCTGTCTCAGGACGTGATTTCTCGGCCCGAGAGATCTCATTTGATGTCTGTGTTACAGCGCACCGTGCCATTAGTTGTGCACTGTTGAGTTGCAAAATATTTTGAGCGGCGGCCTGCACTGAAGGCAAGTGCAAGGCAAGTGCAAGGCAAGTGCAGCGGCCAGGCAGAGGCGGCTGCAGTGCTGCCCAGTTCACGCCGCAGGAAGGCAAAAAACAACGACAAAATGACAACAAACTTACAACCTAAGCAGCCAACAACAACAACAATAACTAACAACGATGACGACGACTGGCGCCGAAAAAGAAGCCCCGGGTGTGCGCGATTCGATGGCGGGGAAGGGAGGGCTTGCCGCTGGCTTGCCGCTGGCTTGCCCGGACACCGACTGCCGATCTGCAGTGCGACTGGCCCGCTCTCCGTGCACCGCGTCGGCGAGATCGCCACCTAATTATTTTTACGGCCCCATAAATTGAGGAGCCCGTTTATTGATAAAGCTGACCGGGGCGAGCGAAGCGAAGGGCATTCAGAGAGATCCTGAGCGCGGCCAGCCGACGGCCAGCGGCAGGCAGGCCGGCCGGCCGGCCGATTCCGTTTTTAATTTTTATTGGCAGCCCTGCTCGCTCGGCGGTCCAGTTGGCGGTCGCTTCGGTTGGCGGCCCTGCTGCCCGATACGCCCGGCGCGGCGGGAAAGATGAAAAATTGCGCATAATTGAGATTTACAGCCGCGGCGCCGCACGGACGGCGGAAACGCGTGCAAAGCGGGGCGGGGCGGCGAGGCGGAGCGGAGGCAGCGCAGCGCCAGCGCCCTCCCGGTGGACGTCGCCAAGGCCCCGCGGCTGCAGGTCGGAAAACGGAAAACGTTCCGGAATGCGGCGTCTCATCGGCGCGGACGCTCGTCGCGCTGTCTCTCTCGCACTCGCGGGGCGTCCCATCATCCGGGTGCGAGAGAGAAACGTAGCAGGCTGCTGCCGTGGCGCGGAGAACGGACTAAGCCAAGCCGCCCCGCACGATTACGACGGCAAGCTCGTGCCCACGCCACCACGCCCCGGCCACTGCACTCCTTTACCCATTTGCCCCCCAGACACGTCGCGCACCCCCACCGAGACTCCGTCCCTCTCGCACTCGCGGGGGCGTCTGCTGGGGTGCGAGAGAGACGGGACGACGGCGGCCGCGACGGAGTGCGCCAGGAATCCTACAAAGTGGCCATCGCGACGCGACGCGCCCAGCGACGCGGGAACGCGGCCGGCCTCTACGCCGAGAAAAAGGAAGAGACAGACAGAGGCAGAGGGAGGCACGCGGCGCGTCGAGGAGACGTCATGCACGCGGGCATTCATGCCATCCGCCCGGAAGAACTGAATGAAATGCCTCCGAATAAAAAACAATTCTTATACGACTCCACCCGTAATACGCGGAGTTTTCAGTTCAGAAACACACACACACACACACACACACACACACACACACACACACACACACACACACGAGGCCGCGCGCGCCGCACACACCTGCCTGCCGCCGCACTGCTGGCGCTGCTGGGTCAGGGCCGCAGGCGTTAGGACGACCGACGCACACACACACACACACACACACACACACACACACACACACACACACACACACACACAAGGATGTCCCAGGCATGTGAGGCTAGTGCGCTCCTCGGCGCCGATGATTAGCATATATCTACAACAGTAGCGGTTTTCCCTGGCAAACGTGACCCGGCGCCGCCGAGCGCGCCGAGTCACCCCGCGGGCCAGTGTGGTGGCCACACGACGTCAGGGGGGGGGGGGGGGGAGCAGCAGCGACGCCCCGTGTGTGTGTGTGTCTGTGTGTGTTTTGTGGGTGTGAGACGGCTAGAGGGCGCGGGCCGGGCCGGACCGACGCGAGGCGCTCGCGGTGCGCGGCGTGCTGGCTGATACGGAATTGGGCCGTCTGGGCTCCCGCCCCGTTTGACGTCATTGCAGGCAGCAGAAACGCGCGTGCGAAACGTTGCGTGCTTTTCGACGCGCGGGGCGGGCCGGGCCGGGGCGGGGCGGGGCGCGCACGAGGAAGCGCGCTCCACCGCCAAAATCTTTTACGACCTCGCCACGCCGCTGCTTGCAAGTTACCGGTGTGTGGGTATTTGGATACATTTATGGAAGTGTGCGGCGTTGTCTAACCGGCCGGCCGGCCGGACGCGCGCGGGCACCACACACACACACACACACACAACACACACACACACACACACACACACAAGCGTGCCCGGGCCGGGCCAGGCCGACTCGTTGGCCCCCGTATAAATAAAACATTTCGCCAAGCGGCCAAATTTCCCGCGTGGCGGGCGAGGCGGGCGAGGCGCGCGGCGAGACAGGGCATGGCGGCGTTGCTGTAGCGGGCCGACGATTACGCGACCCGGCGGCGCTGGCCGCCCACGCCACGCAGGCGAGCTGGAGGCGAACTAGACGAGAAGCTGGAGCGATTGAAAGCCTCCAAGCCGCGCGGGAAGAACGCCCCGGGAGGACAGCGGGACTCATTGCTTTTGTTTTGCGGGTGCGAATGCACCCGGCTATCCTGCACGTGCGGACTGCGGATGTGGCCGCGTCGCTCAAAGCGCCGTCCGTCGTCCTGCACAGGGTTATTAACGCTGGAATGAGGATGAATGGAAGGGCGGGGCGGGGCGACCGGAGCTAAGACCCTTCACAGGCCGCCGGCGGCACCCGCCCCGCCCCGCCCCGCCCGCCCCGCCCCGCCCCGCCCCGCCCCGCCCCGCCGGCAGCTCGCGCAGATTGCCACGTCTAAATAGGCTTGCGCTCGGATTTAGGGAGGGCGGGGCGCGCCGCGCATGGAACACGCCGAGTGAAAGGACTGCAGGTCACACACACACACACACACACACACACACGCACACGCACACACACACACACAGCGGCACTCTGCGTGCCTCCTGATGGCAAATCAAGCAAGATGTTTCCACTACACATACGCACGCACACACACACATACACACCTATATCCACACAGAGCCGCGACCAGCGGTTGCCGCGTGACATGATGAGCCCCGCCCCGCCACGCCCCATCAGGATTTACAAACAGGCGTTGTCAGTCATCCGCGAGGCCTGGGAGCGTACGCCTATGACTCTGTGTGTGTGTGTGTGTGTGTGTGCGCCTGGCTGCGTGCGCATGCAGAATGCGCAGACAGGGTCGAAATGACGGCGGTGGCAGAGGGCAGAGGCCCCTTTCCCCCGCTGCAACGGACTGACTCCGAACCGCTCTGTCTCTCTCGCCGTCTCGGGCGCCGGCCAGGGGAGCGAGAGAGACAGGGCGACGAGGAGGAGCTGCGAAGAGGCAGCATGGCCTGGCCTGGCCGGACCGGGCCGGGACGTACGGGGTACGGACTTACGACGTACTGACCCGGCTCAATCAACGAAACGCGAACGCGTGCGCCAAGCAGCAAGTCACGGACTGCCTGCCCGGCTTCTGCACGAGCTGCCGATCAGACGCTTGACGCGCCCTGCCTTCTTTCACGGCTTTCCCGGGGCCTCCATGGGGTCTCCCAGGAACAGGGGCGGATCCAGAGACGGGTTCAGGGGGGAGGACGACCAAAAAGTTGCCAACCTTCCAGGCAGCTCCGTGCGACGCCCTCGCCCCCTGGGGGCAGCACCGCGGTGTGCATGTCTGCTGGCGGCGCCGCCCGAAATACCACTACACTGCAGCCGTGCGAGTCCGCAACAACAGCCGGCAGCCCGGCCGCCGATCCCCCATCAACTTGTCGCTCTGCTTCGCCTCGGTTCGGATCGGCGGGCACGCGTTGCGAAATCCCGGCGGCGGCGTGCGCACACTGCGCTCTGTCTCCGTCGCACTCACGGGGCGTCCCGTGGGGGTGCGAGAGAGACAGAGCGACCAAGCGAGAGCGGCGCCTGCTGCACGCGACGTGGCGTGGCGCGGCGAGGCGCGGCGACTCCGACGCCCTACAGTGCCGTGGCACGCCCGCCATGATGTGGGTGCTGATTGGAGGCGCTGCAGCGCTGCACCCCAAACCGCACAAACCGCAGCAGACTGATTCCTCGCGTCGCGCTGTCTCTCTCGCACTCACGGAGCGCCCCGTAAGGCCGAAAGGGGGCGAGGGAGACGGCGACGAAAAGCGGAGAGCTCGGCATCAACCTACAGCGACGCGGACGCCGCCGACGCCGCCGCCGCCCGGCCGCGACGCGATGGAGTATCGCACATCGCATCAGTCCCCCACGAGAGAAATCGCGCTCACTTCGCCGCTGCAGCGGAAAATCAAAAACGAAAACCACACGAAAAATGCAGCTTCAGACCTCCGTTTTCTGCTTCCACGATGATGGACGGAGAGCGATTTCGGTGGCTGTTCGCACGCACGCTCACGGGACGGGGTATTTACCCTGCAGGGTCGTGCACGCCGTACGCCGCACCGCCGTTCCCGCTGCACAAGAGCGGCCCTATCTAGCGTCCGAAGAGTATCTATCGTAATTCAAATCGGGACGTAAAAGACGCTCAATCTAATTCGGTCCGAGATTGACCTGCGGGCAGCGTTCGCGGCGTTCTCCGGCGCGTTGCGCGTTCGCTCCGGAGCAGCCTCGTGCGGTCAGCAAAACGGCCCGCCCCGCCCCGCCCCACCCCGCCGGCTTAAACAGCGTAATAAGACCGAGAGAAACTAAATTCGATATTAGCTCTCCTCGCGAAATGGGTTAACGAGAAGGCGTTTACAGTGCAGGGCCGGGCCGGGCGGGGCCGGGCAGGGCCGCCTGCTGCAAAGGCACCACCGCCCGCTTAAATAGTGCAGAGATGCTTGTAATGACATGCAGTCGACCTGTTCGTTCCGTTCCGTTCCGTTCCGGGCTAAAAAACGGAAAACGGCGCGGAATGGAGCGAGGCGGGCGCGGCCTGGCCGAGAGCCTGGCCGAGGCGAACAAGGCCCTCGTTGTGGCGCCGCGACCGGACTCGGTGTCGCCGAAGCAATTAGCATGGCCGCCACTTTACGCCGCTTTTATTTCCTTGACGGCTTGCTCGCCCTGCAGACATTCTCGTCGCTCTGTCTCTCTCGCACGAGGCGCCCCTCGAGTGCGAGAGAGACAGGGCGACTCTCGGAATCAGTCTGCTCGCTAGCGGAGCGCCTCGGAGCGGACAGGAAAAAGGCGCGGGGCGGGGGAAAAAATGCAAAAATGCAGCGCGCCGAAGGCGGGACGCGAACCCGCGGCCCGACGTAGCGTAGTCCGGCCTCCCGCGCCGACCGCAGAAGAGTGGCTGGGCGATGCAGCGAGCGTGATACGCTCCGCGCTCCGCGCACGCCCACCCACTCGCTCACTGCCCAATGCAGTGCGGGCCCCGCCAGGCTGCAGGCAGGCAGGTAGCCGCAGCGGCAGATTAGCAGACACCTCATGCAGGTCACTCCACTGGTCGGTCGGCGCGGTCGCTCCTCGCCCGCACTCGCATTATTGCCGAGATAACGCGCCCCGCGCGCCCGCCTCGTTTCGCAAGCCCTTTTCAAAGTCGGCCGGCGGGGCGGGGCGAGGCGGGGCGGGGCGAGGCGGGGCGGTGCGAGGCGGGGCGCGCGGAGCGCCATCTCGCGGCCGGATTTCGCATGACCGCGATGATTCGCCTCGCACGCGGGCCGAGCGGGCCGACCACTTCATTATCGCCGAGCGTTGCAGCCTGCAGTGCAGCTTGCAGTGCAGCGCGCGGCTTGCAGCGATCGAACATAACGGCCGGAACGCCGTAACGCTCGGCTCGGCTCGGATGTGTAGCAGTCATCGGACACCACACTTGCGGCCGGCCGCGCGGCCCTAGCCGTTTACAGGCCCTGCTCGTCGTGCCTCGCAGCGTGCCTCGGCCTCGCGGCGGAGCAGCGTGGATGCCTCGGTTGCTCTCGGCGTCGTTCGGCGTCGGCGTCGTTCGGCGTCGGCGGCAGCGCACTTTGAAAACCTCCGAAACCGGAGCGCTGCTTTGCTTGTCGTCACCGGAAGTGAGCAGAACAGTGGGGGACTCAGACGGGACTTAACGCGTGCAAACGACGGGACGGGTCGGTCGGCGCTGCAGCGAGCCAGGCAGCCAGTCGGGCGCTAGCCTTTAATGGTAATGGCAATGCGCGGTAGGCAACCCGGCCGACGCGCGGCCGCGACGGGACGGTATCCGCCAGATGGCAGGCGCTCCCGTCCGCGCCTGCCTTGCCTTGCCGCCTTGGCGCGCCGCTGCGGCGGGCTGGGGTGCGGGTGGGGGAACGGCTGGCCAATGGCACTGCCCCAAAGGACGCCGTCTCTCTCGCACTCATGGGCCGTGCCGTGGGGGCGCGACAGAGGCAGGGCGAGGCTGTCGGGCACAGCGCGGCCGGCAAACGGAGCAGAACCGCGTGTGTCCCGCGGCGTCGCGCGCGGCGTCGTGCGCCGTGAGTTAACTCGGGATAGGTGCAGGCGGATTCCCAACACCGATTCGTCGCCCTGTCTCTCTCACGCCCTTAGGGGCGGCCCGCGGGTGCGAGAGAGAAAGAGCGACTGTCCGGAAAGAGCCTGCAGCAGGCGCCACGGGCGCCGCGGTCGAGTCTCGGCTGTTGCATACGTGCTTTGCGTGTGCGCGGCGGCAGCGCTGCGATTTCGCCTTCGCCCAGTCAGACAATAGGAGCGGCGGGCTGCAGAGGCCTACCCGTCCTCCTCTCTCTCTCTCTCTCTCTCTCTCTCTCTCTCTCTCTTACTAGACCTTACTCTGTCCTTCTTCCCCGCGCCCGAGCACCGCGAACGCAGCCGGGGGCCAGCAGACTGATTCCGAAAATCGTTTTCGTCGCTCCGTCCCTCCCGCTCTTACACGGGCCGCCCCGTGAGTGCGATAGAGACAGAGCGACGAAAACGACTCTCGGAATGAGTCCGCTGCATGCATGCCTGCCGCCCAGCATGCCAAGCATCCCGCCGAGCGCGGCCCCGCACCCCCCTGGGGCCCGGCCAGGGCAGGCCAGGCCAGGGCAGAGCGGCAAAGGCTCCGGGAGGGTATTACAATCAAGGTTGTTGTCGATACCTAAACAGTTGCTACCCACGCAAGCCGCCGCCCGGCCGCCGCCGCGCAGCGCCACGACACACGCCCAGAGCGCGGTAAAGTTATGTCCGTGCGCCTGGCGGACGTTTGTGGCGCCCTTTGCGCTGAGAGCAAAGGGGTATAACTCCATGCTACGAAAGACGGCCTCCTAATCGTGACGTCAGCGCCCCCAAGGCAGTGGTACCAACGTAGAGAACAGAAATTGCGGTAAAAGCGGTCTGCCCGGGTGGGTGTCGAACCCGCATCCCCCGAGCCATATGCGGCTACGCTAACCACTGCGCTACCGATCTCACGTGAGGACAGCGGTCCAGCGCAGCATCTTTCCGGACCACGCTGGGTCGGCTCTCACTTTTCGGTTCAGATGTTGGCACCTCTGCTGCCGGTGCGCTGCGCAGACGGGCCACGCGCACCCATAAGAGATATCCCCCTTTGGCTGAGAGCGGGCGGAGCACTGGTGGAGTCATTGGAAATGAAGAATTTCACTCACTTCTTCGGCGGGACAGCCGCGGCTACGATCATGGGACCGACAGCGAGGAGAGCTTACCTGCAAACAAACGGAAATTTCTCTTTAGAAAACGAGTTGATTTTTGTTGGTGTTCACTAAAATACATAGAGAACAAACGGAAATTTACTTTCGAAACCAAGTATTTTAGACTTGTTAAAAGATTAACACATAATTTTTGTTATGTTCACAAAAAAAAAACAGCAACACGGAGGCTTTCGAATTTTGCCGCAACTTGGGTCGTCGGAGGGGGTCGGGTCGGGTCGGGTCGGGGCGGGGCGGGGTGGGGCGGGGTGGGGCGGGGCGGGCGGGGTTAAGCCGGCGAGGTAATTGCCGACTCATGCCGCCGAATTCCGTTGATCGCCGACTCGAGCCAAGTCGTCTGTCTCTCTCGCACTCATGGGGCGTCCCGCACAGGTGCGAGAGAGACAGAGCGACGACAACGACTCTCGGAATCGCGAGGCGTGGAGTTTGCGCTGATCGACGCCACCGCGCCACCGCGGCCCAGTCGTGTACAGGAGGTGGGGGCGGGGCGGGGCGGGGCGGGGCCAGGAAGGGGCCGCGGATGCCCACCGACTTCCGAGGTAATCACTCGTCAGTGACGGGGCGACTTTTCGCCCCCGAAGCCCTTTGTGCATCGAGATAGTTCGACCGGTGGCCGTCGCCGAGTCCGGCCGTCCGAGCTGCCTGATGAGAGAGAGAGAGAGAGAGAGAGAGAGAGAGAGAGAGAGAGAGAGAGAGAGAGAGAGAGAGAGGGAGAGAGAGAGAGAGAGAGAGCGAGAGCGCGAGAGGGCCGTGATGGCCGCGTGGTCAGTATCAATGGCGGCAGGGCGGTGAATGGGTGATTCCCGGTAAGCTCCAAGCCACGGGCCACGGCGAGCAGCTCGTCACGGCCCGGACAAAAAGCCTTTGTTTTTGTGCACCATCCCGTCAACCAAAATAACACAAAAAGGACCCATCTCCCGTTTTTCAAATTTAGTTGCTCTTTTTGTGGTGGGATACTGAACGTGCCGCGCGACCCGAAAACGACTTCCTCGTGAAGCTCTCGACGCGGACGCCACGGCATTGTGGCCGTCCGGCCGACTGGTTCAGGAGGATCGTTTTCGTCGCTCCGTCTCTCTCGCGCCGCTACGGGACGCCCCATGAGTGCGAGAGAGACAGAGATTCCTTCGGGAGGGATCCGCGGCGCTGGCGTGCATCCCGAACGGTGTCGGTGGCGCCCATTGTGTCCGTCAACCAGTGGAGTGGAGTGCTGGCGGCCTCTCGACCTCAGGCAACGTCGGCGGGGGTAGTGCCCGTAGTGTTCGACGGGTCGTTCCGTTTCAGGCGATGGAGACTTGGAGCGGGAAGGCCCGGCCGAACCGAACCGAACCACGCGTCCGCACAGCCGGCACTTCGGCACCATTGTGCGGCCTGACTTGCTACTGTTGCCGCCGTCGGCTCTCTTTCTCTCTAGCACCCATGCGGGACGCCCCATGAGTGCGAGAGAGACAGAGCGACGAAAGCGACTGCAGTGCCGTGGCGCTGCCCCCTCATCCTGATCCTCGCCGAGGACGCGCTCTGCCCTCCGCCCCGACGCGGACCTCCAAACATCCTGACGCGCGCGAGCTCGCGTGCCTGCCGGCCCTTCCCGGACAGTGCCTTCGCAGCTGTCTCTCTCGCACTCGCAGGGCGCCCCGCAGCGGCGCGAGAGAGACAGAGCACGCGTATGGCGGAATGATAGGGGATAATAAAACGCTCGCACGAATCGCGAAAAGGGAAAAGGGCACTGCTCTAGAATTGATTCCGCGAGGCGCTCGGCCAGCCGACCGATTCAGAGGAGTCGGTTCGTCGCTCTGTCTCTCTCGCACTCATGGGGCTCTCCGTAAGGGTGCGGGAGAGACAGAGCGACGAACCGATTTTCTGAATCGCTCGGCAGCGCGGACGTCACAGCGGGCCGTCGCGTCGCGTCGCGCTGGCCGCGGCGTCCGCAGTGTTCTCCGACACTGTATGGCACCGGGGCGGGGCGGGAGCGGCGGACAGCCGAGTCGTGTCCTGTCGCTCCATCTCTCTCACACCCCTTACGGACATGCGGGACGCCCCACGAGCGCGAGAGAGACGGAGCGACGCGACGGCTGTTCGGAATCGCTCGGCAGGCGGCCCTCGGTTCGGTGGCGCCCCGCGGCGCGGCGCAGCGCGGCGACACTGACACTTGTGGAGCACGGCGGGCATGGCGAGCGGAGAGGCGCGCTGGACGAGGAGGAGAGGACCAAGGAATGGTGCGAGAGAGAGAGGAACCAAGAGGTCTGCCACACAGAGGAGGCCTGGTGGCGCCTCGAACGCGGGGACGAGGACACAGCCGCGGCGGCTCGGCCGCTTCGTGACGCGGACGGCGCTGGCGCGGAGCGCGGCACTGCAAGCCTCCACCGACCACGTACAGTGCGAGAGCGAGCCATCCAAGTATCCTATTTCGCGTGAGAAAGCCGTTAATCCGATTCGTAACGATCCTATCGGGCTGCATGGCCGCGTTCGGATCCGCTCCAGTGGGGCTCCGCGCCCCGCCCCGCCCCGCCCCCCGCACGCCCGAGCCGCCGAGAAACGCGCACGGACGTGACAAAAGCGGCGTGTATGCATGCGCCCATAACGTCCTTGGCTCGGTGGCACAGCGCGGCGGCGCGGCGGCACGGCTCGCCGGGCTCGTGACGGTGGCGTCGTCGCGGTGGTGAAAGAGACGCCCTGGACGACGCCGTGGTCGCCGAGCCGCCAGGCGCCCGAAAGCGTGACGACGCGGACGTCTTGCGAGGGTAGGCCCTCCTCGCGTCGGTGACGAAAACGGGGCCGGGGACACGGGGACGGAGGACCAACCGAGCTGCCGACTGAACTCCGTCCCTCCCGCCACTGTACAGACGGCCACACGAGCGCGAGAGAGACAGCGGAAGCACTGTTCGCGGCGGCCTACGCACCCGGCGCGCTCGACGGCCACCCGGAGCCGTCGTCGGGGACCTCTGCACCGCCGCCACTTGACTGGGTATCTGCCGCGGGACGATCTCGGCGCGCTGCCACGCCGCGATGGTTTATGGCGAGCGCTGCCGCCGCGGCCGCTTCTCCTAAATCGAGTGCATGACGCTGCCGCTGCAGGCCAGGCCGGCCAGGCCGACACACTAGCACCGCGACGCCGCGACGCCGTCACATTGTCCGGGCCGCCACCCTTTCTCTCACGACGGTCTCACCCCTTTTGCAACGCCCCACGCCCCGGACCGGGCTGGACGTCGCGGACGGGACGACGCGCTGCATGGCGTTTTCCTGGTAAAGGCGCGCCCGATGCGCCCCGCTGCCCCGCCCCGCCCCACTGCGGGGCCCTTGGCGGGGCCCCCGGCCATAAACAAGCCCGATATTGCGGGTATTGACGCGGTGTCCCCACCGGGGCCCCACCGGCCATGCATCAGGCCTGCAACACTATCTCGGGGCTCGCGTCCTCGTGTCTCGCGGCTTTGCAGAAAACCATGTCATTCTGTCAGGCCTTTGGCCGCACTTTGGAGGGGAGAGGGAGGAGGATGGATGGAGACTGGCCCCGTTTCACAAACCGAGTTCTTTCTCTCTGTCTCTCTTAGTCTTGCTCTCTTTCTAGGATACATACTTCGTGTCGGTGGTCCGTTTTTGTCAGATCGCCGGGGAAAGACCACTGCTGGCTAGCCAGGACAGACACACGCACACACACGCTTGCGCACTCACACGCGCGCACACACACACACACACACACACACAGTATGCATGCATGAGTTCAAACACATATCTCATGCGTGTGCGCACGGCGCGTATTGGAGACGTTTGCATACAACACGTATCGGTTATCACGGGGACGTGCGTGGCCGTGCACGCCACGCCACGCCACGCGCGGGATCACGCACGGCAAAATAAGCAGGAAGACGCGACGCACAAGTTTCGCGGCGGGGCAGCGGTGGAGGGCAGGGTAGGGCAGTATCGGCGATGGCCACGACCTTTGGCTATTAAAAGTGCTGCACACAGACACACACACGCACACACACACACATTCGCAAACACAATCCACACAGACGATGCGTGCGTCTGCATGAGGCAATAGGCAAAGTGAAAGTCCCATACGGATTGGACTATGCCGGCGTGACCGATATCGACACACACACACACACACACACAAAACACACACATAGAGGCGTTTCCCAGAGGCAGCAGAAGCCTCGGCAACGAGCTTTTATTTACGTTAGCCCCGCGGGACGCGTTCCTCGGCCTTCGGGCTGGTGCATTCCGAGTCCACGACCGGACGCTGTGAACGCTCCTCCATACGACGCTCTTGACATTATTTTTGTCGTCGCTGTTATTACTAATAATATTGAGGGGAGAAAGTCCGCCGATCGCGGGAGAGCAGGGCGGAGCAGGGCGAGGCCCCAAGGCCGCGGAGTCCGCCGGTCAAAGCCGACGACGGCGAACCGTGGATCATAAATGTCGCCGACAAGACACACGTAAACAGCGGAGTAGTGGGCCAAAAATCGACACAGGCAACACCGATCATGCCGTTTTGTTCTATCGCCCTTGATTCCTTGTGCCGCCGTTACTCCGTGTCGCTCGTAAAAGTGCTGACGCCGTCTCTCTCTCTCTCTCTCTCTCTCTCTCTCTCTCTCTCTCTCGCTCGCTCTCTCGGCGCGGACCGGACCCCCCGCCGCCTGGCACGTGGCGATGCGACGCACCTGCAGGTGTGGCAGGCGAGGCAGGTGGAGGGGCAGCTGCCTCAATACTATCAGTGCCAACGACGTGTGAGTGTGAGTGTGTATGTTACAACTGCATCCCAGATTGAATTAATTCGGCCAGACGCAGAGCGTGCTCCGGCACTGCGCGATGACGGCTGTGTCCCGCTGGCCCCTCTAAGCGCCTCGAGCGACGGCTGGGAGTGGAAGGGGGGAATGGGAAGGCGAAAGGAAGGGGGGAGGGGAAGGGGAAGGGGGAGGCAACAGTTTGCGTGGCCTCGCCATCGCGAACCTCACCGCAAAACAGACCACACCCACCTGTTGATAACCTGTTGACCTGCCCTCGCCTCCCCCCCTCCCTCTCCAATCACCTGCCCGCACGCAATATAATGGGATCGAGGCGGGGCGGGGCGGGGCGGGGCTGAGCGCGGATGCCCCCGCGGGCCCCGACGGCAACACAATGAGATACCTCACTCGGAGCGCGGCCGAGGCGAGGCGGTTCGAACGCGAGTGTTTAAGGGAGCGGCCCAAAAGCCAAGGCAGCAGCACTGCGGCAGCGGTAGGCTCTGTCTCTCTCGCACCCACACGGGACGTCCCGGGAGTGCGAGAGAGACAGAGCGACGACAACGACTCTCGGAATCAGTCCGCGGCAGGGCATTAGGAGTAAGGCAAAGCTCACGAGACTTGGCACACGACAGGCCCGCCTAGGCCGCGCGCGGACTCCCTGCGAAAAGAGATCAACTACCCCTCCGCTCCCCTTCTCTCTCCGTCTCTCTCGCTCTCCCACATCCCGCAGCGTCTCGCAGCGTCCCGCAGCCACGCCGGTGGCGGGTAAGCCGCGCCGTTATCATTAAAATATATTTACCTGGCATTAAAGAGCAGTCACAGCCAACGCGCGAGCGCGCGCGTGCGTGTGTGTGTGTGTGTGTGTGCGACCGTGGTATCTGATGAAAGTCACACACACACAGACGACGTGGCGTGCCGGCCAGGCTAGAGTCTGCGCGGCATAAGTGACTGCCACACACACTCACACACACACACACACATGCGCACGCGCAAAGCTGCTTCCAATAATGAAGAATGAAACCACTTTGCTTTTTCAGCCTACCGCGTTTTCTACAAAAACAAAAATTAAAAGACGTTTGCGCGCAGTCCCGTCACACCGCGCCGCGGCGGCGAAGCGGTCACTCTCTGGCCGCCGCCGGCTGGCAGGCTGCCGTCGGGTAGGCCGCTCGCTACACGACACACGCACACACACACACGCACACACACACACGCACACCTACACACACACTCGGCGGCTGGAGGCGCTTCCCCATTCCTGCCGGCCGTCGCCCACGGCGCGTCCGTCGACAAGAGCATCACCGGCAAGGTTGCGCGGCGCGGGGCGGGGGTCACACGGGGGGACGGGGACGACGGGGACTAGGGTTCTAAAAGCGTGAAAAATATTTGGAAAAATTGCGAAAAAAACGGTTTTTTTCGGTTTCTTTTCATCGCTTTACTTTTCGAAAAATATGAAAAATATAAAAATGGACGTAAATTGAAGCATTTGAGGTTTCCAATCGACTCGAATAGAAAGGTATAAAGCATTGGAGCAAGGGACCCACTTTGAAAAAGGCATGAAAGCATGAGGAATAAGCGATAGAATCGCTCTCAATAAGTCTTCTACTGATTAAGAAAAGCGAAACAATTAAATAACAGCTTTTTTCACATTTTAAGTGCAATTCAAGTAAAATTTAATTATTTCCCGACAGGAGCTCTGTTTCTGCAACCATTTGAGTCTTATCTACTCCCGCCACCGATTCAAACAATTTTCAAATCAAAATATATTTTTCCGTTTTTTTCGGAAAAAAACCGTTTTTTTCCATGGTTTTTTTCATCAAAAATAATTTTCACGTTTTTTTAGAACCCTAACGGGGACACGCCCCAGCGCTCCGGCAGCACGGCAAAGCAGCAAGCAAGCCGGCGACAAAACGAAGGCGGTGCTGGCCAGCCCGGACGGCAGCGCGGCAGCGGGAGCAGATCCCTATCGGCCCTCACTCACTCCAGCCTCACTCACTTGCTTGCCTGCTCACTTGCCCGGCGACCGCCATCAAAAGCGGGGAGTGGGCGCGAGGCGCGAAGGCGCGAACCAACCGCGCACCGCGCCAAACGAGGGTCCTGCCAGCTCGCTTCTTGCTCCGCGCTCCGCGACCGAAAAAGAACGAAGGAACGAGATCCGTCCGCACGGAAAAAAAGGATTAGTTGTAACAACTAACATTTTAGTTGGAATGCGTCCAAGGAAGATTTTAGTTGCTGCGACTAAAAGTTTGCTGCGGGAGCAATAATATTAGTTTGACCAACTAACAAATTAAAGTTGGTACAAGCATTAAGTTGATTGTGCCTACAATTTGTTAGTTGTGATGACTAACATGAGCGTCACGAGAGAAAAGAAGCTTCGTATAAGAAAAATCTTCAGCGGGTATCGATCGCGGAATCTGTGATCTGAGAGCTGCTGAGGCTATCCACTGCGCTGTGGGGAGCTGATAGCGGGGAGAATGCCCAGTGACGCTGATACAGCAAACTGACCGATGCTAGGACAAGAGACGATTAAATCATCCCCCGAAAGTCGGGTCTCGTAAGAATATCCGCAGCGCAGTGGGCAGCGTCTCTGATTGATAAGCGACAGGTCCTGAGTTCGATTCCCGCCGCAGATGTTTTTCTGTGCGTGGTTTATTTTCTTACGTGACGCTCGTGTTAATCCTCACAACTAACATAGTGTAGGCATAATCAACTTTATCCTTGAGCCAACTGTAGTTTTTGGCTGAGCGATAGCGAAGCCTGTTACTCCAGTGGGGTTGAAAAGTTTTTCATGTCTGTCTGTCTGTCTGTCTGTCTGTGTGTCTGTGTGTCCGCACTACTCCTCCTAAACGGCTCGGCCGATTCTACTGAGATTTTGCAGGGTCATTGGGCATATCCTTGGCTCGCCACACACCAAAATTCAGCTTTCTATCTCAATCCATTCGGTCATATTAGCTAAAAAACACTTTAAAAACGGCAGGAAAAAGACAATTTTTTTGGAACTTTCAACTTTTTGTCAAGTTCAATGTCGTTTTAAATGTTTTTGAGGCTGCTGATAACGAAAATAGAACCCATTCAGACCTCCGACCGAAAGTTTAGCCACATAAGTGTAGATTTTGATGAGCAAATGCTCTTTTGGAGGGGATCACGCCCATTGCCACGGTCTGCCAAGGAAGGCAGCCTGCCAAAGGCAGGTTAGCGCCGCAGGCCAAGGTAGGTGTATACGCCAGGCGTGGATTGTCGAAACTGGCGCAGCATCGCGAAGCCTGTTACGACAAGACACAGTCTGGCGTACACCTACCTTGTAAAGAAAGAGTCGGAAGTTTCAGACTCTTTAGGATGAAGTCATTTATGAAACCTCGTGGTCTGACTTCAAGCCATTTAGAGTGTACATCAGGAAGTGGTAACCAAGCAATACTCCAAAGCCACATTCCAGAAAGTGACTGGAGGTGCCACACTCTTCCACACTCAAAAAGTTTTACGAAGAAAACACACACCATTTCTTTATAATACGAAGATCTGTGCAATCATATTATAAAGCCATTTTTTTCTTCGTAATATGATTATATTTTACAAGGCGGTAAGATAAAATCATGTTGAGAAATATAGCCGCCTTTCAACATCGAGTGCCAAGATTTTAAGAAAAGTTACTTGAAAAGTCTGCCCTCCTCACCCCCTTGCCCCATCCCACGACGGGCACGGTGTCCGATATTGAAACATACATTTCGCGAAGATAATTGGCTGAGCGATAGCGAAGCCCGTTACTCAGGTGGGGTTGAAAAGTTTTTCCTGTCTGTGTGCGTGTGTGCGTGTATGCGTGTGTGCGTGTGTGTCCGCACTACTCCTCCTGAACGGCTCGGCCGATCTCGGTGAGATTTTGCACACTTCTTAGGTATGTCCTTGGCTCGGCACACGCGAAATTTCACCATCCTAGCTCGACTGGTTCAGTTTTTATAGCCGAAAAACACCTAAAAAACGGCGAAAAATAGAGCTTTCTGCAGATAGATCACTTCTGGCTTGGAGAAAGGGGGGTCTGGGGGGCCCCAGCCTCGACAAGTTAAAGTGACAAGGGTCAAGACAGTGTTATCTGTAGATGAAACAACTCTATTTAGAATGTAGGGGGGTCTGGGGGCAGAGCCCCCCAGCATACAACAAGCTAAAAAATAACCGACAATGGACAAGCCATTGCCTGCCGCAGGCAGGCTAGCGCCGCAGGCCAAGGTAGGTACGCCGGGCGTGGATTGGAGGAACAGGCAGCGAGACATCGCGAGGCCTGTTACGACAAGACGCGGTCTGGCGTAAACCTACCTTGTTTAGTCGTTTCAACTTATAAATTCGTTCGAGCAGCAAACTTTTAGTCGTGAAAACTAAAATCTTCTTTGGACGCTTTTCAACTAACATGTTAGTTGTCACAACTAATCCTTTTTTTTCCGTGCGTCAGTGCGGCTCGGCCCGAGTCGGGCGTGGGTTCAAACACCCTCCGCGCCTCTAATTTCTCTCTGCTCCGGGATGCCATTGTCACGCAGTGTGTCACGCTGCGTGTCACGCTGCGGGGTCACCGGTTCGCGGGCCGCGTGTCTCACGCGACGAGACGCGGCGCGCACGGAGCAGGCCGGCAGGCGTCGCGTTTTAATTGGGAGATAGTGGGAAAATAATAGGCAAAATTGTCGTCGCGTGGCGCGTCGCGTCGTCGTCGCGGTCCCGGGTCCCGGTGGCCGCGTCGCCGCGTCGTCAGCCACCCCTGCAGCCCGCAGAGGCATTCCGAGAGCCGTCTTCGTCACTGTGTCTCTGTCGCACTGATAAAGGGCGCCACACGAGTGGGCAGAGCGACGAGAACGACTCTCGGAATCAGTGTGCAGGGACCCGCGGCGCTGACAGCACCTCCAGCAGGGCCTCGTTGACCTCGCCTGGCGGTTGGCGTTTCGCGGCTTCGCGGCGTGGGAGACCGTTTAGCACGACACTGCGAGCAGCGGCGAGCAGCAGGACGGCCGGAGCTTGTCCGCGCACAAATTATTTCAAAATGAATCGGCGCTGGGCCCGCTGAAGCTGAAGGCGACGACGGCCCTCCTCAAGCTTGGCGTGCTGCTTCGCCTGCTTCGCGTGTCGCGTCATCGCAGTCGCACTCGTTGAGGGCTAATGGGAGCGAGCGAGACGGCGGCGGCGTTTCCGACCGGACCCTGCCGCCCTGCAGCCTCGGGGACGCCCGGCCCGGGACGCCCTGGGAATGACGGATGACGACAACGCCGTGTCGTGGGACCGGAGGGCCGCAGTACAACAGACTGATTCCGAGAGCCGTTTTCGTCGCGCTGTCTCCCTCGCACCTGCACAGGACGCCCCATGAGTGCGAGAGAGACGGGGCGACGAAAAGCGACTATCCGGAGTCAGTCAGCAGGGCGAGGACTCCGCCGGAACCACGGTGTCGTCGTCGCCGACGCACCAAACCGGCGGCCAGCTCGGCCTCCTCCAGGTCCAGGAGTCCGGGAGCCACAACGACGGGGCGCTGGCAGTGCTTCGCAGTGCCCCCGTCGCGGCGTCGTGGTTTTGCCCCGCGGAAACCAAAACGCGACGCCTGACGATGCCATTAGAGAGAGAAAGAGAGAGAAAGGGGGAGGGAGAGAGATCCGCTAAGTGCCGCGAGCGGTCCGCGAGCACAGCCACTCCTGCAGCCTGCAGCGCGCTGCAGCGTCTCGCCTGCTGCCCATTCAGCTAAATCAGCGCGCACGCACGCACGCACACACACACACACCGCCGCACACACACACACACACACTCGTAACGTACTGCATGTTCTGGGCCAGTATCGCGGGCCGCGGCTACTACACTTGCAGTGTTACGCTATCTATCGGTAACCTTGTAGCTCTCCTCGCAGGGACGCGCGGCCCGAGAGAGCGAAAGAGAGAGAGAGGATGTGTAATGAGAAGGGATGGAGTGAGATAGACCATCTGTCGCTGCAAAAGGCGCCGAGGCATCCCGAGTGCACTCGCGAGCGTAGAGCAGCAAAGCAGCTAGCGGACTCGCCGCGTCGGCAAACCCGCCTGGACCAAGGGCAGCGGCTAGCTCGATTCGTCGCTCTGTCTCTCTCTCACTCACGCGGCGTCGCGTCGGGGCGCGAGAGAGACAGAGCGACGAGGGCACAGTTCGCGCGGTTTGTGAGCTGCAGCGACGACAGCCAAGTGTCCACATTGAAAGCTGGCGCATGACAGTTACGGGCTGGACATCCCCTTCCCACACTGGCCTTCGGGGACTTTGGCATTTGGATGCGCCATGCCTGGAGTCCTGGAGTCTGCAGGGCGGCCGACGCACTCTGCCCCTCCCTTTTTCCTCCTCCAGCAGCAGAAGCTTGTTACGTGGAAAAACAATGCGGCCTGCATTGCGTCGCCAAGGCCGGCAGAGCACTGGCAAGCGCGCCGCCGCGGCGCAGCCTGGAGCAGCCCAAGCAGCCCAAGCACCCCCTGCTCCACATATGCACACGCTTGTCCAGACTGACGCAACTGCCGATCACGCGCGCCGTCCGCGATGCAGGCGGCGAGCAGTCGCTCTGTCTCTCTCGCACCCACGGGGAGTCCCATAAGCGTGCGAGAGAGACAGAGCGACTGCTCGGAATCAGCCTGCTGACGCAACGCCATTGTAAGCGCTGTCCCGTTGGTCCCGGCGGTGACAAGGCGCGCGACGGTTCAAGGGCGCGGGCCGCGGGTTCGATCCCCGCTCGGGCGGACGGGACGGACGGGCGAGCGCGCACTCCAACAGCAGGTGCTTTTATTGGCGGGAACCGAGGCGTTGCAGCCAATCAGAGCGACCGGAGGTGCCGGCCATAACCATTCCGGGTACACTGTAAAACTCGGATTGCTTTAACGGCTCGAAAGGCCGCGCGCCTACAATCGCGCCGCGTGACCCGTGTTTTGGCAGCAGCCTCGCCGTCGCCACCACAAAAGGAAGACAGGAAGAGAAAAATGGAGCAAGACACGACGGCTCTTTTCCTCTGACTTATGCCGTCGAGGGAGAGGAAGACGTTCAAATAAACCGGGAGTGCCGGCTGCCTGGCTGCCGCGCGGATCCGCAGAGCCGCTGCGTCGCTCTGTCTCCCTCCGAGAGTGCGAGAGAGACAGAGCGACGCCTCTGAACGAGCCCGGCCGACTTGTCGTACACGCGCGAAGCACGGTGCTGATGGCGGATGGGGCCCGTAAAGCAATCCAAACACAGCGCGCGGTGCCGCGGTGCGCCAACACCACACACTGGCACACTGGCCGAGGGGATCACCTCGTCATTTCATCGAGTCCATGACGGCGGGCACCGCGGCCAGCAAACAGCAGGCAGTATCCTGACGGGGAAAACATCAGGCAAACGCGCGACGCGCCGGGAAAGCATCCACGCCACCGCCCCCGCGAGGTTCGGCCTGCCTCGGGCGTTGCAGTCTCCGGCCGAAAAGGGCCGGGCCGGGCCGAGCCGAGCCAGGCCGGGCAAACACGCCACGCGCCGCTCTCGCCGTCAACGCACGAGTTAGCCCCTGAAATTATCATTAGCCGACCACCGCGCGGACCAGGCAGGCCAGTCCAGGCCGTCGTCCCGGGGCAGTGCCGCGGCGTGGCAGTGCCCTGCCGGGGCCGTGCCGGGGCCGTGCCGGGGCCGGGTCGTACTTACTAGGACCGGGTCGTAGGCGGCCGGCGGCCTCGTCCTGACACGCGGCCCGTCCGAAATAACATGTTGCCCGCCATACATCACCCTGGCGGCAGCGCGAGAGCTGCGCGGTGGCCGCGGTCCCTGGCCCCCAGGGGCCGACCACTCCGTCTCTCTCGCACTGCCGGGGCGGCACGCCTGGGCACGCCGGGTCGCGAGAGAGACGGAGCGGTCCTGGCGGCAGGACCGCGCGGCGGGCGGACGACGACGACGTGCTGCCCCGGGGACTTCGCGCTGCGCGGCCTGGCGTGGCCGCCGCCCCGCGCACGTCGCCGATAGAGACACCGCGCCGCCACCGCCTTGTTAGCGGGGACGTCAGCGTCAGGTCCGCGGCGGCCGCCCTGCCTGACGGATAGAGACTGCAAAGTGCACCCTGCCGCCATACCGCCGCGCCCAGCCAGCAGGCCTCGCTCCCAGACGCGTTAATTTAAGTGCACCGGTCCGCTCCAGCACTGACACTTGTAATGAGCTGACACAACGCCACTATTTTCGGTCCGGCCGGCCGTCGCTCCGTCGGCCTTTCACACTCCATAAACGCCGCGAGAGCGCTTTCCTACAACCGCGGCCCCGCCCCGCCCCGCGCGCCGAGCGGTCCAGCGACCCCGTTCGTTGGTCTCGTCGAGTTCGAACGGGTACGCTGGAAGGGGCCGGGGCCACAGGGCGGCGGCAGGGCCACCCCGGCCAGGAGAGGGCCTTTGATAAGGCGGCGACCCGGTCGCTGCCATCAGCGCACTGGCCGGCTGGCCGGCACTGGCCGCATTGGCCATCGGCAGTGCCGCGCCGCGTCGCCGCGCCCCCCATTGGTACCCATTGGCAGCACGGCGTAATGAATGGCGGGGAGGAGGAGGCCAAGCCGTAAAGGTGCAGCGCTGCAGCGCCCGGAGTCGTTTTCGCCGCTCTGTCTCTCTCGCACTCACGGGCCCTCCCGTATGGGTGCGAGAGAGACAAGACGACTCTCGGAATCACTCTGCCGGCCGGCCCGGCGGGGCTGGCAGGGAAACAGGGCTGCAAAGGGCACACATTAAGCGTCATTAAACTGGCAAAACGCTTTCCCCAGGGAGCCTCTCTGAGCCCGTTGCTTTTGTTGTTGTTGTTATGCCCATCTCCTTTCCGGTCAACGCGTGTCAAACAAAAAAAAAACAGAAGAAAGGTTTAATTTTTTTGCGCGCGGACGGAGGCATTGATGATGAGTTCGCGGAAGAAAGACCGGTAGTGGAAAAAAGCGGGCGATTGGCGTTATGCGGCGCGGGTTCGTCTGTCTCGCTCGCTCGCACTATAAAGGGCACTCGGCGCGGGATGTCCGTCTCGCTCCCTCACACTGTAAAGGGCACGCGGACGCGGGCACGGAGTGGCACGCAGTGGCGCGGACGGACGTGTGGGTTTAACTAATGACAGCCGGGCACGGCCTCTGGCAGCCTTTGGCAGCCTTAGCAGCCTTTGGGACCTCCACTCTCATTCAATCGGACGGACGCTCTGTCAGTGTGTGTGTTGGTGTGTGTGTGTGACCCTGACGAGACCGTGGCGCGACTCACACACACACCTGCACACCGTCGCCGTGCTGGCCGCGCCACCGAACGAGCCAGTTAGCCGTGCTGACAAAAGCAGGCAGCAGCCTGGCCTGGCGACGATCAGGCTGCTGGGAAACAAGGCCCTTGGCTGAGCAGAGCGGTGCAGGGTATAGTGAGAAGGGCTGGGAAAAATCGAGAGTTCTCGTGGAACTGCACTGGAAAAAGCCGTTCTGTTCCACACGCACGGCGGCATGCATTATGGATCGCGAATCATCGCGCGGGGACTCGGCAGACTCGACAGGACCGAATTTCGGGGAAGTGGCGCGCAGTGAAAAAAAATCAATAATTTTTTTCTACATAAAAATTAAAGAGTGTTGTGTTTGGTGGTTTTTTTTTCGGCTGTGTATGGCACGGCCGGTGCTGGGAGTCGAAGCTCACGACTGGCCGTGCGCCCTATTACAGGTGCCGAGAATGGCAAATGAAAAGCACGGCCGGGCACATACGTCATTCGGTCAGTCAGCGGCGGCAGCGGGACCGTGAGGTGCTGCTTGTGCTGCTCCAGGTGCTTGGGCTGCTCAGGGTGCATCCAGGTAATCAGGGCACGTCCGCCGAGGCGAGGCTCCACGTGACCCCGCGAGATGGCTTGGTGCGCCATCGCCGTTTGTCCGGCAGAAGGCGCTGCTGCCTGCCAGCTTGCCTGGCCGCCGGGCCGTTAGGCGTTAGAAAGGCCCTGCTCGTTAGGCAGACCGATACCCCGCCGGGCAGCCCGAGCTGCCAGCCACGCCAGCCAGCGCTGATCTACCTGCGCCACCCAGTTGCTGGAGCGCAGGCCAGCGCAGTTCGGCGGCGCCTGCAGGCTGACAGTGACTCGGTCTCTCTCGCACTCACAGGGTGGCCTATAAGTGCGAGAGAGGTAGCGGGCGCCGAGTGGGCCGAGTGGTCCAGATCGAACAGAGACAGAGACATCAGCGCCATCGACATGCTCGCTGCAATTAACATGGCTGGTGCAGCCTGCGGTCATACGGCAGCCAGGACAGTGGCGGCTCGCTGTCTCTCTCGCACCGACATGGAGTGCCCCACGAGAGTGAGAGAGACAGAACCAACCACCGGACCGCGGCCTGCTTCGCCCGGCCCGGAGATCGTGTGCATCTGACAAATACCCCGTGCGCTGCTGCCTGCCGCTGCTGCCGGGTGGCCCCGCTAGCGGCGCAGCTATAGGGGTGCCACCCGGTGCGCGCGGGGAAGGACTGGGAAGGACCTGCACCGCTACTCATTAGCCCGCACTCAGAGGCAAAAATACCAGAAATAAATTCATGGAAAGAAAGATGCGTTTGTACAAAGGGTTAAATTACCCCCCGGAGGCCGCGAGGACATCGGCGTCCGTTTCCCTGCATGTGTCATGACCGAGTCATGAGCGGGCCGGGCCGAGCGGGCCGGGTGGCAGCGCTATACTACCGGGCCGTCCGGACCACGGCCAAGAACAGAGATATCGCGCCGTGCAATCAGAGAGGCCGGAGCAGTGCGGCTCAGTGCAGCTCAGCGCGCCCGTCAAATAAACAAGTCCGGGCCGCGACGAGGAACCGTGGAGGAGCGAGGCGACGCGTCCATAATGAGAGGAAAAACGGGCAAAACCGAAAACCTCCCCGACATGGCTGCCACACTGCCACTGCCCGGGCCGAGCCCCGAAACTTGCGCCTGTCGTCGCGCGCCTCGCCTCGCCGAACAATCGAAATGGCCAGCGCCCGAGGTGGCCGTCGTCCGGCCTGCACTGCAGCAGGCCGACGCGGACCTGGAAAGCCGGAGGGGAACGCTGCCGGTCGGTGTGTGTTTCACTCCGCTCTGTCTCTCTCGCACTCTTCCAGAGCGCCACGTGAGTGCGAGAGAGACCGAGTGACAGCCCGCTGGCGCCGCTCGGGGGAAATAAAGCCAGTAAATCTCCGTGGATGCGAACGGCGCGGCGGCGTCTACGGTTGCATGGAGGACGCCGACGACGCCGAGCGGGTCGCGGAGGTGCCGTGACGCGACGCGAGCGCCGCCAGCGCCGAGCCCGGCCGACGTCCAATAAACAATACGGCGAGCAATCACACAGTCCATCAACGGGCCGCACTTGTTGAGCAACACGCGAGCACCGTGTCGCGCACACTTGGCGGTGTAGTGCAGTGTAGTGGCCTGCCGCGCGTGCTCCACCGTAAGCGCGACGAGGATCGGCGGCGGCGGCGTGTGGCTGCGTCCGGGCTCGGCTCGGCGGGGTGCCGGCAAGCATGGCGTCGACCAGAGCAAGGTGCCGGCCACAGCGGCGCGCTGGTTGGCGGAGGGTGCTGGCTGGGGGCGGTTCAGGGGGCGGTTCGGGGGGCGGGCCGCGGCCGCCATTCGCTAACGAGTGGGTGGCGGCGCGGGCGAGGCGATTGACGACCACCTCGCCGATCGGGCCGTCCCGCCCCGCCCCTCCACTGCAATTAGCGACACGCCCCCTTTTCGCGCGCGTCCACTGGAAGTCCACTCCACGCCGCGCAATTAGCCCACTTTCCCGCCAATCCGATCTCCGGCGGGCCGCTTCCGTCGTCGCTCTGTCTCTCTCGCACCCACACGGAGCGCGCCACGAGTGCGAGAGAGACAGAGCGACGAAAGCGCTGTTCAGGATCCAATCCAGCCACCGGCCCGAACCGGCGATCCGCATTCCCCTTCGGTCTGCCTCCGCGGCCGTGAACGCAACGCCCTGCCGCCTGACGTCGCTCTGTCTCTCTCGCTCCGCTGCGCGCTGCGCGGGACGCCCCATGAGTGCGACGGAGACAGAGCGACCAAACGATCCCTGGCCGGCGCTTTACTGCCGTCGGCCTCGTGATAGTGGCGCGGCAGGTGGCGGTGGCGGCGAGCGCAAGTGCGGCGCGGGCGGTGCGGCCAGTGGGCGCTGGGAGGCGCCGCGACGCCGCGACAGGCGAGCGACGTGACCTATGGCCTTGGCGACGACGCCGCCTGCTGCCTGACTGAACAATAGCTCTGTCTCTCTCGCACCCACGGGGCGCCCAGCAAGAGAGACAGAGCGAGGCCCCAGCGCACGCCGCGCGTCTCCAATGATGGGCAGCGGTCAGGCGGGGCACGGGGCGTGGCCCCTAGCGGTGACCTCGACCAGCTCGCGTGCCTCTGACGGACGGACGAGCGGACGGGCAGACCCGCGGACAGGCAGGCAGACACAACGCGCTCGGGCAGCGCGGCCAGCGCGCCCTTCCTCGAGAGAAAACGGAAAAAACACAAGCGTCCGACCGACCGGCGAGCGACCGGTGGCGGCGTGGGGATTTGAACCCGACATTTTTCCACATCAATCACATGACGCCGCGCGAATCAGTCTCAGTCTCGGCGCTTGCAGGAACGGCGGCAGGGAACGGTAGCGACGTGTCGGCGTGGAGTGTCGGCCGACGTGGCGCTGACCTTGTGGGGCCTTGCAGGCCGTCGCCGTGCCGTGCCACGCCGTGCCGCGCCGTGCCGCGCGCCACCACGCGATTGAAAGCCAAGAGCGCGACGAGGTTATATGGCCCGAGGAGTGGCGCGGCTCGGCGTGGCACGGCACGCCACGGCGCGCATTGTGTTGGATGACGAGTTACGCCACACCACCACGCCGCCACGCACCTCGGCCTGACCCCCGCGGGGGCGCGGGCTGACCCTGTCCCGGGGCGCACACGCGCACACGCGCCGTGCCATCATCAACGCACGCGGCGGACAGGCGAAAAATGGGGCGTCTCGGCGGTGCGCCGCGCCGCGGTGCTACAGTGCGCTGCGCCCCGAGCGGCCCTAGAGCCCCGCCAAGGCACGCCGGCGGCATGCGTGGGCGGGACGGCCATTACCGCTACAGCGGCTTTCCGTCTCTCTCGCACCCCTCCTGCAGGACGCCCGAGAGAGACAGAACGACGCCGTTTCGGACTCGGCCAGGGCGGCACGGCACCCGCACGATGAAGACATTACTCACCCCGAACGCGCAGAACGCCGCTGCCGCCGCCGGGATTCGAACCCGAACCTCGCGCTCCGCTCCGCCAGGCTCCCCCACCCCCCGTGGGTTATTCCATCTAATTGCGATCCGATGGCCGCGGCGCCGTGGCCGCGAAGGGCGTCCATTGCCGCGCCGCTGATCCCCGTTTGATGCGGCGCTGGCGGCAATCGGAACGCCATCCAGGCCGTCGAGTGCATCATCACGGTTACACCGGCAGGCCGCATCATCTCCGGCGGCGTTTCCGCGAGCGTCCGTCCCAAAGTGGACGGGCAGCGCTGGCGGCGAGGCGGCGGCAAGGACGGGACGCGGTGCGGCGGCCTCCGCGACACCGCGACGACGCGACGCGTTGCCGATGCGCGTCACGTCACGCCGCGGCGGCGTGGCGGTGGCCGGGCGTGGCGCGGCATTCACTCACACTTCACCAGAGTGACCTCTCCGCCGCGACCGCCGCGACGAGCCAACAGTGGCGGAGCCAAAACGCCTCTTCAAAAAAACATATCCAAAATACTGGACGGGGAGGTTCATATGGCCGTGCGGAGCCAGGGCGCGCACAGCCAGGGTAATTGAAGGCGGAAATAAGTTCGAAAAATACACACACACACACACACACACCTTTTTAACCCTTTGTAACTGCTGTCATGTTGACCAACAGAAGGGGGCCGGGTGGGCGGCGGAGAGAGGCGGAGAGGGGTGGGGGGGAGAGGTGACTATTGTTCCGTAACCAGACGGCGACACCACAATGGGTCATGTCTTTCAGAAACAATCGGGCAGCAGACCGCCTGGGCAAAGAGAAGCAACAGGTGCTCCACAAAGGTACGCCCCGCCCCGCCCCGCCCCGCCACCGCCCCGGCCGGCCGGACCGCGGGGACCTATCAGGGACCCAACCGCCTCGACTCCCCTGACTCCACTTGACCCGCCGCGCCGACACCTTCGACACGTGTCGCTACTCCACGCGACAACAGGGACTCCGCCTGGGGTATTGACAAAGTACCGCCTCTTCTACCCTTTTTCGCAAACTCACCAGTACGCCAGCAGACTATAGGAAACACGGGGCCTCACCTGAAACACGCCGAAAGAAGGAAATGGTTAGGAAAACAGCTTGCCAAGGACGACCCATGTTAAACCTATCCGCCGGTCTGAGACTCCACGCTCTGGTCGAAACTAGTTCCGAAAAATCACGTGGGTACCCACACGCGTGTGTCCGGCCTGTTTCGAGTGTGTCGGGCCGCCTGAGCAACGCGCACCGTGCGTGGGCGCTAATTCTGATTAAGCAAGACATTAGTGGACGCGCCGTTCCGTCCCGACCCTGTGCGTGCGTGTGTGTGTGTGTGTGTGTGTGTGTGTGTGTGTTTTATGTGTGCGAGTAGCAAGAGAGAGGCCATCATCGAAACCAGTCGCCACCGCGGTGCGAGCGTCCGTTACCCTTCGTACCAGATAAAGCATCAGCGCTGAGCGGAGCTGAGCGCCCAACGCGACGCGCCAAGCCTGAAATGAGCTATGCATGTAGCCCAACACACACACACACACACAACACACCGAGGGCGTGGCCGGGGTGCTGCAGTTTGATATCCGGCGATAAGCCGGCCGCTTCTCTCGCGGCTCGCCTCGTCCAGATCGGGATTTCGGCTAAGCGCCGAGGGAAACGAAAAAGCCACACTAGTGTAGTCGGCGGCGGCGGCGCCTCGCCACTACAATGCAAGTCCGCGGCGATGGCGATGCACAACACAGAGTCGGCGGCAACTTATTGCAGTCTTGTACACTTATTGTGGGACAGCGTCTCTTTCCTTTATCATGCCATCGAAGGAACCCAAGGGGCCCTTGCAAGGGGGCCAGAGGGGGCGCCCCGGAGTCGTGACCGCGCACTGCGCGGGGAGCGCGTGCCGCGGCGCGCCGCCACACGACCGGCCGGCCAGCCGCACGGCCTGCACGGCCAGCACCATGTGGAAAGAGAGCTGTCAGCGGCGACCACGACGCCGGCGCCGCGACCATGCTGGTGGTGACCACGCTAGGTGAGCACTGGTGACCACGGTCTTCCTCCCACCCCTGAGGCACGCCCTACGAGTGCGAGAGAGACACGGCGACGAAGCCACTGTTCGAAAGCAGCCTGCCGGCTTTGTACCAAACGAGGACGGCGCCAGCCATCGACGTGGAACATCACTAACCAACCCCGCGAGTGGCGGACACCGCGGACACCGCGGACACCGCGACACCGCCCGGCTGGCGAAACAGCGCATTTTTTACCCGCTCCCCGGCAAAAGTGGCCGCATAGTTAAAGGCCGCCACAAACCAAAGCCGAGCGCGCGCGCGAGCCGCGCGAGCCGCCAACACAAAGCGGGCAAAAACGCGCGCGGGGCCCCGCGACGACGACGATTTAAAAGCCCCGCCGAGAAAATAGGAACCCTTTCTGACGCCGCGAGAGGGGCGTTAGTTACAGTGTCCTGCACCCTCCATTCTCAACACATTCCGGCGGCCTGCGCATTCTAGAGCGGGCGCTGTGTGTGTGTGAGTGTGTGTGTGTGTCGTGTGTATGTGTGTGTGTGTGTGTATGTGTGCGAACTTCGAATGCGCGCCAAATGGGCGCTCGGTGCACCGCCAGCCAATAAGCGGCGAGGCTCCAAAGAGATAAGGGCTTGTCGGAGCGACCCGTAATCAGCGTTATAGTGCGCGGACCAGCCGAGGGCCCGGCCCAGGGGCCCGCGGCCCAGCATCGCGCTCTCTCCTACACATTACCTCTGCCAATATGGGAGCGGAGGGCAGGGCAGGGCGTACCGCAGGCCGCTTGGCGCCGCGCACCGCCAGGGCACCGCCAGGGCACCGCCGGACGCAGCAGAGGTTAAGCCCGCCGTCAAAGCTGGCAAGCCGGCCGGGCTGACCCGGGCCGTTACTCGACGGCGTCGTCGGCCGAGGCTTGGCGCCGTCGCTCCGTCTCTCTCGCACCCTTACGGGCAGCCCCGTGAGTGCGAGAGAGAAGGCGTCCCGCTGGCCGGCGCCGCGCCGCGTCTTAAGGGAGTGCTAATGCTGGCCATTGTAGTGCCGTGCCGTGCCGGCCCGCCGCCGGGGTCAGCTTGGGCTTGACTCGGAGGCACGCTAATGCCGCCCATTGTAGTGCGGTGCGCGTGGTGCCTGCACTGGTCGGGCTGCCGGGACGGGACGGTGGCGCCGCGTCGCGCCGCGTTCGAACAGGTGCAGTGGCCGGACGGCCGGACACGGCACGCTTTCGCGACACGCGGATCTCCGCTCTGGCATTAGCCCTTTCGCCCTCCGTCATCGTAATACGCAGTCCGTCCCTCTCGCACCTGCACGGGACGTCCGACGAGTGCGAGACAGAGACAGAGAGAGGGACCTCCCTGGGCTGGAACAGTGTGCTGGACTGCAGGGGCAGGGCGACACGCAGCCCAAGGCTGTCTGCCGGGAAAGTCCTTTCCCTGCTGACTGATTCTGACTCTGTCTCCCTTCCACCCCAACGAGTGCGGGGGAAAGAGAGAGAGCGACGAAGCGCAATCTCGGAGTCAGGCGGCTGGCGCTAGCCGTCGCGGCGCCTCGGGGGTGCCTGGCAGGTCTGGCACCCGGGCGGCGAACGGCGGGACGGCCAAACGAACGGCCGAACCGAACAGCCGCGTCCAAGCCCAAGCCCAAGCCCGGGTGCGGCCGTTCCAAGTTCCAATCGCCGCCACGGCCAGCCGGCGGCCCGCCGACGCCGCGGCACGCCACGCCACGGCAGGCGCGAGCGCGTTGGCAGCGTCCAACAGGAAACAATCAGCACGGGCCTAACTGCAAGGTGCCAGGGCTGCCAGCGCTGCCAGGGGGGCCGGCTGACGGTCCGGCGGGGCAGGCAGGCAGGCAGGCAGGCAGGCCGTCCGGGGGCGGGCCGAGGCGCCACGCCCCGCCAGTGAAAGCTCCGGGGAGCCGTCGGAGTGCGTCGGGCTGGCCGAGGCCCGGACTACGCTAGGCGCCGCGGCGTCCGCGACCTCGCCGACGACGACCCACCGCGGTGGACAACTAGTGGACAACGGACAGGGCAATGAGGATAATGAGGGAGAAATTGGAGGTCCGCCCCCGGCGGTCCCGGCGGTGCCAAAACGCGCTAACGAGGACTCGGCGCCGCTTGCCGCGCAACTAGTCCGCGCCGATGCCTCGCCCGTCGATGGCGATGTCGATGCCGACCCCAGTTAGCGTCCGGGTCAAATTCCTGCCGCCGTGCCGCGCGCCTATTAAAACCAAGCCGAGAGAAAGAACGACCGCACGGCCAAACCCGAAGCAATTTCATCACTCTTTTTTAATTTTTGCAAAGAAATGCGCCGCGCTGCAACCCTCATTCCTTATTCCGCCCTTTCCGATCCTGCTCGCGATACCCGGGGCGTCAGGCCCTCGCGCGTCGGATCTTTATGGCACATACGTCGCCTACACTCGGGAGGACCCCAAGCACCGCCTTAATAACATCTTTCGCGGCAGCTTAAGATGGCGCGCACACACACACACAGACACACACGCCCTCGCGCGCGCAGGACTCGTACTATTACTTTAGTGCAAGCATACAGCTACTGTGATGCACTCCTGTGCACTCCGCTTCGCCCCGTTGTATGCGCTTATGCTTCACGAACCTTGACGCGCCCCTCCCTCCCACCCCCTGCTCACTCCTTTGGCCTTTCGCTCATCGCGGACCTCGCAACTCTCTTGCTGCAGAAACGGCGCGTGCACGCGCGCACACACACAGACGCACGCGCGCATCACGCCGTATACGCCAAAACGAAGGAGGCATAACTTGTGCTCTACGAGGCATCCACGTGGAGCGCGCACACAGACACAGACACACACACACAGACACAACAATGCCGTGTCGCACGTTAAATTTTAATTAGCACAAACAGGTCGCCCACGGCATATCTTGTTTCAGCCGCGGCGATTAATTATGCGCGGCGTATATGAAATTAACGCTCCGACACGATAAGGCTAGCGATGCTTTGCGATGCTTTGCGATGCTTTGACGGAAAGGAGCGCAGCGCATCTCTCCACCGAAGCGCCACACCGCCAGCGCCACTACTTTTTATGATTATTTTACTCACTCATCGTAGACCGTTCGCATCTGCATACTCGGTGGCAGGGCGGCCGGCGGCGCGGGGGAGGCTCTCTAGAGGCCGCCGCCGGCCGGGCCGCGGGCAGGCCGCACGGCGCGGCAATGCGCACTGATTCAATCGAAAGGAAAACGCTACCGACTTGACGTGTTTTCTGATTATTTCGCAACGGTTTCTTTCCCGTGTGCGTTTGTTGTTTTTTTCAACTTTATGCAGTGGGTGCCTGCGACCGGAAAAGAAGAAACGCAGCCGGCTCACGCATGTGCAGCTCCGCAAAAGCGCCCCCTCCGGCCCTGCCGGCCCTGCTCCTCCCCGGCCGCTTCCTCTCGCAATCCGGCCGGCGGACAGGTGATAATGAGCGTGCTAATGACCTGGCTACCTGGCCGGCCCGGCCACCGCAGCGAGCCGCGCGGGCCGCGGGGGCACGGCGGCGCCGAGGGGTCAGGGGTCAAGCACGCCGAGCTGCTCGCCGAGCCCGGCGAGCGCCGGCCCGGGCACGCGGCCGGGCACGGCGGCACGGCACGGCGGCGTCGAGGAGCGGCCCGCCCCGCCAGGAGCAGGCCGCCGAGGAGGCCTGCCGTCCGCACTTCCGCCCTCACAATCCGCCAAAGAGGAGTTCCCAAAGGGCGCCCGCTGCCCGCTGCGCCCTCACTCACCTCCCCCGTGGAACCACCGCCGCCACTGCCGGCGCTGGGGACCTGGAGACACTGGAGCGGCGACTCTGGAGCCGGACTACCGAATTATCTTTGATTAACGATCGGAGATAGCGGGCCTGGCCGTGTCCGCCGAGTCCGCCCGGCCGGCGACCCCATTAGCATGGCCAAAAGGGGCGCGGCGGCGCGGCGGCTGGCGGACCACCATCACGGGGTGCAGGCAGCAGCAGGCCCACGCGACCAGCCTCCAGCCGCCTGTCCCGTCGCTCCGTCTCGCTCGCTCTCCTACGGGGCGCTCATGAGTGCGACGAGAAGGGCCGAGGGAGGACCGGCCCCTCGGCAAAGCGCGCCAGCCGAGCCGATGACGTCCGCGTCCCGGTAGCGCCGCAGTGCAGCCTCAACGGGGGCCCCATCGCTCTGTCTCTCTCGCACCTGTGCGGAACGCCCCGTGAGTGCGAGAGAGACAGAGCGCCGCCGCGTGCTGGCGTGTGCTAATTGGCCCGCGAAGCACGGCGAAGCACGCGCGCGCGGCGCGGCGCTGGCTCCAGGCCCGCCGCCGCCGTGCGCCAGGCCGCCACGCAGCGAGCGGCAGCGCCGCGCTGTCGCCGTGGGGTAAGGAGCCTGGAATGGCTCCAAGCACGCAACACCACCCGACCCCGCCACACCACCCACCCCAGACGCGCGACCGGAACTGGCCGAGCAGCGCGCGCGCCGTGTGTTTGTCCACGGCTATAATTTTTTGGCGGCTCGAATCAGACCTTGGGGGCGCACTGGCGCTGCCACACTGCCGCGCTCGCGTTGCCGCTGCACGAGGAAGTCGTCAACCTCGTCCCGGTGGACGCGGACGCGCCGCGGATCCGCCTCCTTCCCTTGCACCGCCCCTGGCGCCTCTGGCACGGCCGGGAGAAAGGCAAGGCGCTCGCTGCTCGCAGCACTTGCCGCGCTTGCAGTGCAGCGGCTGCCGGATTCGGATTTATCGCGAAACGCGGCGCCGAGTAGCTGCCGCTGCCGATCCGATGCATGACGAGATAGAAGAGGCTTTGGCGGCGCCGGTCGCCCCGTCGGGGTGATGACGGCGACCCCGCGCCCCGCCGCGCCTCCGTGACCCCCGAGCACGCCGGGCAGGCCGTCGCCGTCGTCCCCGCCACTCTTGTTGCTGCCGCCCCGGTCCCGCCTGGCTGCAGCAGACTACAGAGTCGTCTTCGTCGCGCTGTCTCCCTCGCACTATACGATACGCCGCGCAGGCGGCAGAGAGACAGAGAGAGAACGACTCTCGGCATCAGCCGGCCGCCGCTGCTGCCCGCCGCCGCCGCCGCCTCGGCGATGGCGATAATTTGCAGATTACAGGAGCTTATCAGGGGCTGTAATTCGGCTTTAATGGCGTGTTATTTCTGCTGCAGCGGGTCGGCCAGTCGGCCGCCGGGGTCAGGGAGGCGGCGCCGGGGCTACGAGTGTGTGTGCGTGCGTGCGTGTGTGAGTAGATGGGAAGAGAGAATGTGTGTAATGACTGTACATCGTATGTTTCCCAGACCGCTAATCCAGCCCTTGCGCGTCACAGGGGCAGCGGCGTGGAGCTTGCCGGGCAACGCGGCGCGTCCGTGATGGTGTCCGTGATGGTGATGGTGTCGAGCGCGAGGCGCAGTCGCAGGTGCGATGCCCCGCAGCACTAACGCCGCGCGATTGATTCCCCCCTCCCCTTCCCCTCGCCGCCGCCAGGGCCGCCACCACCGCGATGCCGCGCGCGGCCCCCTCACAAGAATTATGTGCTTGCATTGTTGAGTTGTCAGCACTGTTCGCCGGCCGCTATGGCGGCTGGCGCAGTCCGCCGCCGTGGGGGAAAGGAAAGGCACAGCGGCAGCAGGGAGAGAAAAAAATTGAAACCCGTCGTCGTATGCCGGACAGACAGGCTGGAGAGGCTGGCGGGCTGGCGAGGTGGAGCAGGGCGTTACGGTGGCCAGTCTAAATTCCAGCGCGGCCCACGCGCCGTACTTGGGCCGAGAGTGCAGCGCCAGCCCGCTAGCCCTCGCGCCGCGCCGGCCAGCCCGCCAGCGGCAGGGCTATCATCATCACCCGCAGCGCGCAGCGGCGGCAAAGCAAAGCCCACGCCGGCCGCGCGCCCCAGCGACGCCCGATCGCAACGCGGCTGGAAAAATAAAGACCCTCCTCCGACCCTCCTCCTTGTGTCACCTTGGTCATCGCGCCGCCGCCCGATTCCAAAGAATCGTTTCGCCGCTCTGTCTTTCTTGCACCCCTATGCCCACGTGAGTGCGAGAGAGACAGAGAGAGGGGGCGGCGAGGCCGGAAGGGTCGCGGCGGCGCAGTGCGGCGCGGTGCGTGATGGAGTGCACCGCTAAACGGCCGCGGCGGCGTGCGCTAGCGACGCGTGCGCCGCCAAGCCGTGGCCGCGGACCGCGCAACGCCGGAGACGGAGTACGTCAACTTTACGGGCAATGGGCGGCCAGCGCGCCGCGCCGCGCCGCGGCACCGGGACGCGGGACGGCCTCACCGCGGTCGCCAACAAGGCTCACATTTCCAGGCTGCGATATTTATGACCTGCATGATGGGGCCCGGCCGGTGCCTTGCAGTGCGGTGCCATGCAGTGCGGTGCCTTGCAGCGCAGTGCCGCTCGCTTGGGGCTCTCTGAGGAATAGGCAGCGCGTGTCGCGGGGCGCAACATACGTGGGCTAGCCAGCTCTATACTCCGCGGCTCGGTTTAGCAGTGCCCCCACCTCCCCGTCGTTCCAATGCCAACCGTCTAGCCGCGCGGTGCGGCGCGGTGTCGCTATCGCTCGGGCCGTCTCACCTGTCGCGAGCCGCGAGCATGTTCGGCCGAACCCAACGCGCTCGTCGATACGCCGCGGCGGCACGGCGAAGGACACACACACATGCAACACACACACAACACACACACACACACACACACACACACACACACACACACACACACACACGAACTCGCAGAGGAACGCGCGCGTGCAAGACAAACGGGGATCGCGGCTTACAGGCAGTAAGTCATGATTCCGAGATTTTAAATAAGAAAATGTGCAGACATGCGAGTTGCCGCCCTGTCCGCAGTGTCCACACGCACACACGCCGCGGGGGCCTGGGCGGCATGGGCCGTCGGCGAGCCGCCTCGCCTCGCCCGCCGTCGTCGTCGTGGACCTCCAGGCCGCGCGGGCCGCCGTCGACAACGAGGTCGTGCTTTTAGTGGCCGGGCGAGGCAAGGCCGTGATAAGACGCGGGCGAGGACGGCGAGGGCCGCGACGCACTTTGTTTGGCCGGCCTGCTATATTGAGACAAGTGAAAGCGCGTCAGTGCAGCGCCTGCCGCCTTGCCCGCCTTGACGCCGCAGCGCCGCACCGCCGCACCCATGGAAGGGGGAAGGCCGCAGGAAGGCACGTCCGCGTCCACGTCGTCCGCGTCGTCGGGTCCGAGTCCCACAAGGCCGCCGCACAGGCCGCGCAGCCGCGCAGCCGCGCCCCGGGTCCGTCAGTCTTTCGCACCTCAGGCTGGGCCCGCCGGCACGCCCTGCTACCGCCGAAGCTTCGCACGTTTTCGTGTTTTTCCTTATAATTCGCGTGATGTGCCCATCGCCATCAAGACGCCCCCGCCAATTAAAGCGCAAAAACCAGGGCGACGCCCGCCGCACCCCACCCCGCCCCGCCTTGATTCATTCATTGTGCCCACGACCACACCACCGTTTCCGCGTGGCCGCCGCTCGGCCGCCACGACGAGACACATGTTGGCGGTAATAAGGCATTTTCACATGGCGGCCAGCGCACTGATTCCGAGGGTCGCTCTGTCTCTCTCGCACCCAGAGGGGGCGCGCTGTGAGTGCGAGAGAGACAGAGCGACGAGAACGACGACTCCCGGAGCGAGCCTGCTGGCACCGTGGCACCGTGGTCAGCGGGCCGGTGCATGGCGTGCAGGCGACGGCCGGATGGACGCGACGCAGCGGCGCCGTCGTGGAGGCGGAGGGCGTCATCAACGTCACCAACACACACCGCGCGGGGCGGGGCGGGGCGCGTCCCCCGGGCGGGCCCCGCCGCACGGCCCACGGCGCGCTGGGTGCGCTATGCCGCCGCGTGCAGCGCATTGCAGTGCACCTGCCGCCGCGCTGTGCCGCCACCGTGACCCTCGCCACCTGCCCTGCGTGCCCCGCTCTGTTGCTCTGTTCGACGACCGCCCGGTTGCGCCCGGCCGGCCGAGCGATGCGATGCGATCTGAGCCGATACCGGATCAGGCCCGCACCGGCCCGGCTCGGCTCGGCTCGGCTCGGCACACAAGGGCGCGGCGGCACGGCGGCACAAGGCCCTGCCGCTGGCCGCGGCCATGAGGCCCCGCCGGGCCGGGCCCCGCGCGTTCAACGAGTGCGATAATAGTCCGCTAACGACTCGATCCACAGTGATGCACTTGCACCTGCAGGGCCGGCACGGCCGGCACGCCGCCGCACCACTCCGGTACACGGCGGGTACACTGGGGGCCGCACTGGGCCGCACCAGATGGGCGCCCTTACCCGGCGGTCCATACCGGGCTGACCTCATCTCATCACGCGGTGAGCCAACGCCAAAATAGTGACTGGCTGATCGATGCACGGCGATGGCCAAGGCGATGGCCAAGGCGATGCCCCACTCGGCTCGCCCCGCTTATCCGGCCACTTTATCGGAAGCGGCAAGCCGGCGGCAAGCGGCACTTGCTGCGGAATGCCTTCTGTCTCTCTCGCTCCCGTGCGGGGCCTGGGGACGCCGCGCGAGTGCGACAGAGACAGAGCGACGCGACGGCCATTCGGAGTCGGCCCGCTTCTTGCCCCTTGTTTTTGTTCCAAGCGCCGCCGCCGAGCGTACGCCTGCCGCCTCCGAACAGTCTCTCGCCGCTCCGTCTCTCTCACTCCCGCCGACGCGGACGCTCCTGGAGTGCGACAGAGACAACAACTGCACTGTAAAAACTGAGCATTTTGCCTCACGTTGATGCAAATGCTGCCCCCAACTATTCCGAGAGCATCTTACGGTGTGATGCTCATACTCTCAGAACTCTTTTTTTTTTTTTTTTTTTTTTCGGAGTTCCGAGTGGCCCGTGCCCTAATCGACAGCTTCCGCCGAGAGGTGCCGCAGCCGCAGCGCCGCAGCCTAGCATTTCGCCGCGCATACCTCTGTGCGGCCCAGCCCCGTTGCTGCCCGCGCCGAAGCAGGCCCTCAGCCTGCACACTCGCTCCGAGAGTCGTCGCTCTGTCTCTCTCGCACCTACACGTGGCGCCCCGTGAGTGCGAGGGAGACGGAGCGACGAAAGCGGCGACTCTCGGAATCGGGCCGTCGGCCAGGACCAGGACGACGGGGGCAAATAACGCGAATCGGACAGTCCGGCCGGCGGCGCGGCGGCAACGCGCGGCAACGGGATGTTTGCTCATTACAACGCGCGTAGGCGAGAGAGATGATATCTCTAGGCCAGAGACAGGAGCAGTGTGTGTGTGTGTGTGTGCGTGCGTGTGTTTGCCTTGGCTGACAACCTGTAAGCGCGCGCGTGTGTGTGCGTGTGTGTGTGTGTGTGTGTGCCGGCCACTCCCCCGCCTACATTATACAAGGTGCAGCGCCGGCGGGGCTCTTCATCGAGGAGACTCCGGGGGACACGCTGACCGCCAGAAGTGTACACTTTGCATTAATAAACAACTTTCAACTTTAACAAAACAGAAGAAAAACTTAACAATTTTATTTTTAAATTACAATAAAGCAAAGATATTTTTAAAGCGATTTTTGAAAAAACAAAATGACAACAATGACAAGCGATCACAGCTATCACGAAGTCTCTTGACCTTCACCAGGGCCCTGCCGGCTGCCAGCGGGCGTCGCTCCCAAAGTTTTCCTTCCACGTTTCCCAAGGACGTCGTCGGCAGCGTACAGTGTACCCGTGTGCCACGGACCTGAATGGAGTACTACGACTCATCGGCACTCCCGCAGAGGCCCCGAGACCGAGACCCGGCGTGCCCCGGCGTGCCCCGCGGGCCGCGCCGTTCGAAATTTATGTGGATTCCGCGAGGCCAGGCGTCGCGGCGCCACGCGGCGAACCCTTTTCCCGGCGCCCCCTCCGTCTCCTCGTCGCTCTGCAGGACCTTGTCGGGCGGGGCGGGGCGGGGTGGGGCGGGGCGGGGTGGCGGCGCGCTCCAGTCATGCGCGGCCCGTACCGCGTGTAATTGCGCTGGAACCGTATCACCGGCTGGCCGGCCGGCCCCTACACTGGCCTAGCCTCTGTACGAATAAAGCGTAATTACCGACCTAAGTATACAACGCACATGAGCTTCCTCGTCCAGCCCGGCCGGGCAGCGCGGCCGGAATGCGTGGCCGCGGCCGGGGCGTGTCCGTCGTGTACGTGTCGCTGGCCGCGCTGGCCGCGCTGGCCCAGATGATGGCGGCGGGGCGGCCGACGGCGGGCCGCGGAGGCACCCGTATGTGCTTTGGATAGGTACGTGTAAAATGATATCGATTGCCGCGGCAGGCAGTGCTGGCCGGGCAGCCGGGCATGACCGGTCGGCGGGAGGGGGGCCGGAACGGGACCGAGCACCAACCGAAAGAAATCGCCGGCGCGCCGAGTTTTAAAACCAGGAATTGAACCGACCGACCTCGCGCCGGGCCGCCCTAGAAAGCCAAGCTCCGTGCCGGTATAAACTCGAGACATTTCTAGAGGAATTCGGAGGGGGGGGGGGACTTTTTTACGACACGCTGGGGCGCGCCGGGGCGGACATGCAAATGAGGCCCTCCCCGCCGCGAGCCGCGACCGTCCACGTCCAGGACCCCCCGGCCGCCTCGCCCCGGAGACTCGGGGATTTTGATGACTTCATCAGCACCCATCGCCCACCTGCGCCATTCCCACGCCAGTCATTACCGACTTTTTCCATAATTCACCCCGAACTATCTTCATGCCCAGCGTGGTGTGCGAGCTCGCCCTGAGTGCGTCAGAGTGCGCGCGCCCGCGTATGTGTGTGTGTGTGTGTGTGTGTGTGTGTGTGTGTGTGTCCCGCTCTCTTTCCTCCGCCGTCGCTCTCAGCGGGAGACCATGTCCGCTCGCGAGAGAAAAAAAAACAACACAACATAATCGTAGTCGCATTATGCAGCATCAAGCACGGGCGACGAAAACGGGACGGGGAGGAGCGCGCACACACACACTGACACCGGCACACCTACACACACACACACACATACACGCACAGGTGCGCGGTGCTTGGCAAGGCGAAGGAGACGCGTGCCAAGGATGGCGGCGTCCGGGCGATGCATTTCGCCAGTGCAGTGGCGAGGCCGGTGGCGCCGGGGCCAGGCCATGCCGGCCCAGGTCTCGCCCGCCAGGCCGCCAGGCCGCCAGGCAAAACAGTGTCATTACAACGTCAGCCTGGCCCGGCGTCGCGGTGGCGCCGCGGCAGCGAACCAGCGAGCAGGGGCATAAACAAACCGTCACTTAAATTCTCGTCTGCGCACCGTCGTCCATTTCCCAGTGCATGCGCGCTGCGCGCCCTCTCCCCGGCGGGCTGCAGCATAGCGCAGTGAGTGAGTGAGTGAGTGAGTGAGTGAGTGAGTGAGCGAGTGAGTGAGTGAGTGAGCGCGTGCGTGTGTGTGAGCGAGTGCCCCCGGGGCGCTACTGCGCCGGCGAACGGGACATAACACAGCCAAAGCCATGACGCCCTTCACCGCCTTCGCGCGGCGCGTGCCAGGCACTGCCAGCTGCAGCAGGTGCAGAACTAGATCAGGACAGCGGCGCGTCGTTAGCCCCCCACCCCCTCTCTCTGCTACTACACCGACAGAAAAATTAAAATGGACCGGAGGCGGATATAAAGATGCAGGATGCGGGCAGCTGGTTCGGCCGGCGGCTGCGTGCAGTGGAGCGGCGGAGCGCCGGGGAGGGTAGGCCGTCCGCCGACGCGGCTGCGCGGCGGGTCTGCCTACCCCGGGCCGCACGGCGCTCGGCGCGTGGCGGCCGCGTTCACGTCGGCGTGCTCGTCGGCGTGCCCGTCGGCGTGCCCCGTCGGCGTGCTCCGTCGGCGTGCTCCGTCGGCGTGCCCGTCGCGTGCCGTCGGCGTGCTCCGTCGGCGTGCCGCCACCACATGGCGCCCCGCGGGGAAAGGCGCGCTTGGTCGCGGCCCTCGCGGCCAGCACTCCCAATTAAAAGGCAGTAAAACCCCTGTCCGTGGCGGGACGGCCAGGACTGCAGGAAGGTGTGCCCAAACCCAAACGGGCGGGTGACTAACTGATTCGGAAAGCAGAGCCGAGGCGGAACGCCAAAATGTTGAAACGGGAACCCGTTAATGAACCTGCCGCCCGGTCGTCGTGTCTGAAAATAGACCCCAAATTCAGTGCGACTTGCCAGGCCGTGCCTCTCCGTTCACCGACTGCTTTTACAGTGCCCGGGCACCGGTCCGCGGCGCCGCTCTTCACACCTCATCTGCGCGACCCGCGTAATTGGCCGGGCGGGACCACGCGGCTGCCGCTGTCTCTCTCGCACTCGCGGGGCGGCCCCGGTGCGTGCGAGAGAGACAGAGCGACGAAACAAACGGTGTGTTAGGCTGGGCGTTGGGCTGGCACCGTGATTGGCGGTGTAGCACGTATCGGGCAGCCCGCCGGATCGATGGATGGATAGATGGACGGATAGGCGGATAGATGAGGATTGACGGGCTTCTTCTCCAGGCGCCGCGGCGCTTTCTATCCGCGTGCCCTTGGCGCTGCCCTGGCTGGCCTGGCTTGGCTCCGCCTTGGCGTCTTGGCGTCGCGGACCGCTAATTGCTGCGCTGCTGCGCTGCTGCACTGCTGCCTGCACTCGGTTCCGCCTCCGTGAAGACCGTGTTTTCGAACGCGCCGCCGCAGCGCCGCCGCGGCCGGGCGACACATCCAGCGCACGCAACGCGCTCGCGCGAACGCCGAAAAAAAAAAAACGCTCAAAAACTAAAACCACGCGGGTATTTGAACCGCGGATCTCCTCTTTTGTTGCCGCCATCCGCGTGGGAAGAGGACTTCATTTGGCGGCCCCGCGCGCACCGACCGCGACGCCGCGACGAGACGGCGGAGGACTCGTTCTAAAACGCATTTCGTCGTCATAGTGTATGGCTTTCAAATTGATACAAAAAGCCGCGTCCGCTGTATTAATTCCACTAGCTTGTCGGAATTGAGGGGCCGGCCGCGGGGCCAGGACCGTGACGGCCCGGGCACGGCGACGACGACATGCTTCGCGTCCAGGGATCACGACACGACCGCCACGCATCCCTGTTACACTTTACACCCACAATCGGGGCGCCGGCCCGCTGGCCCGCTGCCGGCCATCCGGGTCGGGCTTGTCCCTCGCTAGTCCTCGGCTTGCCGCCGGCTTGCCGGCAAGCACGTCCTTGCCTTTCGCGGCGACGGCCGCAGCGCATCGCAGCGCATCGCCGCGGCGAGGGCCATCATCTCGATACATGGAACCCGGCCGGCATGCCTTGTGTAATTGCCTGGAGGAAGCAGAGCAAAGCAGAGCGTCCAGACTCTCACTCCGATCGGACGCGCCGGCCGCGCCCAAACACCCGTCGTTCCGGCCGAACTCAGTCCGAACGCGAGTCGTTCCGGCCGAACTCAGTCCGAGCGCGAGTCGTTCCGGCCGAACTCAGTCCGAACGCGAGTCGTTCCGGTCGGGCCGAGTCCGAACAACGCGGTCGTTCATCGCTGCACTCCCCACAGAGTAAGGACAAGCGTTAGTCAGTTGGCCCGAATTTCATGGGGCAGCAGCGGATTGCACGCGCTGCTCAGCCAGGGGCTCTTGAGCCGCCCGGAACTACACGGCCGCGAGGAAGGGGAAAGGGGGGGGGGCAAGCCCGGGACCGGAAGTCATGCCGGGTTTTGGCAACAGCAAGCGAATGCAGGGAGCCCGGCGGCAGGTGCGGCAGGGCCAAGGCGAAAGGAAGAAAGGGGGGGGGGGGCACAGCGAGGGAAAGGTGCGTTTTAATGAGAGGGATCGAGTGACAATGCATCGGCAGGCAGGTGCGGCTACCCTCACCGCAAGCGAGCAAGTTTACGCAGATCAACTTTCCAAAAAACTGAAGAATTTTTTTGTCGTTGGAAAATGCTAATTTAGCCGGTGGGTGCGTGGACACGAGGGGTCGGTCGTGCTTAACTCCCGACCGTGTATACATCTATCTGTCTGTGGCACTGATCGATCTATCGAACCAGGCCCGTGGGCGACGCGAAAAATAAATTGGACTCTCTTTCTTGCTCTGTGTGTGGTTTTGATTTTTTTTTTCGGACTGGCGAAAGCAGCCGAAATGCGAAATACAAACATCGGCCTGGACGTGGAGACGGCGGACTAGCGCCCGGCGCGAGGCTGCCTGCCTGTCTGCTGCTGGCGGTGTGCTCGGCGCGCCAGCAGGCGGCAGGCATTCCACCGGCGGGCCCTAATTTATGCATTCACTCCTATTTCCGATTTGTGGTTCGACAGGGCACTGGCGCGACTCCAGTGGACGCCCGGACGGCCCGCTAAGCCTTGGGCTGCCTTGGGCTGCCTTGGCGGATTGGAGGGACATTTGTTTCGCATTAGCCGGGAGCACTGAGCACCGGGCAGCCGCACTGGCACACTGGCCGGCAGGCCGCGCCACGCGCAAAAACAACAGTGACTGATGCGACCCGCGGACCGGCCGGCCAGCCAGCACGCGGCCTGCAGTCCCATTCCGAGCAGCGCTTGCGTCGCTCTGTCTCTCTCGCACTCATGGGGCGGCCCGCGGGGGTGCGAGGCAGACAGCCACGCAAAAAAATAATTTTCATCAGAGCTAAAAAATTAGCACCCGCACCAATAAGATTAGCTCTATAGGCGCAGCTAATTTTTTAACTGTGTGGCTAAAAAGTGTTAGCTGGGCGATTCTAGCAACGGATCTAACGGCCTAGCTGGAACTGTAAGGAATCCTTAGCTGTAAACCAATCAAATCTTGCTGATGAACTACTCAAGTTGTTTGCCCCCTAGTTATTCCGAGATGAAAAGATGAAACCATCATTACGAATAATGTCTACTCCATGTGGTCTAACGGTCACGGACACATCTTAAATAGGACGGAGTCGTCAGTGACCCTTGACGCGCTCACGAATCACTCAGAATTGCCCGCTGGAGTCAAGTGTCACTCCAGCAGGGGAAGCGATCCGCCACCTGGCAGACAATTGTAGAAACGATGGCGCCCAGACTAAGTGAAAACGCATGCTACACTGTCACCGCGCGCGAGCGGCGGCGCGACGCGCGCAGCGCACTCTCGCGGCGATCTCCTCCACCGCGACGGTGACTGGACGACGATGACATCAACTGGTCTCGTCAGATCGCATTTAGCTTGTTTACTAGAAATTTTTGAAGGCTTGCAAACAATAGTTAGCAGCCCACGACTAGCAGTATTAACAAACAAAATTGGCTAAATCCGCCACAAATTTGTGTTTTGCGAGAGTGGTTGCTTGGCAGGTAACCAGCTAACCATCTGGCCGCGCGCACCTGAGGTAGCTTGTAGCTGTGCTAGTTTTTTAGCGCCCGTGCTAAAAACGATCTGTTAAAAAAATTAGCACGGGTCTGATTTACATTTTTTTGCGTGGCCCGCGTGTCACCACTGCAACGGGCGGATCGGCAATGGAACTTCTTACAGTGAGGTTAGGTGAGAAAATGAGGCAGAGGATCGCTGCGTCGCTCTGTCTCTGTCGCACTCGCAGGGCGCGCCGTCGGGGTGCGAGAGAGACAGCGCGAGGTGCCGCGCTACTGTTGCCCGCCTGACACCTGACAGAGGGCGGTCATTACGTGGAACAGCCGCGCGGTCCGGCGGCCGCCGCGCGTTGCGTGCACTTTTGCCCAAAGAGCGTTTTCACTGATTAAAACAATTCGAGAGGAAAATATACGAGAACGAGGCCGTCGCCGGCGGACGGATGAAAACCGTTGGGCGGCTTAAATCCGCTACGCCCTCCCATCAACGCCTCGGAACGGCGTCGATGTATCGTCGATGTATCGATCCAGATCCGAGATATCGCGGCCAGGCGAGAGGCTCGCGCGCTCGCGCCGGCCCGACACGCCGGGAAAACGTACGGCCATTTTGGTCCGGTCAGAATTATAATCAGCGCGGCAAGGCGACGGCAGCACGAGCCCAATTTATTTATACGATAATCTGCTTGCAAGTGGCGCGGCGGCGGCGGCGGCGCGGCGGAGACGAAAACCGAAACGTCACTTACGGGCCGCGGTGCCGAACCTGTCCCCGCGCTGCTACGCGCCTCGACGCCGTGCCAGTGGCGTGCCAGTGGCGTGCCAGCCGATTTCTCCGATCCGATATAAATCGCGCCTAATTCGAACGCCAGCGAATGGCCTTCTCTGATTGGCTGGCGACCGGCAACGCCCCGCCCAGCGCCGCCGCCGTCTGCGTGTCTTGGTGTCCGCGCAGGCGGGGTCCAAGGCGAGGCGCTACCGGGCGGACGCCATGCCGACGCGGACGCGGACCGGGGGCCAGGGCGACGCGGTCCAGCACCGCCAACAGGAAGCCGACACGAACGCGCGCGCGGTGGCGGTGTTTCCCAGGAAAGCTCGCTGCCGCGGCGCCGCGGCCATGCCAGTCCCTTTTCCCATGGGTGCAGTACAGGCCGGCAGAGGTCCACGCGGCCGTGGTCCTTGTACGGCCCGTGGACTATTAGGGATGGAGGTGCGGCGCACACACACACACGCACGCACTAAAGGTAGTTTCGGAACACCTATCATTATTCAAACACACGGCGATGAGGCAGGCGGGGCAGGCGGAACTAGGCCGGCCGCGCAAGAAACAGGGCGAAGGCGAAATAGAGGCGTGCTATGCAACTTTGCAAGCGGCGGCCCGGCCTGCCGTCCACTGCACTGCGTACTTACAGTGCGTACCGCCGTGCCGCCGCGCTGCACCACTTTACCGCTCTCTCTGACATGGATGTCTTTGCCAGGGCAGCGGCGTCGTCGCGGCGTGTCCTCATCACAATGACGTTTCCAATGATTGGCCAGCGCCGCGCCAAAGCACACACACACACACACACACACACACACACACACACACACACACACACACACACACACACACGCCGGGACGGGCAGCCTGCTGGAACGGCTCATGTTCGGCCATCAACCTGGAATAGTCCGGCACAGTGGTCGGCCCCTTGCCCCTTCGATTCCAGACTTCCAGAGCCGCGCCGCTCCAGCTTCTCCAGCCCGCTCCAGCCGGCCGGCCCCGCCCTTCTCGAGCAACGCTCTGCCGGCCCTTTTGGTGTGTTCGGATCGGCGTGTTCGGTGGCGGCGCGTAGCGTGACCCGCGGACAGGCAGCGCGGCGAGGCGAGGCGAGGCGCGGCGCGGTTAGATAATTGCGCCACTGTAATGGGGCCTCCGGCACATTAGTGCACGCCGGCAACGCATCGCGTATCTCGCCGTGGCCGAGCAGGCCGAGCAGGCCAAGGTGCTGGTGGACAAGTCCAAGTTGGGGGTTCCAACTCGCAGCCTTGGGTCAGCCTCACACGCATAGACCTCAGGGCCGTGCACTTTGCACGTCGTCGTCAACGGTGTCCGAGTCCCTGATCAGCCCGTCGGCCTGCTCCTTGTTCTCCAGCGGCGCGCAACGAGGGCGCCACCACGACGGCGCGCTTCTCCGCCTCGCCGCCGCGGCCACTTAGCGGCCGTGAGAGACTGACGCAACGGGGGCGCGGCCACGACGGTGGCCACGACGGCGGCCACGACGGCGGCGACGCGCCCCACAAGAAAATGGCATAAATTTTAAAAGCGGCGCGGCCGCGCGGCGGCGCCTCAACGAGGTTCCTCGCCTTTCTCGTCAAGTCACTGGCCCCGATGGCCGATGGCACGCCGATGGCGGGCGCCAGAGATTACAATCATTTTCCCAATACTCGGCAGCATTGTCCCGCCGGGCGTCGGGCGGCCAGGCTGCACCAGGGCAGCCCGCCGGAGTGCGTCTCGTCGCCGACGCCCTTCCCACGGCCCGCTCCGAACCGCCTGGCCGTCGGATCAAATAGACCCACGACGCGCGGCGGGTTGCATCCGCGCGGGGTCAATAGACCGATCAGGCCGGGCCGGGCCGGGCCGGACCTTGGACTCGGACCTTGCCCGGAGCGCGAAGCTCCAAATTGCAGTGGCGGCCTGGCGGCCTGCTGGCGGGGCGCGGCGTCCGTTCGCGACGCTCGTCATAAACGAACCAGTTCCTCCAAGGGACGGACTAGACCCCTCGGGGCTACACCACGCACGCGCGCGAGGAATGCACGGCTAGACACACACACACACACACACAACGGGGAATAAAGCAGTCACTCACCTGGACATATTCGACGCAGAGGTCGATGGAGCCCACGAAGTTGCACACGTCCCCGACGCTCCAGTGGAGGATGGAGGCGGCGCCGGCGTCCGTGGTGCAGGGTCCCTCGGCGGTGGCGTGGCCCGGGGAGGTGGAGCAGAGCGCACTGCACGACAGGGGGTTGCCGCCCTTGGCCTGGCCGGGGGAGGCGGGTGCGGGGGCGGCGGCGAGCCGGGGCGAGGACAGCGCCCGCGACGGCGGCGTCCTGGTGGCCAGCCGCTCCTTGGAGCTGCGGATGAGGCTGCTGGGCAGGCCGAGCAGCGCGTCCACGCCGTAGAGGTCGCCGCCCTCCCGCTTGCGGCTCTTCTTGGGCGGCGCCGCGGCCGAGGACAAGTCCAGGGGGCTGAGCGGCGACGGCGACGTCTCGGCCGGCCTCTTGATGGCGCCCTTGAGGTACGTCTCCAGCTGGTTCTGGTGCGAGCGCTGCACCATGTTGACGAGGGCCTGCGTCGAGCTCATGTCCATGACGGGCACCGATCCTGGCAGCGCCCCGGGCAGGGTGCCGGGCAGCCCGCCCGAGAAGAGCGGCGAGAACAGCAGGCTGGTGGCGCTGTCCGACACGGCCGAGGTGACGGACGCCGCGGACGAGGGCGGCGACTTGGCGGTCGGCTTGTGCGCCGCGGCCCGGTCGTCGCTGTGGTTGGTGGCGGCGGGGTCGCGGTCCTCCCGGTCGCGGTCGCGATCCCGGTCCCGGTCCGACGCCGCGCTGCGGCTGCTGCCGCCGCTGCTCCGCGACGACGTGGCGGGCGCCGAGTCCTTGGGGGCGGGTGGCGGCGGCGCGCTCACGGGCGCGGCCAGGTGGTGCAGCGGCGACACGACGCCGGGGGGCACGCCGGGGACGCCCACGCCGGGCAGGGGCCCCAGCGGCGGCATCAGGAAGGTGGCGGCGCCTGCCTTGTAGGGGAAGCGGGGGTCCAGGGCGGCGGGGAAGCCGTTGCGGGTGGCGCTGTAGAACCTGCCAAAGCAAGAACAAAGCCCGGTCAGTCCTCGTTACCGGATTCAAAGGTCCGGCCGACCGGCCACTTCCCGGGGCCGGCTCGTTGCTTCATTGAGCGCTTTGATTGACGCAGCGGGGTGGGGTGGGGCGCGAGGTGGAGCGGCCCGACCGAAGGGGTACGTACTAACTCTTTTTCTCGCGTAGCCTACACAGTCTTGTTTCCTGACTTTCAGCGACCGCTGCGTCCAATGCAGCTGTGGTCCCTCCCTTCCTCAAGGTTCCGGAATGTGCGGCGCCGCGGTGCCCTGGCCGACACACTGGACAACTGGACGACGCGTTCCAGGGCTCCGGCATGGCTCCAGTGCCGCGCGGCCACTCCCCGTGTACCGCGTCCAGCCTTGCGTCCAGCAGTCCAGCCTCTAGTCCGTGGCAGCCGATCGTAAGAGCGAACTCGTGTTTCGCGATACCGCGCCCTGCCCTCCGCGTTGACCCTTTCTCGGGGTCCTGCCCTCGGACCGTGTCCCCCCGCCCCGCCCCGCCCCGCCCCGTTCAAGCAGCAGCAGCGCCAGGGCATTCCAACTGACCGGCCCGGAAAACGTCCCCGCCCGCCTCCGCCCCGACGGACTCGAACGACTCGGACCTCTCCCTCGCACTGCCGTCCGGCCCCGCCGGCCCACGGCGGAACAAGTCCTCGCCGCCGACGTGACGTTTCGTAGCTACCGACCGAGTCGCGCGAGGCGGCGGCAGGCGGCTACTCATGTTAATAAAATTACTGCAAACAGTCTCCGAGTGAGACGGAATTCGCGATTGGCGACTTGCTTAAGCCCCCGCCCCGCCCCACCCCGCCGACAGGCTGCAGTGCGGGCTGCCCCCGCCTCTGCTCCGCTCTGCGCCCTTATTTATGTGTATTTCTCTGTCGGGACAGGCCGCTGCCGGACGGGATCCCAACACGGGCGCGGCCGCGCGGCCCGGAGCGGTCACTCCTACCGCGGCCCCACGACGCCCTGCCCGGCCACGCCACGCCGAATTGGATACTCACTCGTCAGGGTGCACGTACTGGTACTTGGCGGCCAGGTTCCGCATGAACTCGCTGTAGTTGTGCGTGACGCTGTCCTCCATGGCCTTGAGGTGGCTGCTGATGTTGTTGTTGTTGAGCGTGGTGGTGTTGTTGTTGCTGGTGCTGCGCGACGGGCTGGCCGCGGGGCTGGCGCCGGCGGGGTGGCCGATGGAGGAGGCGGGCGGCGACGACGGCGTGCCGCTGCGCGACAGCGAGGACGTGGAGGCGCTGTCGTGGAGGCCGTGCACGCTGCCGCTGGGGGACAGGCGCTCCGACTTGACCGACGAGCGCGCGCCGTTGAGCGCCGTGGTGGGGCTGTCGTAGGAGCGCGGCACGGAGCGCCGCTTGCGGTGGGCGCTGGCGCCGCCGCCCAGGGCCGCGGCCGAGGGTCGCAGCGAGGACGACGACGACGAGGCCATGGACGACGCGGACGGCGGCACGAGCTGCGGCCGCGCCTGGAGCACGTCCGCGCTGGCCACGCCGCTCGACTCGGACTCGGGCTGCCCGCCTGCAACAACAAGAAGCACAACAGTCAGGTCGCGGGTTCAAACGCACGCAGCGCGCACCAGACACAAGAAAAAAGTTCGCGAAGCGCCGCGGTCCTTGTAAGGGAAGCCCAGGCTGCAGGGTAATGACACCCGTTGACACGACGGTCAAGTCGCGGGGTCAGTACCCCCCTCCCCTCCCCCTGCCACGCCCCACCGCACGAGCCGCAACCATGTCAAGCGGAACTCGATAGTTGAGTTGACCAGTTCGCGGAACGATGGCAGGGCAGGCAGGCAGGCAGGCAGGCAGGCAGGCAGGCAGGCAGGCAGGCAGGCGGGCTGGGCAGGAGAGGGCGAGGCAGCCTGCAGCTTCTCCATCCGAGAGGACTGGAGTGGACTCGAGGTCCTGCCCCGGCTGCCCTGGCCTGGCGACTTTGCCCCTCCCTACATAGCGCCGCGGGCAGGGCACCGGACTGCCAGGACTACCCGGCCGGCCGGTCAGCAGACTTGATTCCGAAGCATCGCATCGTCGCTCCGTCTTTGTCGCACTCATGTGGGGCGTCCCGCAAAAGTGCGAGAGAGACAGAGACTCGGAATGGCGGCCTCGTCCATCGCGCCGCCAGCCTCCTCATAACGCCGCGGTCGTCGGACGTCCCCGTCGTCCCAGCGAGAAAGCGCGCTGAGAATCGGAAGGGCCAAGCCCCGACTCATTCATGCGGGGAAGGAGAGGAAACATCGGAAACAATCAGGCGTCTCATTTTGCCGGGGCAGGGTTCGCCGTTGTTCGGCTTTCGCCGGGCCGCCGCCAGGACGCCGCCAGGACGCCGACGACGAGAAAAGCGTGTCTTTTCAGTGACCGCGACATGAAATAGAACCAGCGCGCCGTGTGCCGCGACAGGCCGACGCCGTTGCCGGCGTGTTCCCCGTCCCCGCGGACAGGTGACACTGCAAGCTGATTCCGACAGCCTCCCTCTCTCTCTCGCACTCGCGCGGCGTCCCGTAGAGGTGCGAGAGAGACAGAGCGACATGAACTGCAGCGACAGGCGGGGGCCCATTCGGAGCGCACCGCAGCCCTGCAGCGCCAAACGGCGGCGTGGCGTTGCGCGGGCACTACACTGCATGTGGAGCAACTCAATTTCAGAGGCCGGCGCCGAAGGTTTCGTTGGCTTTGTGAGGCCGGTGCAGGCCGGTGCCGTTGGCCGTTCACGCACGAGACAACAACGCCGCGGGCCGCCGTCACGCGCACGGCAGCGCCAGAGCGCCAGTTCGGCCGCCTGGATCGGATCGGCGACGTCGCCGCGCACGACAGCCCTCGACACTCGGCACCGCCTCCGGCGCCCCGCGCCGCCCACGCCGCCACGCGATGAAAAATTCGCCGCCGCGACGTTTACGATTGCCGGGCGAAAGCAACAGCAGCCTGGTCCCGAACAGCGCTCTGTCTCTGTCGCACTGGCGGGGCGCGCCGGAGGGGTGCGAGGGAGACGGACGACGTCTGTTCTGTTCGGAATGAACCTTCGGCAGGCCCGCGGGGCTCGGCCGACCGAAGGCCCGAAGGCCGCGCTGCAGTGCCGCACTCCGCGGCGTCCACCTGACCGTCTCGTCGAGCTGTCTCCCTCGCACCCCTCCGGGACGCCCCGCGAGTGCGACGGAGACACAGCGATCCTCCTTCGGAACCAGGAGGCGGCAGACCCCAGAGCAGCGCGGCCAGGGAAATTTATTGACCCTTCGCTACAAGTGGACGGGGCAGCGCGTCGAACACGTCGTGCCCCCGCCGTGCCCCCGCGACCCGCTCAAAGTGGGCCTTCAATGAGACGTAGAGACGTGCGCGCGCACCGCGGCACCGCGGCCAAGCCGTCAGGCCGAGTCGCCAGGCCGCCAGGCCATACCGGATCCAAAGTTTACGAGGTCCGCTTAGGGACACGCGACACGTCCAATCCATCCCTCACGACCAAAGGATCCAAGAAACGGACCGTCCGCGGAAAACGCGTGGCCGCGGAGCCTTCATTGTGCCTTTCTGTTTATTTATCGATATTTGTCACGCCGCTCGTTGAGACACGAGACACAGGCAGTGATGTCATTTAGTGAGTTTAGGCAAAATTTCAGCGGGAAAAATGTGGCGATTTGACAACTTTTTGACTTCATGAACAAACTTCAAGTTCCTCAGCCGAAGACCGAGCCGCAGACCAAACCAGCAACATGAAGAAAACTTTGGAGCAACAGATTTTTTTGCTGGCCACTTTTCGGCCCAGCAGATCCACATCTCTCTTCGGCGTTGTAACACTCACACACAGACGCACACACGTACAGGTCCAAGTCGTCCTGATCAACGATTCCGGACCGTCTTTTTTAGATTGGCTTCTATTTTTTATCCAATTTCGTGACTACAACGCCATTCAGTTATGGCCCCCGCAACCGCGGAGCGGTTTCGCCGAGGTGACAAACTTTCGATCTGGAATGGCGGACAAAAACAAAAAAAAAACATGATCGATGTCCCTGGTTTTCTATCTCTCTTTCTCTCTCTCTCTCTGGTCCATGAGTGTTGCTGTTGTTGTTTTTGTCACTTTGTAACAACAATCATAACGCGAGCAGTCCGGCGTGACGATGTGACAAAAGCACAAAAGTGACGAGAGGAAGTAAAGATGAGAGGGAGAGGAAAAAAGTGAAGAAAAGCGATGCTATCGGATCAAAGTACGGAGGTACGAAAGGAGGAGGAGGAGGAGGGAGTCAGTGGTGGCGAGGCGAAAGGATGAGAGAGAGAGGAAGAGGGAAGAGAGACAGGGAGAGGAGAGGGGGCTGCGGCGGCTCCAGGCGGTACGAGCTGATCACAGGACGCTTTGTTTAGGTAGCGGAGGTCACAGTTCACTCCGGGAGTAAAGATAAAAAAGAAGGAGCGAAAGGATTGAGCGAGTGAGTGAGAGAGAAAAAGAGAGAGAGAGAGAGAGAGAGAGAGAGAGAGAGAGAGAGAGAAAGAGAGAGGAACTCGGAACACGAACACTAGTCAGTCGAGGAGTGCGTGTCAGCCTCATTTAGGAAGGACTCTTTGCTCCCCTAAAGTGTCGGCTGCAGACGCGTTTTCCAATCATTCACGCACACACACACGCACACACATACAGATCCATTGAGAGAAAACGAAAAAGATGTTTTGGCCTGCCTTTCCCACAGTGGCGAAACGCTCCAAATTCTCGGCTTGCCACTCTGCTTGGCCGCTCCGCACCGAGTCTTTAATCACTTTCGCTAATGCCTTTTCGCCAGCCCAATTAATCAGCCACAACGACCGCGCCGCTTTCCGGCCGGAGATCCACCGCGCCAGATAGGGACAACAAGGAGGAGAAGAAGGAGGAGGAGAAGAAGGAGAAGGAGGAGATGGCGACTTGTAGTGGCGGCACTGACGGGGCTGTTAGAGTAACAGAGGAGAGCGGCGAGCCCGGCCGATTCGGCTCCATTTTCCTGGATGAGTTGTGGTCATGAGCCGTGAACCCGGTTCTTCTTTCTTTTCTTTTTCTGCTCCAGCGAGGAGGCGGGGGGGGGGGGGGGGGGGAGGCGCCGGGGACACCGACACTTGACGCAATCCCGGGCGACGGAGAGCGATTGAGCCGAAACTGGCATCATAAGTGACAGACAGTTGACGCAGACGCGCGCGCACACAGGGCCATCGGCTTGCCCATGGCTTGCCTCGCCAATTTGCACCTTCACGATGATGGTGGCAGCGGGGCAGCGCCGGCAGGGCAGCCACAAGGTGGACCCGTTTGCCATCCACCAAAACACGACGCGATTTTCCCGGGCGAAAAGAGGGAGGGAGGGGGCAGAGGTCATAATTTATGGCGCCGTGGTCATCAGCGAAAGAGAATAAGGGTCATTAAGATCCCCCCGCGTGCGTGCGTGTGTGTGCGTGCTCTAATTCGTATGATGGGTCATTGTATCCCGAAGCGCAGGTCAAGCAGGCTTGGGCAATGCATTAGCATACCCCGAGATATATATAGGTTATAAACGGCCTCCAGGGTTCACATGGCCGGGGAACCCTGGAATGTGGCTCCAGTGTTGCGACGTTGCAAGGGGCAGCCGCCCAGCCCAGCCCGTCGCCGAAGCGGCCAAAACGGCGACCCCGGCCAGCCGAAGCAAGCCAAGCCTGCTTCCGGGGCGCCATCGTTATCACCGGCATAACTTAATTTCGCCGCAATTAACCAACGGAGTAGTGTGGTAAAGCACCGGGCGGATTTCGACCGCCTAATTTTTAATTTTTTTACGAGCCGCGCGCGTCGCCGGCGTGCCTGCACGGCGTACGCGCGCCCGGCGGCGACAATGCTGGCGGTTCCGGGGCCGTGGGCGACCCCCTGGCCGTGTCGCCGTGTCCAAGGCCGTGGCCGTGAACTCCCGCGGCTAATAAAGCTATTAGGACGGGGCCATGACACCGCGACACACTGGGATGCCCTCACGACGGCGCGGCCCGGCCGGAGGCAGACTCCATGACGGCGACAAGCGCGTCGTATGCAAATCCCCGCAGGCCAGCCCGAGCCACCCGGAGAGCTTCTAGTGCTCTAGCAGCGGCTCCAGCCAGAGAGGCCCGTGGCAATTACCCATTACGGCGGCCCGACTTTTGGCGTCCGCGACTAAAGAGCGGAAAAAGGCAGTGCCAGAGCACCGCGCCGTCGAGTCCATCATCGCCGAGCGCACCGGACTCTCCACCGCGCACGGCGGCGCACCGTGCGTTCGTTCGCTAATTAGCAATTTGAGGGGTCAGCGGCGCCACGGGCCGCGAGGCACGGCGAGGCACGGCACGGCATCGCCAAGCCGTGAATAGCATTATACAGGGCGCGGCCTTGGATAGCCCGGTCCAGCCCAGGGCAGGCCACCCGAAACGAGACCGGAAATACTACAATTTATAAAAACCACAACCTAAACTTGGAAAAGAGGAAGAAAAGGGGAGAGAATAGGAATGATAAAACTGGGCGCGTGCGGCGCGTGAAATCAACGAAACTTCCTAGGAATACATTTAAAGAGACCATTCGCCTAGTCAAGCAGTTTTTATTCTTTTTCGAAAGATTTTTTTGAGTGCATTTATCCGTTTCTAACTGCAACACGACGCAAGTATGCAGACTGTCACGGTTCACGCGTCAGACTGCAAGTGTGCCTGAAGAAGGGAGTGACGTAGCCAGCTAGGGCCGTAGCTAGGGGCGTAGCCAGGGGCGTAGCTAGGGGCGTAGCTAGGGGCGTAGCTAGGGGCGTAGCTAGGGGCGTAGCTAGGGGCGTAGCTAGGGGCGTAGCTAGGGGCGTAGCTAGGGGCGTAGCTAGAAGCATAGCTAGATGCAGGGGCGTAGCCAGGACCCGCGCAGCGTTAAGAGGCGCACTAGAGGGAGTAATTGCGCGGGGAACGGCTTTCTTCAGTCCATTATGAAACGCTATCTTAGAGAGCTTCTTATTTTTGCATATAATCTCGGCTAAAGCGAAGTACATCGCATTCGTGACCGATTAAGGAGTGCAATGCGCTATACGTGCGCGCGGTTCTACACAAGGGCGATTTTAAAAAGCGCGCGCGCGCGTGACATCAAAGCCATTTTGTTTTTGCAGTGTCACTGCTTGTCTAGTCGCGGACACGAGGACCGCGTCATGCAACGGGCACTACAGTACTTTGCCGCCGTGGAGCCGGGGCGAGCGACCCGGAGTCGAAATCGCCAAGAAAATCCGTCGCAAAGTCCCTGGGCGAGCGGGGCGAGCACGGCAAGCCCGGCAAACTCGGCGCTAAGCCTGAAAAGTGGCTCGGCTAAATAGCTGCACGCTCGCGGAGCACGCCAAGCAGGGCACGCCAAGCAGGGCACGGCATGCAGGGCACGGCCTCCGCGACACGCCCCGCCACTGGCACTTGAATGACCACAAAGCCCTATAGCTTGTGCTCTGCGGGGCCGGGCCGGCCGGGCCGCTGTGGGGCGAGGTCGCGCGGTAGTGCACTGCCGGGCCGGGTCACCTGCGCACTACAACCCTTGACAACAACAACACCTGAAAAAAAATCATCGTCAGCTGGGCGACTTGCCGGACTCGCCCACGCAGCGTCAAAGTCACCACACCGAGCCGCTGTCGATCGGGTGGATGATAAAGGTGACAAGCCGATCAAGAGGAGAGAGAGAGAGAGAGAGATAAAAAAGGCATAAAAATATGGCAGCGATAAAGAGAGGCGATATTGAAATGGAAGGACGTGGCGCGGCGTGGGCAGCGCGAAGGTCGTCGCGGTGCTCCCAGTGTGCTTCCTTCGCGCCAACGAGGACAACGAGGCCGGCGAGCACATGGGGCGTCGCCGCCGCCGCCGCCACCGCTGCTCACTGATTCCGAGAGTCGTTTTCGTCGCAGTCTCACCCGCACCTATACGGGACGCCCGATGAGTGCGAGGGAGACAGAGCGACGAAAACGACTCTCGGAGTCGGCCTGCTGCCGGGCGGTAAGGCGGCAAGGCGTTTGGCCGTGGGAAGCCGCGTCGCCGCCTTCCCATCAGGGCCCCTTGTTCCCTCAAAGAGCCACAGCCTGCCACAGGTGAAAGAGCTAATTATATAATTCCTCGCCGGTCCACCCAAGTTTCCTGTCCAGTGCCGCCCGGCCCGGCCCGGCCTGTGTCAGTGCCTTTTGCCAACGTCATCCTCGGGGTCCTTCTCCTAGGGGCGGCGGCGCGGTGCGGCCGCAGGGGCGTGGTGCAGAGGAGCGTGTATCCGTTGCAGCTGCCGCACTGTCCCCTTCTGAACGCGCCGCGCCGCGGGTTCGCCTCCCGTCGGCGGCGGCGCACAGTGGACCAGAAGACCGAACGACGGCGGTCGAAACCCCGGACGCGTTTTGAGCTCCAAAGCCGCTAAACGGGACTCGAATCGAACGTGTGACCCCGCCAATGGATTGCTCCCCGAACGAGGAATCCATTAGTGGGGTCACACGCTCGGTTCGAGTCCTGTTTAGCGACTTGGGAGCTCAAAACGCGTCTCTGGCTCACTGTGTGGCGGCAGTGTCACTGCCTGGTTCGTCCTCCCCTTCTTTTTTGCCTTGCCGTTTGATGGCGGCCGGCGATGCGGCGTGGCGGCCAAGCACTGACCTTTCGCCGCGATCTGGTTCCGCGACGGATCGGATCGGATCGCCGGAAGAAAGTTGGACGCGTGGCGAAGCCGCGAAGCGTGGCCACACACACCTGATCACGCGAGTCAAGGCGGGGCGGGGCGGGGCGGGGCGGGGCGGGGCGGTCGCGGCCAGCCTAACGAGCCATCCGGGACACAACCGCGGCGTCCTGGTCGGCCTCTTCGCCACGCCTCACTGAACGCCGATCGGCGGGCAGGCCGCAGAGGCGTCCCCGCGCCGTGACCCCTCGACCGGGGCAGCGGACGCCGTGGACACCGTGACCTCAGCACATTTTCGGAGCGCGCAGCCTCTGCCGTCCCCCGCCGAAACCACCTCAGCCTCCGTCGCCGCCGTCCCCGCCGGAGTGAGAAATTAAAAAATAAAATCGGGATTGGAAAGATTGAAACCCGGCGGCCGGGCCGGGCGGGCGCGGCGGTCACGCCTGTCCCCTTCGACGTCATCCTGATTAATCCGCTCGTCCCGCACTCGCCACTCGCCCTGGCCGAGGCCCTGGCCGACGACGACCCGCTCCTCGTTTCTCCAGTCCGCTCAGCCACAGCGCGGCGGTTGTGCACAGTGCGCTGGACTGTCTTCCGGGCAGCAGTGTTCTGGACAGTGCACACACGGCCCTCTTTGCAAGCCATGCGCGCGCCGCGCCGGCTTCGCGTTAACTTTTGTGCCCGAGTCAAGGCGAGCGGAGCCTCTCCGCGCTGACTTTCCCACGTCCATATACAGCGCAGTGCCGTGGGCCGACCGGCCAGCCGGGGGCCAGCAGAGGATGACCCGCAGGGGCCAGCCGAGCGAGCGTGGAGCGCAAACAGCAAAAGCACGAGTCCTGTACAGTCGCAGAGACTGATTTCGGGAGAGCACAGCAGCGGTTCAGCCCCGCCCTGCGTTCAAGTTACCCTTGGGCCTCAGGGCGACGGCGGCGGGTGCGGTAGTGACAGCGACGGTGACAGCGATGGTGATGGCGATGGTGATGGCGACAGTGATGGTTACAGCGATGGTGATGGTGACAGCGATGGTGATGGCCGGGGAGCCGGCCCTCGGCACACCGCCATTCTCCGCCGCGAAACAAAAGCCACGCTCGAAATGGCTTTCCGTAAAACGTGGAAAAGCTAATAATGCAGCTGGGGCCCCGAGCGCTGCCCGCGGCGTACAACCGTGTGGTGCCACTGAGGGCCTCCACTGCAAGCAGTGCTTCTCTTGCTCTCTCGCACTCATGGGGCGCTCCGCAGGCTTCCGCAGGCGTTCCGCAGGGGTGCGAGAGAGACAGAGCGAGGCATCGGGCCGCTGGAGCGCGCTGGAGGCTCCAGCTCGCCTCTTCATTAAATTATTCCGATCCATCACGGACTGGGAGCTGCTGGAGCTGCTGGAACTGCCGCTGGAACACGGGCGGGCAATATGGCGCGCTGGCCACCGCTCTCCCTCTCCATCTCTCTCCGTTCCCAGACTCCAGTTTGGATTCCAGTCAAAAACTTTCAAGCGCCACCACCGCCGCCCATAAAACCGGCAGACTGATTCTGAGAGTCGTTTTCGTCGCTCTGTCTCTCTTGCGCCTTTACGCGGGACGCCCCTTGAGTGCGAGAGAGACAGACTGCCTTCGCGTGGCGTGGACATCTCGCGAACCGTCCCGTGGGACCTCGGCTGGAAGGCGGAGAGGCGAGGCGTTGTTGGCAACAACGGGAATAATTCAATTTGGGAATCGATTTCCGCTCTCTGTTACACTTGGAGGTTCAAGGCCGGCGCGCCGGTCCGGTACCCAAGCCGGTACCTCACAGAGCGACAGAGAGGCCGACAGCCCGTCCCGTCCGCGTCCGTCCGCGTCATCAGGCCCTAATGGAGCATGGAGCTCATGGCGGGGCGCGGCGGCGCGGCGCTCCGGAGCCCCAAAATATAATTACGAGTCGTGGATGTCTTCATTACGAAACATGATGGCGGTGCGGAGGTCCGAGCGCGGAGCGTACCGCCGTGCAGTGCACCGCCACGGCCAGCAGGACGGCCAGCCGGAGAGAGGAAAACTCAAATCGTTTACTCGAAGCATTTCCACCGCCACGCGACACCACGCACGCGAGCCGACCGCCGACCGCGCCGCGGGGCTGACCTCTCCCGCGACCTGCGAGTGTGTGGGTCTGTGTGTGTGTGGCTAGACGCGCTTGAAAGGGCCCCCGAGGCCCCATCACGCCCCCGTACACAGCGCGCCACACCGCGAGAGGGAGAGAGAGAGCGCGCGACAGAGAGGGGCTACTCCACGGCTGCAGAAGCCCAACTGTCTGGAGGAGGTAATTAATTGCTTCTTGTCCTGCAACGCGCCTTGGAGGGGCTCGGCCAGGCTCGGCGGGGCTCGGCGGGGCGGCGGGCGCACTGCGAACTTCCAATTGGCGGCAACACGGTGACAGCGGCAGCAGCAGCGACTGCACTGGTAGGTGGCGGGGCGGGGCGGGGCGGGGCGTGGCGGGGCGTGGCGGCCGACGTTTTAATTAGCGATCTGCAGCCGCGGCGTGGCGTGGCGTATGGCCGTGATCGCCACTCCAATCTGGGGCGATCAAGAGCTGCCCCGAGCCGCACTGCCCACTCGGCCGCACCACTGTCGGGGTGGGTGGGCTGCGCGGCACGCCGCCGAGGCCCTCGAGGCCCTGCCGCTGCAGTGCCGCTGCACTGCCCCGCGTTGCCGCCAAGGCCGCGCGAGCCAGCCGTCGCGACGCTGGCGCCAAGGGCGTCGCCACTCTGCAGCCCCGCCATGCAGCGCCACGTCGCGCTGCTCGTCCTCTCCGTCGCCCAGATGGATGGCCGATAAGGCGACCATCAGATCCCCGGGCGATACAGCTGGAGAGCGCCTGGACCAGTCCGACAGTCCCACGTTCCTTGACCTCGGCGACAGCCATGCGACAGCCGAGCCGGCCCGGCCGTTTTTACGGCCTGGTCGATCACCCATGCCCACGGCATGCCCAGCAGGGCGGTGCCAGGGCAGCGGGCCCAACGAGGGAAACCGTCATCGCCGTGCTGACTGCTTCATCCCGTCCAATTAGACGGCCGGCCGAGCAGAGCGCCGAGTGGCAACCCTATATATAGCCTGCCCCCGCGGTCGCGCTCGCGCCGGCCCCCCACGTCTCGCGGCTCGGACTAGGGTTGCCACTCACCCAAAAATGCGTTCGCTCGCTCGATTTGCGGCGCGTTTTCCGCGCGGCCGTCGTCATTTTCGTTGCGGTTTCGCCGCTTCGGCCGTCGGACGCGTCCCGTCCGGTTTGACGGCATGACAAGTGGTCCCCGGGTGTCCGGCGGCCGGCCGGCCAGTGGCGGGGGCCCCCTGGCCTGCCCCCTGACCCGCCCGGCCCCGACGGGGAGCTCCGGGGGCTCCGGGACGGTCCACGACGGCCCGGTGAACCCAATTAGGAGAGCAATGTGGAGGGGGCCACCTTAGGCCGCCCGGTCCAAAGTCCGGCAGTCCGGCGTCGTCGTCGCGCTGGTCGTCCTGGTCGCCGCGTCGCGGACCGTCCGAGAGACCGTCCGAGGGACCGTCCGTCCAGCGGAGGTCGGGACGAGGCGACGAGGCGGTCCCAGAGAAAGTATCACACTGATCGGCCGGACCGGGTTCGACCGTTCGGGCACCGCCAGCGCCGCGCCAGCTACCCGTTCGACAGCACGGCGGACGACGACGTCCGCGAGAGCGTTTTTTCTCGGGCTACGGTTTGCCTAAGCCTTGGCGCGGCCGCGCCGTAGTGGCGACCGCGATAACGACCTAAGTGATACATTTCACTTCCCCGGCCCGCCCCGGCCCGCCCCGCCAGGCCAGATCCACTGCAGATTAACTCCCGAACCGAATCGGCGAACCTGATACGCCGGATGGCAGCCGAGGCCGCCGGGCCGCTCTAATGCTCCGGGAGTAACCCAAGATGCGCCCCGGCGACATGTCAGCTGCGTCGCGTCGCGCTGCGTCGCCTAGCGCCCGGCTGCGCCCGGCCAGCCCGCAAGTGCAGCGGGTTATAGACCGGGTCCCGGGCCAATTCGCGCGCCGGCCAGGCAGCACCGTGCCAGGCAGCCAGGCGGCGGGACGGGAAAAAAATAAAGTGACGCGTAACTCACGAGGCGATTGCGAACCCGCGGCGCGCTGGCGCGTCAAGCTGGCGCGTCAAGCTCACCTGGAACCAGAAAGATCAAACCGTTAGATCGCCCGTAACAACAACGTCTCTATCACAACACGCAGTCGGGAGCACAAAAGCGGCAGCAGCGGCAGCACAGCGAGGTGTCTCCGTGAGGCACTTCATCTACAGAGAGAGAGAGAGGTCTCGGTACGGGGCCGCGCTGCGAGGGAGACAATCAAAACAACAATAAAATTAGGCACGCCGCAGCGCAGCAGCATGGCCAAGCATGGCAGCATCCACTCCGGGACCTGGAAACCCTAATGGGCTCACACTTATCGAGATTATTACCTGTCTTGACCCCGGGCCGTGGGCCGAGGGGCAGGCCGACGGGGACTGGCCGGGGAGGACGGCGGCAGACTGATTCCGAGAGTCCTCTGTCTCTCTCGCGCCCACTGGGGACGCCCCGTGGGTGCGAGGGGGACGGAGCGACGAAAACGACTCTGCCTTTACGGCCGTCCGGCCAGGCATGGCCGGGCGGTGACAATTAATCCGATAGGAGAAAGGGCCGAGGAATGCCTGAGTGCGCACGGCCGGTGCACTGTCGGTGCGCCTTGCACTGCCTTCCAGTGTGCTCGCGCATGCACAGGCATTCGGCGATGCAATTACTGCAGCCGGACCTTCGATTCGACCGCCGCGCGCCGCGCTCCGGACCTCCGAGACCATCACGACCATGAAGACGTGGCCGGAAGCACTTCGTCAACTGTCGGGGTGACGCCACGGGCCGCCAGGTCCCCGTCGAGGCCCTCCGGGTCCACGGGACGCCCCCGAGGGGTCGGAAGGGTCGGACCCCTAAGGGTCTTCCTTGTCTTGATAAGGTTTCACACGGGTCAGATAGGGCGACGCGCCGACCCCGGCTGTCTCTCGGTCCCAACGGCGCGGGCAGCACCAATCAGGCACACCTATCTCACACTTTTTTAGGAGATTCCCCCGCTGCCTTTTAGGAGGAAAAGGTCTCCGTGGCGCGGTCCGGGCGGGGCGGGGCGGGGCGGGGCGGGGCGGGGCGGGGCGGGGCGTGAATCGACAGAAAGAGTTGTCACTCGGCCGATGGATAAATACGGCGGGGGCAAGGAAGGGCGTTCGGCCCCCAAGTTATCCTTGCGCGTCCCCTCAAATCACGTTTAACACCTTGCGCCCCGCCTCGCCCCGCCCCGCACCGCCCCGCCCACACACCGCACGACGTAATCCTTCACACGTACAGAATCAATCTCCCCGATGGGGATAAACGTCACCGGACCGGCTCGGCTCCGGCCAGGCCCGTCCTGCCCCGGCCGTGGCTCCGCGGCAGGCTGGCCGGCCACCACACTGGCCACCACACTGGCCACCACACTGGCCACCGCCAGCACTTGAACACGGCCGTCGACGCGACGCGAGGCGACGCGAGGCGCTGCTGGAAGACCGCGGCCGGAACGCCTCCAGTTCTCCAGAGTTCTCCAGCGGGCCCGCCCCGGGCCACAGACATTGTCCACCGTCACACATCGAAACAACAACAAACGGCGAAACAACACGGCCGGAGTACACGGGGGAAGTACACCGGAAAGAGAAGAAAAGCAAAGTGGACGGCTCAGAGAACACACACACACACACACAGCGGCGAGGCGCGCGGTTGGGCACACGACGCCACCGGCAGCGACCAGGCCGGGTCGAAGGTCAGCGCGCGCGCGCACACACACACTCACACACGCACGCACGGCGTACAGGTGCGAGGCCTAACAGGCCGGCCACCTACTAATCACCGGGTCTAAGCCGCAGAGAGGAAACCACACCGTCCCCTCCCCGAGGGAGGGGCCGTCCGCAAACGCGATGCAAACAAGGCGAGCGCCACGCCTCGCTCTGTCTCTCTCGCACCCGCACGCGACGCGAGGCGCGAGCGAGTGGGAGGGAGGGAGAGAGAGACAGGTGGCCGGCGGCCGTGGCCCCGGAAGCGACACTGCGGGGCCGCCGGGGCCCGAAGGCGTAACGCGGTCTCGCGCGATGTCATTATTTCGGCCGATACGCGCGGCGAGGCGAAGGCCGTGCAGGCCGTGCGGGCCGAGCAAGACACGCCGCGGGCATTGTCTATTGTTGTGAGACTGAGACGGCGGGACGGGCCGGGAGGGCCGGGACGGGGCTAAGCGTTAGCGGTCACCTGCTAACACACACACTAACGCGCAACGCGCAGCGCGCCGCACTGAACGAGGCAGCAGACCGATTCCGAGAGTCGCTCTGTCCCTCTCGCAGCTATATGGGACGCCCCATGAGTGCGAGAGAGACAGAGCGACGAAGACGACTCTCGGAATCGGTCTGCAGCGGCCTGGCAGCGCTCGCGCGCCGTGACGCGACGACGGCGTCGCCCCGAAAGTGTCCCGCGCCGCGGCCGGGGCCGAGCGTGTTTACACTGTTATCCATGGCCTGCAAGGGCGCGGCCACTGTAAAAAAGTCAACTTCAAAGAAATTACCAGGGAGCCGCACTGTAAGTGTAACCCGGACGCTCGTTACAGTGCCCTCGCACGGTGACACACAGCGCACGGCCCCGCACGGCACGCGTGGAGATGATGAGGCCCTCCGTGACGTCACGGCGCGAGATTTCGAACGCGATATAGACGGCCGGCAGGGAGAGCGGTGTAGTAGCGCCACACCCGCGCACGCAGCGGCACGCCGACTGACTCCGAGAGTCGGGTCTCTCGCACCGGTGCGGGATGCCACATGCGTGCGAGAGAGAGGGACAGACAGAGCGTCCGCGGCGCCCGCACTGGAAGTGACTGGAACGCGGTCGTTCCCAACGCCGCAGTCCCACGCCGCGCACGCCGGGCACGGCTTCCGCTTTAATCCGACGCCACTGTAACGCCGCTCCACTCGTCATCGCCGGTGAGTAATGATTGGCCTGACCTTGCGTGGCCCTGGCCCCGCCGCGACGCCCTGGACCCTGGACGGAACGCCTGGACGCCCTCCACTGCGTGGCCTGGATGCGGCCGTCTCGACACCTCTACCGCGGACGGTCTGCCTGCCTGCCTGTCTGTCTGTCTGTCTGTCTGTCTGTCTGTCTGTCTGTCCGTCCGCGGACAGACGGGCAGCTGCTAATGAGCCTCTTCACGGCAGCCTAGCCGGACGGGTCACAGCGTCACAGCAGTGTCTTGTGGTCGGTGTCTTGTGAATGAGGTTGACACGACCCTGCCGCAGTGCAGAGCCACGGTGCCGTAGGCTGGCGAGGCGCCTGCACTGTGAGTACGGTAAGTACGGCCCGCAGCAGCCACAGACAAAGGCAGCCAAATCTGGACACTAATCCGCCCACCTGCACCGAGGCGATGCGGCGATGCGAGGTACGGTACAGCGAGGCCGTTCACCCCACACAGTGTGTCACACACCCCCCGTGAGCCTCACCGACCTGCCGGAGGCGCGCAGAGACTTGAGGGGTGGTGGCGGCCCAGAGCTACCCAGCCAGAGCGCGCGCGGTATGCTAGTACTCCCCTACACTGCTAGCGAGTGCTCGCCGGTCCTGTTCACCACATCCCCCGCCAGACCGCGGCCGCCCCGCCCCGCCCCGCCTCGCTTGCCCCGGCCCTTAACCTCTTCCCGCTCGGCGCGTAATTCGACCGCAAAAGTCGATCTGGGGTCGAGTGGTCGATCGATGTATCGCGCCGAGGCGGATGCACACTGCAAAGCCGCGAGTCCGCGAGGCGGAGCGGCCAAGCGCGGCGGAGCGCGGCGAAGCAGTCTCGTCTCGTTTTCGTTTACTTTGGGTGGGAAAACGTTGAAAATTTCACTGTCTAATTTTGTTTTTGAGCTGCAAGGTTACGCTTACGACACACTGTAAGCGACCTTTGCGCTGTCAAGCGCTGGTCTTCCCTGGTGGTCCTGGAGGCAGTGTACCCGACCCGCGGCGCAGATTGAAACCTTGAACTTGCCAGCTTTGGTTGTCGCTGGGCGCGGCGCGGCGAGGCGCGGTGCGGCGGGGGCTTACACGGCGACGGGCGCACGAGGGGGGGGGGGGGGGCTCGCTCGCTAAGCGACCCGGAACGGCCCGGAACGCGAGCACGGCGTCAGAGGTCACCGAGTCATACGCCGAGCGAGCCGAGCAGAGAGGGGCCCAACGCGCGGCCGAGCCGAGCCGAGCCGTGCGGGTCGAGCCGAGCAGGGCCGGGCCGAGCCGGGTCCGGCCGGGCTGACATCGACATGTCACGGGGGGTCACCAACCTGTGGGACCTGTGGGGACCGGCCGGCCACCCGGACGGCGGACGCCCTGGCGAGGCGAGGCGGGCGGGCCCTAAGCCCATTCGAGCAGCACAGGCAGCCCGGCGTCCTGCAGGCCCTCTTGCTCCACGTCGTCGTCCTGCTAGTCCTGCTCGCACCCTGGCCGCCACCCCCGCCTAATGCGGCTTTCCCCCAGAAGTGCTGAGCATCATTGCTAAGCGGCCCAAAGCGGCTCTGCCCGGCCGGCCCGGCCCTTTGACAGGCTGCCTCACGGGCTGCCTCACGGGCTGCCTGACAGCGGACGGGGCAGCGTGTGTCCGCCGTGCTGTACTACCGCACTGAGCTGCACGCCGAGCTAAGCGTTTTCCTGCGAAGCGCGAAGCCCGTCCCGTGCGTGGGAGGGAGCGGCGCAAACAACGCCCCGGCCACCTTGCACGGCACGAGAGAGACAGAGAGAGAGGTCACGCGGGGTGAGCGCCGGCGCGCCAGACCTCCACGCCTGCAGCTCCCTCTTCCCGCGGCAATCCTCGCCGCTGCGGCGTCCGGCCGTCCCGGCGCCGCAGTCCAAGGCTCGTAATTTGCAACATTTTGCCTCGGCCGTTAACTTTCATCCGAAACCGCCGCAGCCATAAACGCAAACGCCCGGCGGCCCGGCGAACTGCATACTTGTTTCCAGAGTAGCGGCGCCGCTGTTCGGACGGACGGCGCTCCGACCGGCCCGCCGCCCCGCACGGCGCGGCCGGGGTCACAGGTCGCGTGCTGGGCTGCCCGGCGGCCCCACGGCCCGGTGCACCGCGGGCGGTGGACGAGACGAGTCCAGAGCGCGGCCGGCAGCCCACCTCGTACAGTACACGACAAAAAATTACTTTCAAAAAGCGACTTTTTTCATGGGCTTTGTTCCTTTTTAAAAATATTCCTAATTCCTTTAATAGCGCGGGAAATGCTAGTGTCGGGCCGCGGCATGGCACGGCGAGGCGGTTGGTGTTGATAATGGCGCTGGTGTCACCCCCCCCCCCCCCGGCGTGTGTTTTCTCGGCTAATTATACGGCTCCTGGGGAGTTTTCTTTACTTTCACGCAACGAGGCATATTAATTCAGCGGAACAGCGACGCGATGCCGAAGAGGAGCGCTTTCGTCGCTCTGTCCTCCTCGCACTCGCGGGGCGTCGCGGCTCCGCGCGCGGGTGCGAGAGAGACGGCGGCCGGCCGGCCGACGCTCGGCGGCTCTTCTACCGCGCGGCTCCCCAAAACGTGGAAAAGGAGTGGAGATGCTTATCTCTGTGCTGCTGACCCCCGTGACCGTTGACCCCCTGACACCGGCCGGCCGGCCGTCTGACAGAGACAGACATATGCACTCCCCGCTCGGGGCATGCTCGGGGCAGGCTGGGAGCCGTCAGTCCAGTTGGTCACGGCACCCGAAGCCATCAACGACCCTCCCGATTTCAGCAGCAGAGCAGCAACACACGAGCCTCGGATTGAGTTTTGAAACGGGAATCAGGAATCGCTTTGCCGGGGAAAAGAGAGAGACGCCACTAAAATCCGTCATTTCGTCAAGTTACGGACGTCATGGAGCGGTGCACTGCGCTGGCTCCGCGACTGACTCCGCCACGGCGCACCTGGAATATAAAGTCGTCCCGTCCCGCCGAGCCGCAGCGGACCGCGGCGACACGGAGACGGCCCGGTCGCCTCGATGACGACATCCCCGGCGTTGGCGGGAATTTCAAACCGGCGACTCCCTTGCCCTGCACTGTGAGTCCGAGTGCTGGACGTCCGGCCCATAACCCGGGCCGTAAATCGGAGCGCCGACGCCACGATGGTGGCGACGCGTGGCGGCACTTCTAGGTACTACCGTCCACCGCCCTGTAACGACAAGCAATCTCCCTTCCGAGGCGCCGTTCGCTCTTCGTTTTTGTTTCGTTTTACACTGCAGTTTCTTGCCGCCGCTTCGCCAGTGGTGGTGGGCGTTTAGGCTTTCTCGTTAGCAGTGTGCGCGCGAGCCGCGGTGACTCCGCGACCTCGACGACCCGACCGTCAGCGCAAAACGCAAAAACAATGACCTTCACAACTGGGCACTCTGAGGAAAGCCAAGTCAAATCAACAACCAGGTTAGTTCTTTCTGTAGAATCTTACTTCAGAACTCATGAGGCACACTCTTAGTTCTAATGATATCACCAAAGAAAACCCACCGAGTTGTCTCGACTTTTTCCCCAGTGGTTGCAGGTTTCATTTACGCGAACGAGTGCGCCCTTTCGGCCCCCACACACGAGCCCCGCATTAATCACGCACTTTGCCGAAGCCCCGCGAAAGTTATAAATTATCATCCGCATATTATGTTGCGAATGTTGCGGGTCGGGAGGAAAAAGCATGAGGAGGAAGCAACGCACGCACGAACACACGCACGCAGCGAGACAGGGAACCCGAGACCAAAGCAACCAAGGCAGGCAAAAGGCATGGCATCGATACAAGATATCGGCCGACGATCAGTCGCCGCTGCTGCTGCCTCTGCTGCCCGGCCTGGTCGGTGTGTCGGGGTTCGGCGCGGCTCGGCGCGGAGGGTTCGCACGCAGGACGCAGTGCAGTGCCACGCACCAAACGAGTGCAAATAAAGGAAAAAGAGCGGCCAGTTGTTCCAGCGGCAGTCCAGTCTTCCAGTGCAGTGCCAGCGGCGCAGGGCCGAGTGACGAACCTGTCTTGTTACTGTCGACTTGCCCGTCCGTCCGTCTGTCTGTCTGTCTGTCTGTCTGTCTGTCTGTCTGTCTGTCTGTCTGTATGTCTCGTCCGTCCGCCACGCCGGTCCGCGCTCCGCATTGATATCTCCACTGCCTTGTTAGCATGCCTCACGACGGCCGGACGGCGTCCAGGACGGCGTCGAGGCGCTCCAAACCGTGAAAAAGTTGCCCCTCGAAGCGCAGCGATGCACACGCACACACACTAACACACAGGAGGAGGCAGTGCTAGAGAAAGCACGCCGTCATGGCGGAAAAATACACGTCGTTTATACATTTTTTGCGGCTTCGCCGGCCTGCTCTTTGCGCGTCGCCCGGCGTCGCCCCCGCCGTCGTCAGCGCCGAGGCCGCCGTCGTGGCCGTGATGCCCCGGACCGCCAGGACGGCCGCGCGCCGCGCAGCTGGCCTTGCACCCCGAGAGGCCGAGGGGCCGAGAGGGTGACCCTTGTAACCCTAGATGTGGATCGGGTCGGAATGCAGGGCGGCCACTGCCGGGCAGAGCGGCCAGCAGCAGGGCGAGCAGGGCGAGCAGGGCGGGTATCCCGTTCCAGGGGAACATGGCCCGGCCGTCGAGCCCAAGCACCAGGCACTAGCACCAGGCACTAGCACCAGCCCGCCGGCGACCTCCGGGACCCCCGCGTGTCTTTTCCAGTGAGCGATGACCGTTGACCCCGTGCGGGCCCCGCGGCCTGGGGGCCTGGCCCCGCGTAGCGCCGCGCAGGGCATGGCGGCCTGGCCTTTCCAAGGGCCTTTCCCCCGCGGCCGGGGCCCGCACGGCCCGCAGGGTCGCCGACAGGACCGAGGGCAGACACTGTAGGTCGCGCTTCGCGCCCAGGCCTGGGCCCCAGCCCGCCGCAGGGCAGCGCAGGGTGGCCCCCGGTGGCCCCGGGGCCCATGCGGGCAGGGCGCGGTGACCTGGCGGCGACCTGGCGGCCCTCGCCGGCGTGCCCGCATCGGGCGAAGCGAGGCGCGGGGCAGAGTTCACCGCCACAAAACGAAACACACACCGCGGCGTCCGTGATTAGATTTTATTTTGGCTCCGGCTTTAGTACTTGCGGCAGGAGGCGAGCCAGGCGAGCCGCGCCCCTCCAGCAAGCCCCCAGCCCCCCTTGTGTTTTATCCCAAAGTACCCAAAGCAGCCGGGCGAGGCGACGCGGCGACGGCGAGCGACTTGGCCGGGGCGGTGCGAGGGGCGACGGGGAGGGGGGGGGGAATAAAAACATCCGCTGAACGTGTTATGTCTCTCTCCACACGGCACATGGACGGGGCAAGACGGCAAGACACAAAATGGCCAAGAGCAAAGGTCAGTCCATGCCGTGCCGTGCCGTGCCCTGCACTCCCCTGACTCGGCGCACTGCCGCACAGCCGCACTCTGGACCAGGGACCGGCTGGCCTGCGCTGCGCTGGTCCGCCAGGTCCCTGGTCGCCGGCCGGCCGGCTGGCCCGACAGCCTTCGGGCCGCTTGGGCCCCTCGCCCCTTGCCCCCTGGGCCCCAGAGGCCCCGCCAGGCCCCGCCAGCCCGGGCTGCATTCGCCGCATTACACGATGCCACTGACGTCGTGCCATAAACCAGGCGGATTCGCAAATCGTCGCGCCGCCGCGCCGCCGAGCCGTCGCGATGTCTCTCTCGCACTCACGGGGCGTCCGGCATGGGTGCGAGAGAGACAGCGCGACGGAACGACACTTCGGAATGGCTCGGCGGCAGCAACGTGGTACACGACGCAGAGTGACGCGACCAGCGCTTTTGCAGTGTAGTGCCTGTCACGTCACTCTAAGTCGTCATTTTCGTAATCTCGCATACTTCTTAATTAATCGGACAGCGCTGCTCAGGGCGCGTATTCGCCCGGCTGCCGTATACTTTCGCTTTTATTTTCAGGGAAGCTCGCGACGGCCACAACACGTCTTTTTGCTGTTTATTTTTTGCACTCTTGAAAAAAAAAAGCAAAGAGGTCGTCCATTCCCTTTTATTTTTTGGGCAACGATCTGAAGTATGAGGCTTGCACCTAATGTCACTGGCGCAACCCAAAGAGTTGAGGAATTTGCACTTCCCGGAAATATAAAGGACGAAAACTGTCCCTTATTTGGGGGAGAACAAAAGAAATGCTACAAAAATGAAACGAAAAAAAATCGTCCGTAATTGACCCGGGGGCTTTTCGACGGGGCAGGAGTCTTCTGAGAACGAGACCAAAAAAGAGAAGGGCCAGAGAGGGGGGGGGGGCAGTCCGCGCTGGCCGTAGCCCTTCCCCGGCCAGGCAGTGCCAGGCAGCTGCTCGGTCCTGGAACCCTTGCCCTCCAGAAAGGGACACGGCGGCACGGCGGACGCGCGGCCTCGGCTAACGCCTGATCAAGCAGGAAAGGGTAGGGCCGAGGCAGGGCCGAGGCCGAGGGTCCGACTGTTTGGCCTCGCGTCTGGCACAGGCAGTCATTGTGTGTCTCGTCGGTCTCGTCGGACTCGTCCAGCAGCCGGACAGAGAAATCAAAACATTCCTGGGTCCCCCAGCGTCGCCAGCCCTCCGTCGTCGACGAGCCCTGCAGCAATTAGCTGATGACGCAACCCGCGAGGCGCGCCTGCACCCAAAAACTTGTCAACCTTCCCAACATTTCGTTTTGTTTTCGGCTGCTTTCCGAGCGGCGACAGTGCGGCGACCACACGGGGGGCCGCGCCGCGAGTGCGACAGAGACAGAGCACGCACGGTGCACCGGAAGCGGGCTGCCAGAGCCGCCAGCGCGGCGCGCCGCCGCGGTCGCGAATCGTGGCCGGCCTGGCACTGGCGTGACCTCAGGGCGACAAAGTAGTGACAAAGTGGCCGACGGCACTGCCATCTGGCGCCGTGTCAGTCGCTCTGTCACTCTCCCACCTGCAGGTGCGGGACGCCCCGTGAGTGCGAGAGAGAGAGAGAGACCTGACGCGACAAAAACAACTCGGAATCAGTGCGCCCGCAGCCGGATGGACCGCGCGGAGGCACGCGCGCCGAAAACAGGCGCCCCGCCGGGCCGTTCGAACGCGCAAACAGCTCGCCGATGACCGCCGCCGTCACACCGTCCGCACACCACACTGGAGGAAATTAACTTCCACGCCCACCGAGTAGTGCGTCGGGTACAGCACGGCGAGTCGCCTAATGGCTTCGGTCTTAAATCTAGGGGCGCATGGCGCCGCATTGCGCGCGGGAAGCGCCTTTCACACCTCGGCCGGAAGGAAGGCCCTGCCTCTGTGTGTGTGTGTGTGTGTGTGTGTGTGTGTGTGTGTGTGTGTGTGTGTGTGTGTGTGTGTGTGTGAGTGCCCATGTGTGAGTGTGCGAGCGCCCGTGCGCGCAGCAAGGTGGGTCTTGCGCCACGCTACGCGCTACGCCTCGTGGTTTATTTGCCCCTGCCTACGGCTACTGCGCGGCCGCGCGGCTAGGCGGCTACGCCAATGCCGCTAATTAGCCCTCTATTACTTAACAATTAAGTGGCGAGATAACGTCCGCGCCCTCCCCGACGCGGCCGGGACCGCGGCCAGGACGACGGCGGCGGGGAGCGGCGAGCCAGCAGCAGCAGCACCGCGTCGGCGGCGAAGATATGACAGCCTTTGGAAATAATGTTTCATAAAGTCACGACCTCGTTCCGGACGCTTTTTTTTTTTTTTTTTGCCCTCCTCGCTCCTTGTCTTCATCTCCCCGAAGGCCGGGCGGGCGGCGTCGTCGTCCTCGCGGCACTTTGGGGCTACTTTGGGTAAGAATAGCCCGCCCTGGCGGTGCACTGGCGGTGCCATGGGCGTCAATGGCGCGGCGAGGAACGCGGCCCTGGAGAGACCCTGGCCGGGGTCACTGCAGGTATGCACCATTATTGCGCTTATACAGTGCAGGTGCATGCCCTCCATGGTGGGTGCCCCTCCGGGCCTCCACTCTCCTCCAGCACCCCGACAACAACGCCGAGAAGGACCACCGCATTCTGGGTCACCGATCTCGTGGACAGCCGTCAGGGCGTCACAGCCAGCAGCGCCAATCGCCCGGCCATCCAACCCCCACCCACCGAAAAAACAGCAAAAAGCAAGAGGAGAACAAGAACACTGTAAAAGAGTTGACCGGGCTGCCGAGCACACTGTGCATCGCAGTGGCGTGGCGTCGCACCCACGCCGGCCCACGCACCTGCCGCGTTGTTTGGACGTCCCGGACACCGCCTGCGGCTGCGGCTCGGCCTGCGGCTCGGCCTGCGGGCCCTGCACGCTGCAGCACCCCGCAGGCATATTCCGAGTCGCCCCATCTCTCTCGCCCACATGGGGCATCCCGTAAGAGAGCGAGAGAGACAGAGCGACGGAATGAACCTGTTGGCCGGCCAGCCTCAGCAGGCCAGCCGTAGGCGAGGGCCGGCCCGGGGCGGAAGGATTCGTCAACACATTCCCCCGCGTGTTTATGTACCCACGCCCCCTGGACGCCGTGGCCACGACGCGGGCCCATATTAGTCCAACAACATCCGACGAGAGAGACAGACGAGGTGTGTTCCGATGTTGACGCACCGGCGATATTTGGAGTCCTCGACCGGCCACGGTTGCCCCGCACACTGATTCTGAGCGTCGTTTTGGTCGCTCTGTCTCTGTCGCACTCATGCGGCGAGAAAGCGAGAAAGACAACGGCGGGCAGTCCGAGCCACGGCAAAACACGACCCGGCACGGCCACCGGAGACAAGTCGGGAGTCAGCGCACCCCTCGTCGTCGTCCTGGTCGTCCAGCTTCATGCCTGCCTCTGTTGTCCCGCCGCGTCGCAACACGCGAGTGACACTCAAAAGGCGCGGATAACGGTCTGCAGGGCCCAAGGACGGGACGTCACGCCGCGTACATTCATTTCGATCCGCGGATTAAAATTTCCGAAAAAGTGAGCGGAATAAGGCAGGGCGGCCATGCCGCAACCGCGCCGTGCCGAGCACAGTGTGCCGAGCCGGGTCGGGCCTCGCCTCGCCGTGCCTCGCCTCTCGACCTGACTAGCCAAGACGAATTACGGCGAGGAAAGGCACTTTTACAACACCATTACACACAAAGTCCGGAAGAGAGAAGGTCGCTTGTATAAAAAGGAACAAATTGTGTTGAGTCATTTGCAGGCCCGGCTCGGCCTGACCCTCTATTTCGACCCGACAAAGGTTGCCCCCGCCTTTTGCCGGCCGCCTCAAATTGGGCCACGGCGCGCGGGGACGGCGGGGACGGCGGGGACCTGAGAGGGGAGGGGAAGGGGGACCGCCATCAGCCTGACCTGAGGGACCTGGGGGCCGGGGCATGCCGGTGGCCATGCCGGGGCCCCGAAAGGTCGCAGGCAGGGGTCGGCGAGCAGGCCGAGCAGGCCGTGACCCCTGCCGGCCTCACCGCCATTCCGCCTGTCGCGTCGCCTGTCCACGGCGTCCACGGCGTCCACGGCAGCGAGCCGCCAAATCTCGATCGTCACAGTCCGGGAGCGACGCAGCGACACGCCGACACCAGGATGATGACGCCTGTCCCCGGCACCTCCCCGCCGTGCCTCCCGCCATCCGGTGCGGCCAGGCAGGCTGCACAGTGTGCCTGCACGCTGCACCTCGCTGCACGCCCATTGAGCCACACGTCGGGGGGTTATGATATGCAGCGGGGCTTTTGAGGAATGATGCGCCAAGCGCCCCAGCCGCGCGGCCAAGGCCCCATCCCATCCGCCCCGACGGGCAGAAGCCCAAGGCCGTGTGAAAATTAGCCGTGACCAATCCCATTCCTTTTCCCCCCGAGACGCCACCGCGCCACCGTGAGGCACTGCAGCGGCGGGCGCAGGGCTCAGCGCCTCGCAGCGCCTCGCAGCGGGCACCAGAGAACCGCGGGAACAGCGCGCAGCGCATCAGGAGCACGTCAAACAAGTCATCAATCAAGCGCAACATGCGTCTGCCCGTTTGCCCCCGCCGCCCGGCCCGGCCGGCCCCGGCGCACCTCCACGACGGCGACCTGGTGCGGGTGTCCGGCCCGGGGCACTGCTTGTTGGCGACCGCGTCCACGGCCGCATAACGCGGCGCGTAATCGCAGCCAGCACGTCATATCGCGGCGGTACAGTGTACGCACCGCCAGCCACCACGCCGCCAAGCAGTACGACGCTGAATATGCAGGGCACCGCCACGCCGCCACGCCACGCGGTGAAGAGCACGCCGTTCGCGGAATGGTTGGAGGGGCGCGCGCGGAGCAGGAGGGCACAACACCCTCTCTCCCTCTCTCTCTATCCCACGCACGCACGCACGCACGCGGCCGCGTCGATCGGGCCGGCAAACACTCCGACAAGTGAGCTGGAACCGTTCGCGTCGAATGCGCGTTCGGTGCATTCAAATTCCGACGGCGGCGCGGCGGCGGCGCGGGGATCGGTTCTTGTTATTCATGGCGTGGGCCGGCCGGGCTGACGTCTGGCCCTGCACCTGTTGAACTTCGGCCCCGGTCAAGGCGAAGGCGCGCCGGGGCGGGGCGGGGAGGGGCGGCCCGAAAAACTCACAGCATTCCATGACGTCCAGCACGCCGTGCTTGTCCTGGTCAATCTTCCGCGCGGGACAGCTGCACCCGCCTGCACCTTGCAGCGTGTCATCCGCCCCGCCCCGCCCCGCCCCGCCCCGCCCCGACACCACACGCGATCCGCGCGCACACGCACAGCGCCGCACTGCGCGGTGGGGGGATCGGCTAATGAGTGCGGGGGTAATGCTGCGAAGTTGCAGAATTATGGCGCAAATCAGATTTAATTTAATTTCAAATGGGCAGTGAGCAGCACTAATGATGACCAGGCCTACCGGCCGCGGCAGGGGGGCGCGCGGCGCGGCGCGGCCGGCCGGCCACATATCGTACGAACACACCGAGGCGGAAGGGAGGAAGGGGCAGGGAAGAGGTCGGCGAGGAGGCACACTGTATGAGCTGGCCGCCCCGGCCGCCCCTCTCCCCGCGCCGCGACTACCGTACAAGGCGGACCCGACAAGTTGCCGATCGTTTAGGCGTGGTATACGTTATTGCAACGCGAAAACGCCATACAGCGACCGGCGCAGCGCGCAGCGCATCGCGGCGACGGTCGACCTCACGGGTACCTCACGTCCCGCCGGATCAAAGAGAATCAGGGGAATCAAGAGCGGCAGGAGAATGAAGAATGCTGCCGCCGCGTGCCGCATTCCCCGCGCAGGCCTTGGAGGCCCTATTCTAGGAAGACGCCGTCATTTCGCCGCTATAAAAAGCCCGCGCGATAAATTCCGCCAAAGTGCGCCGCCGCTCAGTCGCTCTGTCTCTGTCGCACTCGCGGGGCGTAGCGTCGGCGTGCGAGAGAGACAGAGCGACGCGAGCCGTTCGGATCGGCCCGCCGGACGCACTCGCTGCGCTCGGCACCGCCTCGGCCTCGGCACGCATGGCCGGCAGCGGGAGCGGGCGTCCCATCGCCATGAATCCATAACTGAACCGCGATTATTTGTACTTTTTTTCGGCGAGTGGCGGGAAAATAAATCAACATTTCCAGCGTGTTTTTCCGGCCGCGTGCGTCATTTTGCACGGGCAGCGCGCGTGCAGCCCGTCACGCTGCAAGGCACGCGCGTGCGTGCGTGGCACGGCCGGTGCAGGGCCAGCACGGCCAGCACGGCCCGGCCGCTGCGCGCGGCATGCGTGTGGCGCACGCCCCACATTTCCACCCCCGCAGGCTGCAGTCGCTCTGTCTCTCTCGCACTCCTGGAGCGCCCCGTAGGGGTGCGAGAGAGACAGAGCGACGGAATCACAGTGTGCCTCGAGGCGGAGGCGAGGGCAGCGAGACAGCGGCGCCGCGGCCACGCCGAGAACCACCCCGAGATGGAGGCCCGCTCCGCGTCCGCGCCGTCGTCGCCGTTGACGCACACCTCCACCTCCACCGGGCGGGGCGGGGCGGGGCGGGGCGGGGCGGCGGCCGCGCCGCGACGCCACGAGGCGCGCTATCACGTTATCATAACGCCGAGGGCAGGGCGCTGCTTCGGCGTGGCCTGACGCTTATCTGACGACCTGGACGGCCCCGCCCGCCCCGCCCCGCCCCGCACGACGTCGCGCGACCGGGGCGCGGCCTTTCCAAAACGCCGCGCTCGACTTTCAGAGGCGGCCCGCCGATAAAATTAAAGTCGAGGACTCACCTGAGTAGCACCACGCCGGCCACACGACGGGGCTGACGGTGTCCAGTTCTCGCATCATGCCCACGCCGACGGCGGAGAACCTCGCACCGGCCGACGACGGCGACTTGCTGATTCTTGGCGGCGACGGCGACGTGTTGGCGACGACGGCGAGGTCAGCGGCGGCCGAGGGTGGCGGTGAGGGGCGGCGTCATGGAGCACAGCACACACACTCACACACTGGCACACGCGGCGGCGGCTCGCGGGCGAACGGCGAACGCGCGCGGTTTTCAGGTCGTTCGTTACCTCTTTTTCACTTATCGCGGCCTGCGGGGCTGGCGGGGCTGGCCAGGTGGGCCGGGCGGCGCGGCTGTCGCTGGGCCTCGGTGGCCGTGCGGGGCGAGGGCGCGGGGCGCGGGCCGGGCGGGGCATTGGTGTGTCCGATAAGCTGGCCCGCGATAAGACCGGGGACGGCTCTGGACGGATCGCAGCACCACAGGGCACGGCACGGCGCGGCGGGGCGCGGCAGGGCACGGCGCACCCCTTTAGAACCTTGAACCTTCACCCGGAGGGCAGGACCTGCCTGGGCGTGTCCTTCGATGATCCTGCAAACAGAAAAACGGCGGGGTGTTAGCGGAACTGCCACTTGGTTGACTTTCACCGCACCTTTCACCCGGGTCACCTCTACCACCTCCTTCGCTGGGTGTACATTTAGAATACAAAACGTCCAAGCGTTTGGATACTTTAGAAAACTAAACCTTTCTCCCCTTTTTTTGCCGATGTCAAGTGCCTGATGAACCCGTTGCGACTGTTGACACAGCGCCGACCACGCGATAGTATCGCTGACACGGCTCTTATCAATCCCACACACCTACACACTGACACGCTCACTCACGAAAAGCCCCCCCCCCCCTCCCACTCCATCCTCTCCCGCGGCCTCTAACGCATTGTTGGCGCGGATAAGCCCGTGTAATTAATTCCGCCAACACGGCCGGCCTTTAGAAAAAAACAACAAAAACAAACGCAGAACAAATAGGGCTGTACTACAGTGTGGGAGTGAATGAGCGCCGCGGATGAGGAAAAACGAGAGGAAAAAAAGGAACACGCACCAGCGATGACTTTAACCAATTATTCAAAACATTTTTTTCCATCGCGTGTTGTTGATGCTTTTTGGCAGTGTAGTTTTGGCCCTGGCCATGCTATGAGCCATGCTGGTGTCATCAATTGCCATTCTGTTCTGCGATGACGCGGGAGGGGAAAGGGGGGGGGAGCTGACACAGCGGTCGGTGCGTGTGTCCACCCGCTGGGCGCGCGAAAACGCCGAAACCGAACTGGGCTAACCAGAAATGAAAAAAACATGCCGGTGTACGCACAGAGTGCGCGCCCCGCCCCGCCCCGCCCCGCCACCTGGCGGCCTCTTATCGCCAATGCCGCGCCTCACCGCGCAATCGCGGCCAGCGGCGTAGCCACGGCCCGGTGGCCATCCGAGTTCAGCGGCGAGGAGAAGAAGAAGAGGGAGAAGAAGAAGACACCCGGGAACTCTGGCCAACAGGCCTGACCTGACGAACGCCGCGAAAGTTTCGGCAGCGATGCATCCGCACACACACACACACACACACACACACACACACACAAACACGCGCGCACACGCACAGACAGGCGCGTTCGGGGCGCCGCCGCCGTCGCCCTGGAGCCTTCTGTACACAGGCCGAAGGTAAACCGGCGGCGTGCGCAGCGTGCGCAGCGCTGAGGGCCTTACACGAGGAAACACACACACAGAGGACTAGGCCAAGACGCGGTCGAGGAATGCAGGGGCCTAAACCCCAAACCGGCGCGCTGTTGCTGCGGCTTCTCGGCGGGGCGGCCGGGCGCGCGGCCGGGCGGCCCGCCGACGCCGAGACCACCGAGACCGAGACCACCGCCGTGACTCACGGGGCCGCGCGACGACGGCCAGCCTGGACGGGGCGGCGCCAAGCCGCCGAGCCACCGGGCCGCCAAGCAGGCGAGGCATGCGAGATAAAAGGAAAACGGGAAAAAAGGCCAAACTTGTGCCGGTGCACTGTGGGTGGGTGGCGAGACGGACACGTGGCCGGGCGGACGGACAGACGGACAGACGGACGGACAGACAGGCGGACAGGCGCGATTTGGCGTGTCACACGGCACGCCCTCCCCGGGGCGAGGCTAGGCGAGGCTAGGCGCGGCGCCTCGCGTGTGCATTGTGCGGTGGGCGCGACGCAACGGAAAACAAGTGCAGTTCCACACGCCGCCAGAGAGCCGCGGCCGCAGGCCAAAACAACAACAACAACATGGAAAAAAGTTCAAGGTCGTGCACCGAGGGTGACAATTTTCGATTTGTTTTCCCGCCAAGTCCGCGCCGAATTTCAGGAGAATCGCCACCGTGGCTAAGCATATCCCATTCCGCGGACCACAGCGCGGCGGCACGGTGGGGAACCCCCTCCCTCCCAGTCCCGGCACCTGTTCGCCTCAATGAAAAGCACCTCCCTGGCGCAGCGACAGCTACCGACGGTACCCTCGATATTTCTGCAGTGGCTCTCAACCAGAGTTTTTGCCCAAATGGCACAGGGTAAACGTTGACACTTTACTTGTTACGCGCGAGTTTCCTGAGTTCGGCGGCGCAGGTCTAGGCGTTGGCGCTGAGGTGTTCGAGGCCGTGGCGGCACAGCGGCGGCTGGCCGCGCACTGCCATGGCAGTGCCGTGGCGGCGAAGGCCCTCATGACAGCGGGTCGGCCGTAAAGCGACACAGACAACGGTCCATTGTGCAGTCCGGTCCGCGGCGTGTCCGCGGCCCCGCGGTGCGAAAAGGGAAGTCGGCGCAGTACGCACCGCGCACCCCCAACAAGGCGGCCTCGCGCCCACCACGCGGCCGCCGAGGACTGCATTTGATTGGGCAACGCTGATCACGCGGCCGGCCTCTTCCACCTGCCACGCAACGCTATACGCGGGTCGTGGACTCCAACCTTTGGGCAGAGTCACTTCAGAAAACGCACTTGGACCCTGGCTGGCCGTGGTCGGCGTGGTGCAGCGCAGGAGGCCGACTCCGTAAAAGGTGGTTATCGCCGCTCCGTCTCTCTCGCACGCCGAAGGAACGCGGCGCGTGTGCGAGAGAGACGCACCGTTTCGGAGCCGGCCCGCGGGATGGCGTGATGCGGACGCGACGAGAGGAACGCGTGGAGGGGCGAGTGCGAGCGCACTGGCCGCCCTGGCCGCCCCGGCCGCCCCGGCCGCCAGTCCAAAAAGCTTCGCAAGCAACCAATCGGCGACGCGATCCCGGTGAGTGGCCAGCGCGCGCATTTTCGACGCGCAGCGCAGCGCCCCCTCCATTCCACATCCGCGACGCGCGAGGAAACGGATCTCGATCTCGAACCCTGATCCCTGTCAGCCGACGACCACTGGACGCGCGGGACGCGCCACCGCCTACAGCCAACAGGTGCCATTCCATTTTCGCACGCCGCTGCCCTTTCACCGCCAACACGCGCGTCGCCGCCCCGGACTCATGGCGGGGTAGGGCGCAGACAGATGGGCGTCTCGCAGAGATAGCCGCCTATCTTTCCCCGCCGGCCCGCCGTAGTACCTCACTGCGAAAACCTCTCCACCTGGGAGGCGAACCAGCGCCCGCCTCTCCGAGTTCCCGAACCGCCAAGACACGACACGCCGACCGCGGTCAGCGCGCGCGGTTTCGATAGTGCCCCGATTCTGGCGTCACGTCACGGACCCCGAATGGCACGACTGTGTGGTGCCCTGAGCGGTGCACGCCGGCCGCGTGCTTGAGGCCGTGCGGTCGGTGGGTTGACCGGGCGACCGCAGCGCAGCGCCCTCCCCTTTGCCGGGCCGGTATCCCCCCAGGGGCCGAACACGCCGGGCGGGCCGGCCGGTGGACACCTGTCGGAACTAGACGCGATTGTCCAAAAACACGGCGAGAGCCTTGCCTGCCTGGCCGGCCTGGCCTTGGCAGCTCGCTACGTAGCGATAACGTCGCCACCTGGACACCCTAGCTCGGAGGCACCCTTCCCCCGCGACGCGCTTCCGGAGAAGCAGGCCGTCGTGCCGGCCGTGCGCCGCGCACTTCGCTTGACCTCCAGGCCGGGGGTGCGCGCCGTGCGAGGACGCTGACCGGAGCCACTGGGCATTCCATTCCCTGCAGGCTCCTCGGAACTAGTTCGACGGCCCCACCCTCCGGACTCCGCGGTGTCCGGAGCGAAGTCGGCCAAGTGCTCGCCGCTCGCCGAGGCGGAGTCCGGTCGGAGTCCGGACGGACGCAGATACGGACGTCCTTGTTCATGGCCGCATTCGGCTCACGTGCCGTGCTTCAGCGGGCTTCGGTTCGGCCGGGTCCATCCTCTCCTCTCCTCGTTTCGTTTCTCGTCCACTTGCCGGCACACTGGCAGCACACTGGTCGGCGGCACCTTTCGCGTCGCAGGCACCGCGCCGAATGTCCCGAAAGCCGCCGCCGAACACGGGTCGCTGATGCCATCTGCTGACAGTGCTCTGATTCCAGCGCATGCACATGCAGGCGGCCAGGCACGACAAGCACACACAGACACGACAGGCACACACACAGACACAGCTTCATGCGGATGCGGCCGTCCAACACGTAAAGTCAGTCCGTTGGCGGGTGAGCGGCGCGGCACGAATGCGCGCACACGCGTCCGATCGAACATCAGATTGACTCGGCGACCCGTCCGAAATAAGTGCAGCCGGAAGCGGCTATCGGCCGTCGCGGGCAGACACCTGCAGTGCCACCTGCAGCCGGGCCGTCGCGGTGCTTGACATTCCCTGCGTCGAGGACCCGGCAAGGACCCGGCAAGGACCCGGCCGGCGCGCGCTCTCCTCTTGATTAGGCCGCACTCAAGGACCTTCTTCACGCCGCGGCGGCGGTCGCCAGCTGCCCGTCATCCTCCTCACCTTCACGTGGACGCAGGCGGCGGCGTCCCGGACGGTCCTCGACACCACGGCGGACAGGTGCAACACGTAATCCAGAGGGAACACACAGTACAACAGGTGGCGAGAGCCTTGCTGGCTCTGCCTCACGCAACACAGATTCTCTTGCAGCACTTCACTGAGTCACTAAACTGGGGGTGGCGAACTGGCCTGGCGAACTGGCGAGGGCACACGCGCGTCTGGCGCGGCGTGGCGCGGCGTGGCGCACAGTCGGACGCTCTGGCGGCGGGCCTCACGACAAGCTCACGGCACAGAGCGATACGCCGGGCGGGCGGCTGGGCACTGAGCGAGCGAGCGAGCGGGGAGCCTCGCTCGCGCCGCGCCGTGCCGCGCTGTCCGCCGGGTCCCGGGTGGGGATTGGGGAAGGGGCGCACGGCGCGGCGGCAGCGGCGGCGCGGCAGCGGCACGGCAGGGCAGGGGGGCAGGCCTCGGGCCCCGGGCACCTCACCTCTCTCGGGTCAGGCCGTCAGGCACACCTCGGCGTCGGGGCAACCTCTCGGCCGGCCGCCGAGCAGCCGGCAGCAGCAGGCACACCTTGCGCTCGCCTCGGCGGCCTCGGCTCGGCTCTGCGCGTGGCTCGGCTCGGCTCGCGGTCGCGCGGCCGCTCCGCTCGGATGCTCTTCGGTCGCCCTACCCGGCGGGTACCTCGGCGAGCGGCAGCAGCGGTGGCGGCAGGGTACCTGTCGTCCGGCCCGCCCCGCCACGCCCCGCCACGCCCCGCCCTGCCCACGCGCGCCGGTGCCCCCGCGGTCATCCGAACTGGACTGGCCACCTGTTCTGCCTGGGCCGGGACGCCGGGACCTCTCGACCCCACGAAGACGAGGCCGACGGGCCGAAGCGCCTCGGGCGGAGCGGCGGAGCAGCGAAGCAGCGAAGCCAGGACGCCGATAACACGACAAAGGAACGACTTCCTCGGAGGCGGAGAGGACCGAACATGAAATATATCTCTGCTCAGCTAACCCGCAAAGTCGTTTCCCATAACCGAAATAAAAGAAATCAAACTCGACGTGGCGGCCGGGCCGGGCGCAGGTCCAGCGGGACTCGATAAAAAGAAGGATCAGGAGACATGAACACATGGATGAAGCAGTGCTGCCTACCTCTCCGGCGGTGCCATCTTGTTTTTATTTGGCGGGAAACGGGGAGTGAAATGGAAAACAACTTGGCCGCCCTTGGACACGTTGACGACGCCGGCACGTCCCTGCCACGTCCCTGCCACGTCCCTGCCGCCACCCGGGCGTCGCTTGGCGTCGCTTGGCGTCGCTTGGCGTCGCTTGGCGTCGCTTGGCGTTGCTAAATCATGGTCACATTTTGCAAGTATAATGCTGGCTTTGCTAGCGGGGCCGGCGGGGCCGGCGGGGCTGCGTGTGCCAACCGATATTCAAGCAAGTCAAAGTGACGCCGGTTCGGCTCTTCGGGTCAACGCGAGCCAATTCATCGGCAGGGCTAATGCAGCCAAATGAAAACGCCCCCCGTAATGAATCGCATCCATTTTAACGAGATGGCGACGAAGCCGGCCCGGATCAAGGCGTCGAGGCGAGGCGCCGCCGCTCAGCAGCCCCGTCGCTCTGTCTCTGTCGCACTCAGGGAGCGCTCCGTGGGGGTGCGAGAGAGACAGAGCGACGAAGCTGTCTTGCGGAATCGCTCCAGATTCGCACGCCTCGCTTTCCACGCCGGAGACAAGCGAGACAAGCGCCCAAAGCAGGCCGGAATAAATATGCACGATACGGCGCGACGGCGCGGCGCTCTCTAGCGTCCGGGTCCCGGGTTCGAGTACCGCCGCGGCCCGGGGTTCCGATCCGCTGCACATAATTTTGAAAAGAGAGCCAGAGCCAGCCTCTCGGGTCACGGGTATAGTGATAGTCGGGTTTCATATATCCGGGTGAGTTGTTTGTGCGAGCGAGGCAACCTGACCCCTCCGCGCGCTGCAAACTGACCACAGCAGTCCGCGATCGCGGCCCCGCCCCGCCGGCCCCTTGGCACTGCTGGATGCTTCATGCCGGAATGGCCCGGCCGGCCTGTGGCGGCCTGTGGCCTGCTCGACCTCATCTGGTCCACACAACTGGTTCAGCTGTCTGGACGGCGAGGCGGGCGTGGCCGGCGTGGCGCTGCGAGTGCATGCCAGCCCAAGGTCTGCCCCGCCACGCCCCGCCCTTACCTTCTACACAGGACATCGAGCCTCCAACTCCGCGGCTGCTCTCCGAGAGGGCGAGGACGCACGCAGGACGCAGACGAGGCCAGGCGAGGCGAGGCGGCAGCGGCGCGCCGGCGAGCGCCTGAGCAACCCCGCATAGGCCACCCGCCTCGGCGACGAGTCCCTGGGCCGGCCTACCCAGCCCCCGCAGGGAGGGGGGAGGGGAGGGGAGGGGAGGGGAGGGGAGGGGAGCTTGCAATCAGGCTGACTGCGGCTTGACACGGCGTACATGGAGCGCGGGGGGCGCACTCAAGGATAGCGCGCACACACACAGACGGGCGCGTGCGCACGCACACACTCACACACGCTCATACCAGATAGAAAGTCCGATTTGAGTCAAAGGGGGGAGACAGCAGGCGCCGCGCCGCACTAGTTGCATCCGTAAGCCGACTCACACACACACACACACGCATTAACGAAACACGCATAATAAATTCCGCAATAAAACGCAAGAGCGTGCGCGCGCGGATGGAGTTGGCATTTATAAAAGGGCTGACGGTGATAAGCGGCATGACAAACTGCGCGATTCGGGAGCGTCAAACACGAGTCTCGCGTACACAGTGTGTACACGCTTTGAGGCGCCCGGCCGCGGGTCCCCGGCGCAGCCATGGCGCAGCCCTTGGTGGACACCGCTCTCCGAGTGAGGGGTGGTCGCTCACCGCGCTGTATAAATAAATCATAGTGCGTCAGCGCGGCCGTGCGGAGAAAGGCGCTCCTGCCTTCGAAACGAACCGTCGTCGTCCAACACCATTTACGTATACTTCGTTCTTCTCGTGTGTTAATTGTGTTTTTGCGCTTCTTCCGTCGGACATTTGAAAAATTTGTTGTAACGTTTGTACCGAGGACCGAGATTCGTGAAAAAAAGTTCGGCGTGGCCGCACAGTTCTCTAGCCGGCCCGCCCCGCCCCGCCTCCCCCGGCCTCCCTTATCAGAGGCGCCGCCACCCTAATTATGTTTGCGCAGCCGGCGCGCGGAACCAGTGGAACACACGGCAAATACGCCACACTGGCGGACACGCGCGGCCGCCTCGGTTAGCCGCCACTGGACCGCCGCACGCGGAGACGCGTTCACGTTCCCACCGCCCGCAACAAAAACAGCAATTTAAAAGAAGAAATAAGATACTACAAGTTTTTTTGCTGTTTTTTTTTTTGTGGGCAGGACCGCGCGACCCGCGTGTTATCAGCGGCACGCGCCGTCCGCCGACCCCTGACCCCGTCCTGGCTATCGCGGTCGCACGCCGAGGCTAAGCGGTGTCGGCCGGGAACCAAAACGAGAGGCGGAAGCTGGGGAAGCGGATATCAGTCAGAAAGAGAGACAACGAGAGAGGCCCAGAGAAGTTCAGAGAGACTCAGAGAGGTCCAGAGAGGTCCAGAGAGACTCAGAGAGGCCCAGAGAGGTCCAAACTCGAGAGGTCCAGGAGGTCCAGAGAGACTCAGAGGGGCCCAGAGTCCAGAAACCAGAGTCCGAGGCCAAGAGACTCAGAGAGGCCGAGGGTAAGGGGACTAGAGGCCAGAGAACAAGAGACTCAGAGAGGTCGGACAGCTGAGGAAGTCCAGAGAGACTCAGAGGCCCAGAGAAGTTCAGAGAGACTCGAGAGAGGCCCAAGAGTGAGAACGGGTTCCAGAGAGACTCAGAGAGGCCCAGAGAGGTTCAGAGAGACTCAGAGAGGCCCAGAGAGGTTCAGAGAGACTCAGAGAGGTCCAGAGAGGTCCAGAGAGACTCAGAGAGGCCCAGAGAGGTCTCCGTGGGTCTCCGGCCCGGCGCCGTGGTGGGGCGGCGCGGCGCGCGTGGCGAGGGGGCGGGCGGGCGCGGCGATGGGCGGGACCTGCGGAGGTGGCCCGTGGTGGGGGCAGCCGCCGCGCCCGCCTCGCGCCCCGCCTCGCGCCCTCGCGGCCCCGCGGCCCGACCCGGCGAGGCGTCGCGACGCCGTGCTGGCGACGCCTCCGCGCGCCGATTGCTCACCCGACCCCCACTAGAAGTAGAGGCGCCCGCCGCCGCGCCGCGCTTGGAGTCCCGGCGCTGCACACCCCTCAGGTCGTTTTGTTTCATTTCACTCCGCATTTCGTTTTTCTTTTTCCGATTGCCAGCCCAGCCTGCGCTGCGGCGTTCGCGGCGGCGTCTCGCTTCGTTTTCCCTCCAGATGTCCCTCCGCATCCCTCGTTAGCGGCTCCACTATACTTGTCCGGCGGAATGCCCTGCAGCCTGCTTGCAGCATGCCGTGCCCTCGCCGCGCCGTCTCTCTCGCACTCGTGGGGCGTCCCGTGAGGGTGCGAGAGAGACAGAGCGACGAGTGCTCGTGCTCGGCCTGCTCGGTGCGACCGATAAACAGAGGTTGGCGAGCAGCGCCACACAGGGCGCGGTGCGGCGCGGCCCGCTGCACACCAGTCACTCGGCCAGCTTCACGGCGGCCGGCCAGGCCAGCCCCCTCGGAGTGGTGGTCATTTGGTCATCAGCGCGCCGCACCAAAATACCCCCTGGCCTGCCTGCCCGGCCTGCCTACCAAGTACCACGCCGGAGTGCCACTTCGGGAACTATTGCGGCCTGCTGCTGCTGCCGCCGCGCGGAGTGCAAAAAAAGAGTGCAGCGCCCCGAAGAAGTACGGCGAAATGTAGTACTTGGGATATTCCCGTAAAGCCTCGGTTAAAAAAAATGCAGACAACGAAAGTTTTTTTTTTTTTTTTTGAATTCCAGAGTAAGGGAAACGAAAAGCCACCTACCTCAGCAGTGGCCAAATGCGAACACCACGACACGGACGCACTTGCGGAGGCCTTTCGGGCGGCGACTATTCCAAAGTGTTTATTAGCAGAGAGTGTGCGTATGAGAGAGAGAGAGAGAGAGAGAGAGAGAGAGAGAGAGGAGAGAGAGAGAGAGAGAGAGAGAGAGAGCTGCGGGTAGCCGCCTGATGGAATTATTAAGGCATTTCGCAACCGCCGTGCATGTCCGGGTGCCCGCGTGCTGCAGGCGGTCTGCAGGCGGTCTGCAGGCAGTGTCTCAAAAGTGCCATGCGCGGCTAGGAAGTCGGAGACGCTGCCGCCTCGCCGCCTCGCGGCCGCAGCAGCGAGGACCTCATGTCATTATTTAGGCCCTCGGGCGGGGAGGCTGTCCGACCGTCCACCTTCTGGGCAACGCGCACACACACACACACACGCACACTCACACACACACACACACACACGCACACACACGCCGTGTGCATGTGGTCCGAGAAGAAGTGTCATGAAGTGACACGTCCACATTCCCTGCAAGTCAGGGACGTAGATGAGGACGGGCGTGTATGTGTGTGTGTGAGTGTGTGTGGATCATCCTGTCCCATGATCCTCTCCGCGGTGCACTCCGGCGGGTCCGCGCGAACTTGGAGAGATGGGACGAGAGAGCTTCTGGTAATTAGAGGGAGAGCCACGCCACCTCTCTCAACGGCGAGTGTGTGCGTGTGTGTGTGTGAGTGTCTGTGTGTGTCGTTGGTAATTAACTCGGCGATCGCTTTTCCACAACTTGTGCATCGGCGTTACGAGAAAGTACTTCGGGGCGGCCGCCGCGTCGTGGCCACCGCCGAGGGCGCGGCCGGCGAGGCCGGCGAGGCCACCGACGAGGCCCGCCGTTTCCAAAGCGGGGACTTGACCAACTATGTGCAGAGCGTCGCACTTGCCGCGTCGGCAAAACCAGAGGCCTGGCTGAACGGCGGCCCGGCGGCGCACCTTCGGCTTGGGCTTCGCGCGGCTTCGCGACACTGGAAGGTCGCGATCGAAACACGTCGACGCACCGGCCCTGGCGGCGCCAGCCGCGAACTTCGATCGCAGCGTTTTGCGGCGCGGCAGACTGATTCCAAGAGTCGGTTTCGTCGCTCTGTCTCTCTCGCACCTATCGGGGCCGCCCTGTGAGTGCGAGAGAGACAGAGTGACGAAAACGACTCTTGCAATCAGTCTGCCGCTTGGCCTTCTCAATGGCGGCGAGGGCGCGCCGGGAGCACGCCAGGACGCCGACTCGGCCCCGACGACGACGTGGGCTTTGGTGCGTCGGCCCCGTCCGCCCCGTCGGCCCGCACCGCGCGGTGTGGGGCACTGTATTATTGCAACGATTCCGGTCAAACCACTCAGCCCGTTGTCAATGATGGCACGCAGCGCGTCGTCCGGCCTCGCCCGTCGCCCCGCCCCGCCGCGCCCCGCGCCCCACCCCACCCCGCCAGCGAAATGCAACCCGAGACGGCGCGGCATCTGCATGGAGATGTCTCTGATGCCAGAACGCGCCGCCGTCGCCGTCACGGGGGTCGCGGGTTCAAATCCCTCTTCTGCCACAAGGCGGCAACTTCTTTCCTTCCGACTGCTGAAGTGACAAGGGCCTTGCCGATGTTATGATGTTCGCGGCGACATCGGGTGCATCGGGACTCGAACCTGTCTTCACAGTGGCATTGCAGTGGCGGATCCAGAGCCCGCCTGAGAGAGAGAGGGGGGGGGGAGAACCAAGTAATACTCAGTTCGCCTACTCACAGTGCCAAAGAGTAGCTTCTATTTGCAAAGAGGAGTTGAAGCAATTGTCATCTTGCCACATTCGATTCCGCACTCTGGAAACTCGTAAGCGCAGCTCGACTTTTCCTTCGAGCGAGTCGCCAGCTACGCAAGCTATACGCCTTGCGGCGCGCATCTGCCGCCTCGCTTCGCGCTGCGCACACGGCTCGGCGCGGCTCGGCTCATCCCGGCCCGGCCCGCGCGTGCCTCTGCCGCCCTCTGACCCCGCGGCCAGCTGCTCGCGACAGCTGTTGGCAGGTGCGGCGCGGAGCGGCGCGCGCACACTGTGCGTCCGAGAGTCATTGCGTCGCAGTAAACCACGAGAGCGGCGCGTCACGCGCACACTGACGCCAGCACTGACGGGGTAGTGCCGCGCGTCGCACGGTTGCTTCAAGTTTTTTTACCGTTTCGCCCATCTTTGAGGGATGCTCCCAAACTGACGCGGAGATTTGCACTCCGTTACAAAGGTCCAAAGACTGCCCACCCATAGAGGGAGTACGATCCCGCCTTGGATTAGATGCAGGCAGGGGCTGCCTGAACTCGCAGCCCAAAGCACGATTTTTGGCTGTTTTCTAAAACAACACGTTTAGTAAAATTATTAATATTTCATGGAAGACGAGTTTTTGGTTGACACAATGACGCCATCCAAAACGGCCGTGGCCGTAGAACAGACACACGGAGAGAAGCCAAGGGGTAACCAACTCGAGATTTTCATGTACACTGATTATATTTAGAGTATGATTACATGTGATTTCTTTTGATTATTTTATTATTTATCACTGATTATAGGAGGTTATTATGTTGATTATTGGGAAATATTGGGGATTATTTGAGCGCTGTTAAAGTGTCGGAAATTCAATATTGGTGACTTTAGGCAGCCACTGCGTCAAATTTAGTTGCGGTCATAGGCCTCCCTCGACGCCTTACTATTCTTAAGACCCTACTCTTTCATGCCCCGCCTCGGGAAGGCTTTGACCGCTGATAGTTTGAGAGCAGTGGTCTCGCAAAAATGGTCAAAAAGTGAATGAATTTCAGAAAATCACCGTTTTTGCTGACTTTGAGCGGTCACTGCATCCAATTTAGTTGCGGTCAAAGACCTTCCTCGACGCCTTACAATTCTGAAGACCCTACTCTTTCATGCCCCGCCTCGGGAAGGCTTTGACCGCTGATAGTTTGGGAGCAGTGGTCTCGCAAAAACGGTCAATAGCAAGCCCAAGCCAAGCAAGGCGTTGCATTTGGTCGCGACTGTTTTAACGCCCCTGCCCTCTGGGCCCTCTGGGCCCCTCGCCCTGCCGCATCGCGGGGTCCAGGCACTTGGCGCGCGCCTAGACGGCCGGGACGACCCCGGGGCCAAGCGCAGGCACTCGGTGACCGCAAGGGAGCCCCCTCCCCGCGGCAGACGCTGCCGACGCCTAGCAACCGTCCATCACGGCGGTGCCGGTCGCGGCCGGCACTGCCTGGCACTGCCTTGGGCACTGCACTGCCCGTGGCGCGGCTGCGCGGCTGGACGCGGCTGCCGCAGGCATGGGGCCATATATTTCCTGCTTTTACAATCATATTGTGTCAGATGCGCTCGTAAACGGCGGCCGAGTTCAGGATGCTTCAGAATGTAGGCAGACGGAGGATAAATCAAGGCACCGTTTAATTAAAAAGTGAATAAAAAAAGGAGGTAGGTACGCGCGCGTCGTACGACGCCGAGCCGTTGTGGCCGCTCACCGGACCGTGGCCCGGCGGCCCCGGCGGCCCCATCATCGCGCACCCCTTTCACCCGGGTGCCTGCGGGGCAGGCACTCTCTCTCGCACCCCTGCGGCCCGGCGGCGCGCCCCATGAGCGCGAGAGAGACAGGACGACGGAAGTTCAGCAGCAGCCGCCCGGCCTGCCGGGTACTGTACTGGATGGCCGGCGATAAGGGATTGGCGCCAATCAGGCCGAGGAGGCCAGCAGCCAAATAAAGCCACAAAGCGGCCAAAACACGAAAACACAATAAAGAAAGTCATTCGGGAGCATCGTAAACTGTGGGAGATATTTTTTGGCGAAAAGGGTTTTCCGCATGACCGTCGTCTGCGCGGACGCGTTCGGCAGGGCTTCAGGGGCTGGGTCTTGTCAACGGCGTGGACGGGGCGACGTCGGCGGCGACCTGGTGCCCACACTGGCAGACCGGCACACACGAGTCCGATTCGGAGAAAGACCGTAAAGGCAGGAAGCATGCCGGACTCCTGAATGAAGGCGACTTCCCCCGCGAGGCCGACCTCGCGCCGCACTGCAACGCACTGCCAGGGCCGGCCAGGGCCGCGCCAACAAAAGACTGCCAATCCCATAACGGACGAGCAAAAAACCTGACATAATTGCTTCTAATTGTAAAATAGCTGAAATAGCGAGTAACGACCAGACGAAAAGGAGCCCCGGGGAGCCCGAGCGGGGCGGGGCGGTGCGGGGCGGGGCGGGGCGGGGCGGGGCGGGGCGGGGCGGGGCGGGGCGGGGCGGGGCGGGGCGGTGCGGGGCGTTCGGCTAGCTTTGTTTTACAGCTCACCATCAGCCCGATGATGCCAATCTGCCCTTGACGAAACAACATTGTAAACTCTTGCGGATCAACTCCGACGGTTTTTCTTCTACCAAACGGGCTCACGGCGCAACACACTCACACACACGCACACTGACAGGACGCGGCGTGTCCTACACCCCAAACCTCGCGCCAGCACGCGCGGCCAACGCCCAATAAGCATTTGGCGTGCGGTTCGCGTATGCAAATGAGATGGATAATTTAACAACTGCGCTCCGCCTTGCTGCGCCGCGACACGAGGGAGAGCGAGAGCCAGTGGCGGAGCAGCGACACTGCTAATTAGTCATTTCTCCTGTCCATACATGCAAACGCACTGTCATTTTCTCCAGGACGCGATCGTCGGCGACACCTCGCCGCTTCTCCTCGCTCGGACGACTACAGGTGCTCCAACCAACCCGCAGGGGCCGCGGCCCGTCGTCAAAGTTTTAGGTGGAAAGCGGGGCGCTCCGATTCAGCAGGGGCCGGGCCGGGCCGGACCGGACGGCGGCCGAGAGGAGGGACCCGCGGCAGCCTGCGGCCCGTATCGCGACGACGCGCCGCGACCCTACCCCTTCACTCACGCGTTATCATCGCGATGCGCACAGAGCAATTGCATTTACGAGGCCCCTTGGCACTGCCCTCTCGTCCTCTTATCCCTCGTGTGTGTGTGTGTGTTATTGCGAGCATGGGTGTGACCCCCGCCCCGCCCCGCCCCGCCGCCGCGGCCCACGTATCGCGGAATGAAGACCTCACCGGGACTACGTGGCACTACGTGGTACTGACGACGACGCGTCCTCCGCGGCACTGCCGGCACTGCCTACTTGGGGTTCTTTACAACCGCCGCACTTTATAGGGTAGCGGCACTCTACTTCTAATTGCGCCTCGCCTCGCCGCCCCTATACCGGGAACGCCCGGGGAACGCCCGGGGAACGCCCTGGGAACGCCCCGGGAACGCCCTGGGAACGCCCGCCCGGCTGATATGGCCGACTTATTAGGGGTAGAGGGGCGAGCGTGCGCACGCAGTGTGTTGGTTTTTTTTTCGCGGTGTATATTGGCATGAGTAGTATGTACCGACACACAAACACACACACCGGAGGGGTGATCTCGAGTTTTACACACGTGTACGTTGTTCTCGACGCGGCGGGGTGGGTCGGCCGTATAGATAAGACCGACGAATAAAAACAGCAAAAGTGTTTTTTTCTTCTTCTTTATTTTTATGACATTTTATTTTTGCGTGTCCGCGCTCGCGTCGGCTGTCGGCTCCGAGGTCCACTCGATGAGCTAGCGCTCTAGCGCCCCTCCGGTTTCTGGGCGCGAAGGTGTCGCATGTCGTCGCCGCGCTGCTGAGGCGGCCCGATGCGGCCCGATCGCCGGCCGATGGTGACAGCGACTCGGCGTCCGAACGGGCCGAGGCGAAGCGCGACGCGACACTGTCTGTCGCACTCGCGCCGCTCCCGGACGCGCCCCTAGCCCCATTCACGAAGGGGCGGCCAGGCGAGGCGGCGATCTGCTTCCTGGACGCGGACTCGCGGACTCGAGTTTCGCTGAGCGATTCGGAAGTCGACGCGGCCGAAGCGAAACGGGCGAAGCAAGGCGAAGACACACCGTCAGGCAGCCATGCGCGGCGCGAAGCCGCATAGGTCGCCCAGCAAAAGGCACACTGCGAAAAACGGCAGCAAGGTCACCGTTGAAAGGTTGGCCGGCTTGCGCGGCTGGCTAAGCGATTAATATTTATTTAGAGACAACTACACACTCGCGGGGCCGCGGCGGCGCTCCCAGGTCCGGGACGGCCGCCGTAAAATAGGACGGTAAACTCGAGCAAGATTAAACTTATTCCCTGGCATGGGGCCCAGGCCCAGGGCCCAGCGCGCAGGGTGTTTCCACGCATCAGAAAAAAAAATTGATGAACATTTTTGCATACGTCGATGAAAGGCGCAGCGCACCGTGCGTCTGGCTTGTCTCGGTTTAGTCACTCAAGCAAACACAGGGTTCTCTGAGGCCCAAAGGTTCATTGAGACCCAGGTTCACTGATCACTAAGACCCAAAAGGTTCACTGAGACCAAAAGGTTCACTAGACCAAAAGGTTCACTAGACCAAAAGGTTCACTGAGACCAAAAGGTTCACTAGACCAAAAGGTTCACTAGACCAAAAGGTTCACTAGGCCAAAAGGTTCACTAGACCAAAAGGTTCACTGAAAGGTGGTTGTGCGGCCGCGAGTCCCTGCGCCACTAACCCGCGATACACTATACGGCCTCGAATGCCATTTCAAACAATGAGACTTTCGCGCGCGCCGGCACCCTAATACCTTCCTGCAAGCGGCTCGAAAAAAAAAATCAAGAAAAAGGCGGCCGAACGGCGAGGTGCTCCGGCGTGTGTCTGTCTCTCTCGCACCCTTGGGACAGCGGTCTTCAGCCCGCCGTGCTCCAACGAGCGGCTTTTAGGGCCGCGATGAAGCTCCGAGTGCGTTCGCGGAAATCCACGGAAAAAGCGAATCAAGAATGGCGCTATCATAGTCCGCTCGCGCGCCGCCAACTTCTAGTCCCTACTTCGTCGAAATAGTTTTTCGCCGGGTTATGCACCGGCGACTACTAACTCGTGGCCCTTGACTCGAGGGGGTAAACACTCGCGTAATACCCTGTACACAAAAACCGTGTATTACGAGTAATACACGTTGTAATACCATTTTGGGGATAAATTTGCCAAATTTTGGCATTTTTGTGCCGTAATACGCGTGTAATGTCCCCGTAATACAGCGTAATACCGCGTAATACCGAGTACTCTGTACACGATTTCGTGGAGTGTTTACCCCCTCGCCTTGACTCGCCCGGCGGCGGTTCGCAGCCCGTCGTCATCGTCGTCCTCATCGCCGTCGTCCGGGCGCTGGGCAGCGCGCTGGGCAGCCTGGCAGCGCTGGCAGCCCTGGGCAGTCATTGCCTCCTAATTCAAGCCGCACCGCATCGCGCTGCCCATCGTGCTCGCCATCATGCTCCCCGCCACGGACGTGGATCATCCGCACAGGCGTCCATATTTTGCGGCCGACAGGGGACGTCATCGGCGGCCTGCCTACTGCCCGGCGTAGTGCCTGGCCGGCCTGGCCCTTGCGGCTGGCCGGGCTGGCCCGCTGGGACCCGCGGCCCCAGAGGCCCCCATAGATTCATCCTACTTTACGGTTTCATTGTTCCCTTCGGGGATTATTGTTAATTCTAATTTTTATGGGCGTTTGGTCCTGACTCCTCCGGGGCGCGCGCGTAGTCCGCTCGCAAAAAAGGAAAAGGGCGAAAGAAACGCGTAGAGTGCGCTGCTGACCCGAAGGCGCTGCTGCGCTGCTGCGCTGCTCCAGCACCAACTGCCTCCATTTCCGCTGCGCTGGCGCGCCATTTATCGCGTGGGGGAGCCAAAGCGCGCCAAAGCTCGCTAAAGCGGGCATGTGGCGCTTGAAAAAGCTATCAAATCCGGCCCCTTTCAGTCCCAACGCGCCTCGGCTCGGCGGGCCGCCCTCGGTCTTGGCGGCGGTCGTGGCGGCGACCGGGGAATGACAACAGAGTTCGTTACAGCGCGGTGGCCGAGGTTGCCGGGGCTTGTTGCAGGCTGCCCGCACGAGCGCGGCGAGCGCGGCACGCTCTGGCCGCTCCGGGCACCCATCATTGCCGTCCATAAAGGCGGACCGACTGGGCCCGGGTTCGAGTACCGGCGGCGGCGGCGTCCTCGACGCCAGTTGCTTTTCTCGTGGCGGTTTTTGCGCGGGCTCCACTAGGCAGGCACTATCGTGCGGGCAGGGCGCCCCGACACCAGCCTAAACACTGCACACTACACTGCACAATCCCCCCCGAGGCGCACGCATAATTAGAAACACGTCATTAAAAGTATCGCCGCCACGGGGCCGTAAGTAGAACAAAAATATCACGCCTTGAGCTTCTTTTTTCCCGGCGCCTGCTTACGGTCTGAGAAAGCGCTGCTGCGACGGCGAGGTGGTCCCCGCCCCGCCCTGCCCCGCCCCACCTACATCCGGCTGCAGAGCCCTTTGAGCAGTGCAGGCCCTTCACCTCCCCGGGCGCTGTGTCTTAGACCCCAGTGTCCCTGCAGGGCCCTGCAGGGCGTGGCGGCGCAGGACGACAAGGACGACGGCGACGTGACGCGGCCATAAAGGACACGCTGCCATTCCCGGAGTCCTACAAGCAGGACGCTGGCCAGCACGGCCAGCACCATGCAGATCATCACCTCCAGCCAGCAGGACGAACAGTCGGCGCCGAGTAGCTGCAGGAATCTGCTGAGGGTGGTTGGCGGAGACGCGCCCCGGTCCAGCGAAGCGACTGCAGATGTATCAGATGAGCATCGAATCAAAAGAAGAGAAAAGAACATTGAATAATGCAGGAACAAAACAATGTGCGTTTGCGGGGATGAAGAAGCGCCTTCTCTCCGCGGTCGGTCGTTCTGATAACCTGGTTCGTTCCCCGCTGCACAGCGGACTGATTCCTTTTCGTCGCTCTGTCTCTCTCGCACCTGTACGGGACGCCCCATGAGTGCGAGAGAGACAGAGCGACGATGCCGGACTGCCGGTACGCCCATGCGTGTTGTGGCGGCGGTCAGTGCGGCCGCCATCCATTCAAACGGAGAACGATCCTCGCGCCTCGCGACATAAAGACATGCAAATGAGGGCCGTTACCGCGCTCGCCCCGCACCGCCGATGATGAAGATAATAATTAAGATTGCGCTAATGGAAAAGTCATATTGGTAAATAAGCGGGCGGCAATGCGGGGCGCGCGCCACTGTCTGGTAGAGCCCCGCGCGTGTCGCGCCACTGTTGTAATTGGATTGTGTCCGACTGAGGAGGCTGCTTTGGCACGCGGTGCTCGACTGGGCGAGCGCGGTGGGGCGTCGGTGGCTCCGTCCGTTGGTCGCAAGGACGGTAACAAGACAGTCAGTCCCCCAGCGCCTGTAGTGCCCACATAACCTATAGACAATAATGTTTCTGGTGCGTACGTCTGCAGAGCAGCCCCTCTTGATGACGTCAGCCGGCCACCCTATTCAAGGAACGTACTTCGAAACGACGGCCGCATCGCACGGCTCCCCGTGACTGCGACTAGTAGCGCCCAGAAGGGGGAGTGCCGGCCGAAGACATGGCGATGTGTTTCGATTCCGATCGTCTCCAATCGATATCTCGAAGTGGAGGGCGCGGAGTGCGGACGCCATTCAAACGGCAGCTAGTGGCGTGTCGGCGGCGTGCCGATGGCAGTGCTGCACCGCCAGTTGGCGCTCTCTAAAGTGTTCGTGTGTGTGTGTGTGTGTGTGTGTGTGTGTGTGTGTGTGTGTGTGTGTGTGTGTGTGTGTGTGTGTGTGTGCGCGCGCGCCTGCGCGCGGCGTGCGTTGCGATCTCGGGCGGCTCAATGAGACACTTATTGCACCACGGCGTCGCGCGGCGTCGCGCGGCGGTGCGCGGTTGTCGGCTGCTCGACGTCGAGGTCGCGGTGCGCCGCCAGCGACCGCCAGCGACCGCCAGCCCGCAGCAGCCTGGGGACCAAATAAATCGATTGGAAGCGACAAAATGGACGGCGGCGGGGCTGCGACTGATCGCGATAGGTTGGCGATAGGTTGGCCGCCCTGCTCGCACTGCCTCTTACCTGCCAGCAGACCGATGCCGAGGGTCGCTCACGTCGCTCGGTCTCTCTCGCGCCTGTTCGGGGCGCCCCACGAGTGCGGGAGGGACAGAGTGCCGAGAACGACTCTCGGAATCGGTCTGCACAGTGTCGCTTTCACCCACCTGCCGCCACTTTGGCAGCGCCACCAGCGGCACTACGTTTTGGGCCGCGGCAACGCTAGCGGCGCGACACTGGATTAAACGAATTGGCAGAGCGTTACATTGAAAGCGGCGCGCTGCATCTGGCCGTGCGTGCCCCCCCCCCTCTCCCTCTCTCTCTCTCGCCCTCGTAAAGCCTTGCGGATAATGACCGGAACTGATGATTCTTATTCACCGACGATTTCCGGAATCTGGCCTTCGCCTTCATATAGGCTGTCCAGTGGCGCAGCGCCGCGCAGCGCGCTTCCAGGGAATACTCCTCGGCTTGCCGCTGGCTTGCCGCTTGCCGCGTGCCGCGCCACTGGACAGGCGTAGTGGGCAGCAGGGCAGCGCTGGGGTCGATTTCCTTTCCAGGCTGCACGGCCCGGCTCTGCCCGCTCGGCCTAACGAAGCCTCTCCCGGCCATTAGCCACCGTGGTGCCGATTTTCCATTTTCCTATTTTCCACTACGCGTTTTTGTTTCTGCGCCGATATGCTCCCCCGCAAATGCACCTCCTCCGCTCGATGTAACCACCGCGGTGCAGCCCCATCGCTCCGTCGCTCTGTCTCTCTCGCACTCGTGGGGCGTCCCGCAGGGGAGCGAGAGAGACAGAGCGACGACGACGGCCTGCTTGATGGCGGCCAGGCCGAGGCCAGGCCTTGCCAGGCCTAGATCGCCGGGACGTGCGCCTCTGCCGCCTTGACTCCGGAGGAGGATGGCTTCGTCGCTCTGTCTCTGTCGCACTCTCGGGGCGGCCTGCAGGGGTGCGAGCGAGACGGAGCGACGGGGCGCGGCGGGGCAGGGCGACCAGCGTGAAATTCCAGCGTAACAAGTCGATCATAATTGCGCCCCAGGCCGCCTGGCGCAGCCCGGCCGGGCCGCGCGGAATCTCATAAGTAATTGTACGAGGAGCCAAACTGTACATTTTATGACGCCTGATTATTTTTTCTACCTCATCCGGGGAAAATTGCGAGGGAGTGCACACACCCGTGTGTGTGAACTCAACTGCCGCGGTTCCGCTGGCCGCGACGGACACAAGGGGTGGACGTCGTGGGACGCGGCCGCCGCAGCCTCCGTCGTCACCAATCTGATTATCCGAGAGTCGCCTTCGTCGCTCTGTCTCTCTCGCACCTAAGGGGGAAGCCCCATGAGTGCGAGAGAGACAGGCTGACCTAGAAGGCTCTCGGAATCTGTCTGGTGCCGGGCCGGGGAGCGCCGCGTGCGTAGGCCGACCCGCCGCGCAGCGCTGTCTGTGGGCTGCCCGCGCTCCCGGCGCTAGGGCGCGCCTTACGGTGTGCCACCCGCTTTACAGTGCAGTGCCCGTCCAGACGCATGAATGAACGCGCCGCACTCGCCCTGTACTTTGAGTGCGGCCCGCTCCCCATTCTGCCCATTCTCCTCAAAAATGGTCGCCACTTATCGCTGCCATCATTCGGCCCCCGTCATTACCGCCGTACTGCACCACGGTGGTGCACCGCCAGCCCGCCCGGATTTATTATTTTTTGTCCTTTTCTATCTTTCTCTTTTTGCGCGCGCGTCTCTTTTTTTTTCAGGAGAAAATTCCCGGAGGTGTGATGCTGGTCGGATTGGCGCCCGTGACTGCACTGGGTTTACGTTTACACTCGTCGGGGCGTCCCTGCAGGCAAGCGAGTGTTTTAGGGCCTCTCGCCTGGCTGGCCGGCCGTGGCGGGGTGGGGCGGGGCGGGGGCCCGGGGCGTTCCAAGGTGACATCGAGTGTGAGGCCAAACCTGCTGCCCTGACGCGGTGCTCGACGCGGTGTGGCCCAGCATGGTCAAGCCTGGCCCTGCCCGGCGGAGAGTTGGTCGCCGCGGCGCCTGCAGCGTTTGACGTCACGTGAGAAGAGTCCTCTGGCCGCGGTCCCTCATTTTAACTTCATTAGTGGAAAGAGAGACGACAAAAAAAACAATCGGCGAACGTCGCGTAGATCCAGTCCCGTTTGGGGCAGTTTGCTCGCTGCGGTTTTGGTTTTTCCCTTTCTCCCCGAGTTTCTCGTCTTTTAATAAGACAAGGAAGGAACGAGGGCGCTGCTCCCGCGGTCTTTTGTTTACCCGGACAAGTCGACCGGGCGTGGCGTGTCGGTCCGGTCAAGCAACGCGCCACCAAAATCCGCGGTCCCGTTCTTGCCGCTTTTTCGCGGCGCGCTGATTCGAACCCGCGGATCCGTTTTATGCAGACGAGACGCTGCTGACCCGCGCGGCAAGCAAGCAAGGCTGGGCGGGCGATAATGCAGGGGGGGGGAGTGTGCACCGTCACGGCCATTCGGATGAAGATATCAGCCGGAGTACCTCACAGCGAGAGAGAAAGAGAGAAAAAGAGGGAGAGAGAGAGAGACGTCTGCGTCCCGCCGCGATATGGCAGGGAAGGAGAATTCATAAAATTTCGGCAGCGCGACGCATAAAATACGGAACGTACGACGGCGTCGGGATGAGCTGTGCGGGGCGGGGCGAGGCGGGGCGGGGCGGGGCGGGGCGGTGAGGTCGGCTGGTCGGGCGACAAGTAAGTATCCCGAGTCAAACACAGAGCCCTGCCCAGCCCCGGCGAGGCAAAGCCAGGCAAAGCGCGCGGTCGACCCTGCTTAGCATACGAACCTGCTATACGCGTACACGCCGGGGCCGCCGGGGCCGCCGGGGCCGCCGCGCCGCGCGTCCCGTGCCCACTCCACTCCAACGAGGTCCTTTGCACTCCGCGACCTGCCCGGCCCTCTCTGCTCCCACGGTCCGCCAAATCCAGCGGGCCCCTTCCCGCCAACACTCGGACAGGACGTCGCCTGTTGCCTATGCTGTCTGTTCCGCCGCCGCTGGCGACAGACAACATCGGCCATCGACGCGTCCAGTCCAGCGGCTCGCGGAAACGGTGCGACGCGGAGCAGCGAGAACCGAGGAGCAACCAGATTCGGATCAAAGGCCTGGCTCTGGCTGCCACAAACGGGGCCAGGCGGGAATCTGGAATCGGCGAGCGTGTGTGTGTGTGTGCGCGCGCGCGCGTGCGTGAGTATAAGAGTAAGTGAGTGTGAGCGCGCGCGCGCTCGAGGCTGGACAGCTGGACCGGTCATCAGATGCCCATATCCAAGGCATCACGCAGTTTGGCGGGCGGTGGGGCGGGCGGGCAGGCCGGGCGAGGTTACAGCCCCTACACCCTACAGGCCTGCTTTTTATCACCCCAGTGCCGTGGCGTGCCCGCACTGCAGCCTTCAGCCCCGCCGCCCGCTTTTACGAGTCGATCCGATCGCGCTCCACATCCTGTACGACATAATCCTGGACGCGGCGCTGAAGCCGGCCGGCCAGGCGGCGTGCTGCGCGGTGCTGCGTCGCCGCGGCCGGTCAAGAAGTACCTCGCCTTCTTGCTGCGCGGCGCTATAGCGGGCGGTGGGTCAGTGCCAATCCGCCCAATGTTACATGCAAATTAGTTGTTCGGCAGGGGGCGCGCAGCCGCGCAGCCGCGCAGGTGCCCCCAGTTAGGCTTAGCCTGCGCTTTTATATCGCGGCCCAGACGCGCTGGAGGAGGGAGAGACAGGGATCGCCTGGTCCAAGGGGAGATAGACTGACGTTTAATTCAAGGAAAATTTCAGCACTTTAGAAAATGAGCAGAAGTTCCCGATTGAGGGTGTATCGTTTGCCCCTAGCGGGGCAGCGGGGCCTGGCCCGTCCGTCCGCCCGGTATCCCCTCCGCCCGTCCGTCCGTCCGTCCGCCGGACACGTGTACAGCCACTAGAACGCATTCCGAGCGGCAGCGCGACAACGACTCCATTTACACGTGGGTGGAGCCAGCGCTGCCGTCTGATTCCGAACACTGCTTCGTCGCTCTGTCTCTCTCGCACCCCTACGGAACGCCCCATGAGTGCGAGAGAGACAGAGCGACGAAAGCAGCGCTCGGAATCAGACCGCTGGCGGCAGACACCCTCCGAGAGGCGTCCCCGTCGCTCCGTCTCCCTCGCACCCCCGCGGGACGCTAGGGACGCCCCACGCGTGCGACAGAGACGGAGCGACGACGCCCGGCATCAGTCCGCCGGCCCGCCGCGTATGCAAATGAATGACATCGCGGTGCCTCGCGCCTCGCGGGCCACTTGCAGTGCACTTGCACGCCGTCGCGTCGCCCGTTCATTGTCGATCCTTTTTAGCAGATGATACCTTCACACTTGAAACACTTAAAACTACTATACACAAATGAAGGTGTCAGCGTGCTTTTACTCTCGAGTCCAGAAACCAAGCGCGTATCCTAACAATATAATAGGGGCTGGCGGCCGGGGCGGGCTGGTGCGTGTGGCTGGCTGGCTGGCTGGCAATGAGGCGCAGCCTGCGCGGAATTCGACAATCCCTCCGCGGTACAGCGCCAGCGGCACCGGGCGTAAACAATGGCACCTCCTCCTCGCATTGACAATCCCTCCCCGCCTGCCACGGCGCGGAGTATCGCGCAACAATGCCTCCCGATTCGGCCCGGCCTGGGGTGCTCGCTCGGGCTCGGCGGCGGGCGGTGCAAGCCACAGCTCGGCACGGCTAGTACCAACACCGGCCAGCTCGCTCGGGTCTGTGTATTTTGATTCATACACAATTTAAATACTATCTTTGGAATGATCCCGCATACTACCCCGTATAAGAAAACCAAACGAGTATCATCTGCTTTCATTAACGTTCGTTGAATGAGATTTTTTCCTTCGATCGCTTTTACAGTGTTGCGTGACGACGCGAGGCTTATCTGTCTCTCTCAGACAACATCATCCAGGCTCACGGAAAAAAAAGGATTAGTTGTGACAACTAACATGTTAGTTGAAAAGCGTCCAAAGAAGATTTTAGTTTTCACGACTAAAAGTTTGCTGCTCGAACGAATTTATAAGTTGAAACGACTAAAAAACTACAGTTGGCTCAAGGATAAAGTTGATTATGCCTACACTATGTTAGTTGTGAGGATTAACACGAGCGTCACGTAAGAAAATAAACCACGCACAGAAAAACATCTGCGGCGGGAATCGAACTCAGGACCTGTCGCTTATCAATCAGAGACGCTGCCCACTGCGCTGCGGATATTCTTACGAGACCCGACTTTCGGGGGATGATTTAATCGTCTCTTGTCCTAGCATCGGTCAGTTTGCTGTATCAGCGTCACTGGGCATTCTCCCGCTATCAGCTCCCCACAGCGCAGTGGATAGCCTCAGCAGCTCTCAGATCACAGATTCCGCGATCGATACCCGCTGAAGATTTTTCTTATACGAAGCTTCTTTTCTCTCGTGACGCTCATGTTAGTCATCACAACTAACAAATTGTAGGCACAATCAACTTAATGCTTGTACCAACTTTAATTTGTTAGTTGGTCAAACTAATATTATTGCTCCCGCAGCAAACTTTTAGTCGCAGCAACTAAAATCTTCCTTGGACGCATTCCAACTAACATGTTAGTTGTTACAACTAATCCTTTTTTTCCGTGCTGGTCACATTGTGGTCACTCACTCCGCGCGGCGCAGCGGCGCACAGAGGGCGTGGCGGGACACTCTACTCTCTCACACACGATAGGGTTCCCACAGGTCGGTGACAGGGCGTACTCTCCCAGTGCGTGCTGCCCCGGCATGGAACCCATTGGGTTCCATATCGGGTTTCAATTAGCATTAGCCAAACCTCGGCGCTGCCGCGACCACCGCCGCGAAAAACGCCATGATAATTCATTCAAATGCGTGTGTGGCGCCCGGCGCATTTTGTTATTTATTATGCTTTTTCGCAATCTGTTTCCTGTTTTAATTCGCTATTTCTCGCCTTGTCTGCCCGTCCTGTGCGCCCTCTTCGAGCCTCCCGCTTCATAAACGCTCGGACGGAACAATGAGCCGACCCAATTAAATAAAGGGGCATAACGCATCGCGGCATCGCACAATGCATGCAGAAGCAGTGCGGGGCAGCGCGGGCAGCATTTGCCTCGCCGTGCCGGCCACGATGCAGTAGTTGCTGTTGTTGTTGGCGATGCTGTTGATGTTCTATCCGTGGTTGGTGCTCAAAATGGCCAGTCATCTATGGGACACAGGCCGCCTGGAAGGTAGGCAAAATGCACTGCTTTGCCCCTGTAAGGAGGCAAAAAGCACTCCTTTGCCCTTCCCTTAGCCAAATTCTGGAGCCGCGTCTGATATGTAAGACCCTTGGGCCAGTCGGTAGCGCGTCGGACTTCGGAGGCAAAGGTTCGGCGTTCAATTCCTGCAACCAGTTTGTTTTTTCTCCCTTTGGGTTCGTCACGTCATAGCAGGCGACCATGCTCCGTGCATTCCAGCAGCAGCGGCGGCACCTTCGGCTCCCCCAACGAGTGGTGCCACTTGGATGCCGCTGTCCCCGCGCCGCGCCACGCCACGCCCTGCCGGACACGCATCCAGCAGCGAGTGCACCGTGACACGAGAAGGGCGGGGCGTGCGCCGGCCGTGCGGCGGCGTGTCCGTGACCGTCACGACGGCACGGCACGGCACGGCACGGCACGGCACGCGCGTGCGCAAACAGCGACACGCGACACGCCGCGGCGCGCTGGCCGGCCGCCGCCGTGCTGCAAAGGCTGCTTCCGAACGATGCCTTCGTCGCGCTCTCTGGCGCTCACGGCGCGTCGCGCAGGGTACCGCAGGGGTGCGAGAGGGACGGAGCGACGGAGCGCTCGGTTCGGAGCCAGCCCGCCGGCCGCGAGTGGTCGGCACACGGGGGCTCATCAGTCAATGTACCGCTTCGTTCCGGCATCGAAGCTCATCGCAAAGTGGAGCAGGAAAAATGGTAAATTATGGAGCGGAGACGCTCGGTGGCGGGGCGGCGGGGCGCGGCGCGGCGAGCCCCGTTCGGACGACGGCGATAGGCTGCAACCGCGGGTCACTATTACTTTGCCTGCGGCCCTCCGGGCACTCCGGGAAGCACAGCGAGGCGTGGAGCGCCGCGCCTTGCCGCGCCATTCCCATGGCAGTCACCGCCACTGCGAAATGGCAAATGTCCGCGAATGTGGCAGAACCGCTGCCTTCTGCCTCACTCGGCCTCACTCGCGGGTAAAACTCCCCGGAGGTCGACGGACCGCCCTGCCGCGCCACTGCGAGTCGTCCCTTTCGGACGATTCGGACGCGGCCGCGCGTCTCCTTTCGATTCTCGAAACGTAAACGCGTTCGATCCGAAAGTAACGACTAAACTCCCGCGGCCGTGTGCCCCCCCCCCCCCTCTATTCCCCAGCGCGCGGCCAGTAAATGCAACATGCACTGCGGGTTGGACAGCTTCCCTTGAAGCCACTAATGAGATGCTATGAAATAAGGAAACGCAAGCCAAACGCAAGGCGGAGCGCGGAGCGCAGAGCGCGGGGCAGGGCAGAGCGTGGCGTGCAGGGCGTGCAACGGTGCGACCAGAGACGCTGGGCTGCGGGCACACTACACTGGGACACGCCCTGCCCTGCCCTGCCCAGCCCTCGCGCTCCAAATACACTCTAGGTGGACTTGCTTCAGAGCGGCGGCCGACTGAATTTTCCGCGCGCAAACTTAAACGTCGGGTTTATTGTGTTGTTGTTCGGCTCGTGTGTTCAGGTGAGTGTGTGTGAGTGTCTGCACCCCTCCGCCATTCGACTTGCCGCTCGTTCCTCTCGGAGACATTAAACCGGATCACGCCGTTTGCTTGTTGCTTCTCCCTCTTCTTCTTAATTTTTTTTTCTTCTTTTACGCCCGTTGCATCCGGAAAGGCATAAACAAGTTGGCGACACGGACAAATGGAGTCCCGAAGGACCGTGATCACTCAATACGACTCAATAAAAGACGAACACGCATCGTGCCCCTCCGACATGCGATACCGAACCTCCCGCCGACTTCGAGCGAAGACGGATCATAGAGGTAAGTAAACAAGTAAACATGCATAAAAGTCCGCGATCAGCACCGACGATTGTCCCCGTTTGTTTGCGACTGTTTTTGAGGTTATGTTCCCGGACTACTTTCTTTTCGTCGAAGCTGTCCGCAGGGCGTCTTTTTCCGCGACTATTTTGAGGTTATGTTTGCGCACTCGCTTCACTTTCCGCTCTTCTCTTTTCTGCTATCTCCTCCAGTCGTTCGATGTCCTCATCCAGCTGCGGTAAGGCAAGCCACGTGTGAATGGCGGGGAGAGGAACCCGAGCCGACGCGGTGGACGCGGTAGTGGTGATCCCGCTGCACGCCGTGGTCGCCGTCGTCGCCTACGTGTCCTTTGCGGTCGCTTCCCGCCATCTGCGCAGCGCCGCCGGCAGACTGATTCTGTGCTCCGCTTACGTCGCTCTGTCTCTCTCGCACTGGCGGGGCGTTTCGCAAGGGTGTGAGAGAGACAGAGTCTCAAGCTGGGCGCGCACGGCATCCGACCGGTGACGACCGGCAGCCAGAACGCCAAACCGCCGACTGATTCCGAGCGCCGTCGTCTTCGTCGCTCCGTCTCTCTATGTATCGCACCTTTACGGGACGGCCCAGGACTGCGAGTGAGACAGAGCGAGGACAACAACTGACTACAACTGCCGGCGTCAGTCTGCGTGCTTCGGCGGGGACGTCGTCGTGCCCCCTGGCCGCGATTACAGCCTCCCCGACGACGGCAGCCGCGCCGCGCACCCTTTTACGCGCGGGCCAGCACGCCGTTTGTCAAAGTTATCGGAAGCGGCCGGACCCAGCCCAGCCAGCCGGCTTGGTGGACGGCGAGCTTCTTGTTGTTGCTGTTGTTTGCTCCCTGATGAGCACGGCGCCAGGCGCCCGGAGTAAATCAATACATATTAAAGCGTGAAACTCGTGCTGCCCCCCCCCCCCCTCCCGGAGGCCGCGCAGCCGGCGGACCGATTCTGAACGCAGTCGCGCAGCGCCGCCGAAGCGCTTGAATAATTAAGAGCAGCTCCGCGGAGAAACAAGTTTTCCTCCGCGAAAGGCAAAAAGGAGGGAAAACGGGAAGGAGGGAACGGCCGCGGCGGAGAAGGCGGAGACGCAGAGCCGCGGCCGCGCGAGCGCGTAAAAATAAAAGGCGGTGCTCGAGTCCCGCGGCGGCACGGCGGCACGGCCACGCCGGGCACCCTCTTGCAGGCTCATTCGCCGCTGTCTCGCTCGCACTCGCGGGGCGTGCCGGTGGCGCGCGAGAGAGACAGCGGCGAGCGCGATAGGCCTGCCTCGAAATAAATTACTCCGCGGGTGTTTCTGATACGCCCACCAGCACGCGCCCGGCCTAGTAGCCCGGCCATGGGGCGCACCGCGGCACCGCGTTGCCGCCAAAGGGCGGGTGCCGCGCCGCGCTCTCCGCGCTACTGTCCGGCACACTCATGCCGAGTCTGTCTCTCTCGCGCCCGCAGGGGACGCCCCGTGAGTGCGAGAGAGACAGGGGACTCCCGGTCCGCAGCGTGTCCAGCCACTTCTTGCCGCCCGCGTCGCCGCCTTGGCCGCCGTCTTATCTGGCGGCACTTACGGCTCGGCATCACGGCGAAGCGAAAATCGGCAGCCAGCGGACTTTGGGAATGAGATGGAGCTCCCCCGCGGCGCAGCGGCGTCTGGCGTCATCCAGCCGACCGATTCGAGGGGTATGTCTGTCTCTCTCGCACCCCTTCGGGACGCCCCTCGAGTGCGACAGAGACAGAGCGACGGCCCGGCGGTCTCCCCCGCGGCCCGGCCGGCCACTTTGGCGCGGGGCCTTGTAGGGCCGCGGGGGAGACCGGCGCGCCCCGCGCACGCTAATGCACAACGCAGCGAGCCAGGACTGCAGGACTCGCCCGTTTCATAGGCCCGTTTCTTTCCAACTTGGGCGGCGCGCACCGCCACCACCTTCTGGGAAAAGTCGCCGTCGTTCTCTTTTCTGGATAACAGCGAGAAGCCACGCGGCCAGCCAGGGAGCGCCCATCCAGCACGGATCCAGGGGATGTCATGGGGGTAAGTTTCTTCCCTTTGGGCACTTCACTGTAGAGAGGCGTGAACAGCGCGACTTTGGCCCTGCAAGTGGCCCTGCAACAAGCGCAGCATTCCTCCGTGGAAAAATCCTGGATCCACGCCTGCGCATCTGAAGCCCCGCCACTGGACATTTACTGCCCCTCTCGGGCCTCTCGGCGCGGCCGCGGCGGAAAATCCATCACGATGAAAGCGAAATACGAAAGACAAAGGAACACATGTTGCGCCGCTTGGCCGCTTGGCCGCTTCATGCATGCCATATGGCACCTCTATGCCCCTACATGGAAGCCCCGGCCGCCCCGCGGGCCTGCGGGCTGATTCCGAACTGCGCTTTCGTCGCTCCGTCTCTCTCGCACTTGTGCGTCGTGCCGCAGGGGTGCGAGAGAGACAGAGCGACGCCCTGCTGCACCACTTCATCGCGGCTCCGCGTGCTTCCCGTCTGCCTGCCGCCGGAATTCGGCCGGGACGCCACTCCGTTACAATGTGCGCTAAAATTTAAAAAAAGATTCTCACTAGAAATATAGACATTTTTCTTTCGAGTGCGTGAGAACTTTGATTATGCACAAGCTACTCTCTTGAAAATTTGGTATTACAACTAATTGAAGGTTCTCAATTTTTCTAGAATGAAACAATTTAATTTCTTACAATGCGAGTAAAAGTTTTTTTTTTTTTCAAATTCAAGTAGTTGCTATTTTCTAGGGCGAATGTATGATTGAAGTGTTTCTTTTTTTGCGTGTGTTTCGGCTCGCCGGGGACCGACCATGCCGCTATTGCAGTGCACACCGTTGCAGCGTTTAATTCTTGCAACTCATTTTGACACTGACGTGTCGTCTGCTAGGGCCGCACCGCCTTCGCCGCGGCCCTTTGGAGATTGGCGCTCACCTAACGGCGGGTCGGCGCACTTCATCTGCCTGGCTCTCCCGCCGCCAGCGCTGCCAGCGCTGCTTGCGGGGCCCCGCGACAGTGCACCGCTAAATGATTTACTATAGGAGCCCTACGGTCCTACGGCCCTATGGGTGCCCTTCGCGCGGTACCCTCTTTATGGACTGTTGCATCAAAGTGTTGGCGTGGCGTTAACGCCCGGGACGAACTGCATGACAGTTAGTGACATTGTTGCTGAAACACTGCTCGGCGGCGCGGCGGCGTCTGTGATGTGCCAGCGGTACGTCACTGCGTCACCTTGCCGGCGCGGCGGATGGCGGTTCCGAGTGGGGGAGGCGAGGCAGAGCGGCGGCGGCGGCGGGCCAGGGGCCGCAACGGGGACGGGGGGGGGGGGGGGGGGGGGGGGGTCACACGGTGCCGCGGCCGGGGGCGGCCGAAAGCAAGGGCTGCTTCTTTTTATAGGGCGGTGGCCCATGAGTGCGAGAGAGAGACATGCCACTCGGCGTCCAGGGGAGGACGGCGTCGTCGGCGAGGTGTCGGGCGGGCGCAGTCCGGGCGCTCGCCGTGTCGATCGGTATCGCCCGCGCGGCCCTCCGCCGCCAAGGCAAGGCCCCCGCCGCGCCGCCACACGGGGACCTCCTCGGCGGCACCGTTTTGACACGCCGCGCCACGCTCTGTCTCTCTCGCACCCCTGCCGGACCGTGCCGGACCGTGCCGGACCGTGCCGGACCGTGCCGGACCGTGCCGGACCGTGCCGGACCGTGCCGGACCGTGCCGGACCGTGCCGGACCGTGCCGGACCGTGCCGGACCGTGCCTGGACCGTGCCCGCGATCCGTGCCGGCCGATGCCGGCCGATCCGGACTCGTCGCCGGCCCGTGCCGGACGTCCCGCGAGTGCGAGAAAGACAGGCGCTTCGTCGCTCTGTCTCTCTCGCACTCGCGGGGCGTTCCTTAGGGGTGCGAGAGAGACAGAGCGACGAAGCGGTCCCTCGGAATGAGGCGGCTGGAAGTCGATGGAAGTCGTCGTCGTGCACGCGCGCCTGCCAGCAAAACGGAAACCCCGGCACAGCGACGCGCTCGCGCCGCGACGGGCTGCTTGCCGCGCCTATCGCTTGCCAGCTCAAACTACAACGGCCGGCGGCAACAGAAATGTTGTTTAATAGCTGCGTTTTGGAATGGCCACACTCTGGAAATGTAGATGAGATGAAAAGCGGTGATAACGGCCTTAATTTATTCCCGTTTAATTAGCGATATTCGTTCGTTAGCCTCCGCGCCTTGCTTCGCCTTGCTTCGGCGTGCCCCGCGCGCGCCGGTCAGGGAGCCATCCCCGGGGCAGGGGCGTGGAGGGGGGGGGATCGCTTAATTGCTGCTGCAGTCGGTGCATGCATGCTAGTGCAGCTAGTGCGGCTAGTGCGGCGGGGCGTGTGCAACTGCAGGCAGAATGTCAGTGGCCTCCGGGAACTGCATGCAGTGCACCTCGCAGTCTCGGCGGCGGGGCTGCCCGGCCGGCCGGCCTACATCCAAGGGGGCTGCTTTCTTCACGGTCCGCGGTGGTTTGCGATTCAAACATCCGGAGGACCGTCGCTCTGTCTCCCTCGCACTCACAGGGCGTGCCGTAGGGGTGCGAGAGAGACAGAGCGGCGGCAGGTGTCCGATGATCGTCGCGGAGGACCCTATCTGCGCGTTACAGTGCCCCAGCCTCCCGCCGGCGTGGCGCTGCTCGGCCATTTGTCGCTTCACTTCCTCGACGGAATGCTCACTCCGAAGCGTCGCCTTCGTCGCTCTGTCTCTGTCGCACCCCTTCGGAACGCCCCGTGAGTGCGACAGAGACAGAGCGACGAATCGCTCGGCAGGCCTCGAGAGCCGCGAGGTGTCCGCCGCGGCCTGTCCAGGAATCGCGCGCCACAGCGGGGAAACAGTGTTGGTTTCGCCGCGACACTGGCGGGCTCGCAGTGCAGGTGTCCTGCGCGGCCTGCAGCGGGGCGGCCCGGACCGCAGCGACCACACGGCACTGGCGACCTCGCAGCCACCAAGGACGCCCAAAGACCTGGAGGGTACTGGAAAGGACCTGGAAAGGACCTGCAAGGACCTGCAAGGACCTGCAAGGACCGGGGACGGGGTTCACTGGCTGCGATGAGCGCCCTGCGACGCCCTGCTGCGGCTTTGTTTTGTTTTGCTGCTCCGTCCGGAAAAGATAAAGCGAGCAAGTGCGAAAGCCGCGGCAACGGAAAATGGGAGCGAGAGAGAAAAACTATGACCCGGCCGGAGGCCTGTCATTAGCCATCCATTAGCAATGAATGGGGATTGGCTTCCTTGGAGGTCCGGCAATGTCCGAAGCGTTGGCAGGCCTGGCCAGGCCGCGCGCGACACCGCCTCGGACACCGCCGAGCCCGCTGCCACTCCACTGGGATTAGCGCCACTCGGGAATAGCGGGTAAATACCAGAGCATTTCGGGTGCTCCGGACGAACAAAGGCAGGATGGATTGGGAATGGGGAAAAGGGGGGGGGAGGTTTATCGCCCTTTGTGGCCAGGCCGGGCATTCCGTGTCTCCGGACAAGCAGTGGAGTGGAGCAGCGAGGCAGGTGACTCTAGTCTCGACGCTGGTCCAGTCTCCGGTGCGGCGCGCGCGCCCAAGTCTCCCCGACGACCCAAAGGCCGAGGCGGCCAAGGCGCTGCAGCAGGCTGCTTGCCTCACCGTGGTCATGGTGGTCCTCACCATGGCGGCTGCCAGTTTGAGAAATTACACTCCGCCGATCCGTACCGGCGGCCGGGCCTACCGACGCTCTGTCTCTCTCGCGCCGCTCGGGACGCCCCATGAGTGCGAGAGAGACAGAGCGACGTCGCCCCGGGCCAACGGCTCACGGCGCGGCCTGGCGGCCTGGCCGTAGTACGTCCGTAAATTAATTGCACCGCGATCAGCAGAGCCAGCAGCAGGCTGTCTCTCTCGCACTCGCGGGGCGTTCCGTAGGGGTGCGAGAGAGACAGAGCGACGCGGCAGTGTTCGGAATCGGATGACAGAGGCCGCCAAAGCCCGGGAGCAGCGCGGCGAGCGGCGCGCGGCGAGTTTGATGCGAGGCAGAAAAACGGACAGCGCGCCCGGCGGCCAATACCGACGCGATCGCTTGATTGATCTATGTCCGTGGAGACAGGGCCAGCCTCCGTTTTTACGTTTCGGTGGAGTCTTTGCCTCACGCTTTCTTGCATTCAAGCAGTCGTCGGGAACCATTTCAACCCTGGTGCATCGTGGGAACTTTCGCGCTCCGGCAACACTCATCCCCCGCGGAGGGTGGGTTCGAGGAGTCCAAACTGTTGCACAGTTCGGCGTGCTTGTAGTGGCGTGGCGCGCGGCCTCGGCGGGCGTGATATATCACCGCCAGGGAAGCCCCGCGCTCGCTGGACCAGAGCGAGGCGGTGGCGGGCAGGACGCTCCGGCAGCGTCCAAGACTGCACCTCGCTCTGCGACTGGCACGAATCTCCGCCCGGAAGTCAAACCGTGTCAAGAAACTCATGTAATCAACATATTCTCTGCAATATGAACAAGGCTGTAATCAGTGTACGGGAAAACCTCGAATGGGTTACCGCTCGCGTGGCAGCGCGTGGTACGCCTTCCCGGGCGGACTGTACCTTGATCTCGCCCAGCATCACGGCCTGCCGAGGCGGCCAGGCCCGGCCGGCCGCGCCATGCAGCCTTATAGTATCGTAGTTGCCCCTTTGTTCTCTGCTGTCTCATTCACCCATTCCTTATTTCATTCATTCCGACCGGAGCAGAGCGAGGCAGAGCGAGGCAGAGCGGAGCGGTCTTGGGCCTGGCCGGCCTGGCCGTCCGCGCGCTCTCGGGCTCTCAGACGCCGTCATGCCATCCATGCCGTAGGTGGTGTATACACTACTGTTCCAGGTACCATGACTGGCCGGCCACGCCAGCGAGTAGTGAGACCTCAGCGGACTTGGACACACTTAACATTCCGTGCGTTCACTACTTTTATTTCAATCGGAAAAAGATCACATGACGAATGCAATGATTGCGAAACTCGATGAACATCATAACGCTGCGCGTTGTTCCGCCACGACGAGAGACGCGAAAATTAATGACCCCAGTGAGACTCGAACCCGCGCCCGTCAGGCGTGCGCACTCATTAAACCCGCGTCTTAGCCAACTGCGCTACCGGGACGCGAGGCTTTCCTTCCGGCTTGTTGCGGCGCTGAAAAATGACGGCGGCGGTCATTTAGCAGTGGTGCGCCAGTGCGCTATGCACGCGGAGATGGACCGCGACACGGAACCTCCCGGTGGTGGTGATGAAGTGCGGCGTGACCCTGGCGGGGCGGCCGGGGGGGGGGGGGGAGCACCTGTGGCGGGGCGGGCGGAGCGGGAGAGATTCTGACCGCGCGCCGCGGCGAGCCCCAAGCCCCTCGCCTCCGCGCAGTGGGGAGCGCAGCGATGCTCGCGCCGAGCCTAGCCCGCAGCAGACTGATTCCGAGAGTCGTTTTCGTCGCTCTGGCTCTCTCGCGCCAACCCAGAGCGCCCCATGAGTGCGAGCGAGATAGAGCGTCGAACAGAACTCTCGGAATGAGACTCCGGCCCGGGCCGGCCCCAGCCCGACGGTAGCGGGGATCTGTCAGCCGGGTCATCACTCAGCCGCCGCATCCTTTGGGCCTTTAGGGAACCACAGACGGACAGCTCGTCTCCATAATTAGGCTAGACGCACAAAGCGCCTGCCTGCCTGCCTGCCTGCCTGGCTGGGCCCCCGCCGAGCGTGCCAATCAACTAATCAACTTTGAACCGCCCTGACGTCGCGTCCCTACGGCGGGACGCGACCGCGCCACCGATCATATCCGCCCACATCGACGCCGCGCTCTTCCCACGGTGAGTACACTGCAGGGAGGACGTGTGGCAAAACTGAAAATCTCGGAAAATCCCCATTTGTTTCGTTTCCTCTTCCCGTCGTCGCGGCGCTGCCCCGCTGGCGTCGACGGGCGCGCCGCGTCGGCAGAGCCAAGGCAGAGCCGCTGAATCATGTGGGGTAACTAGACGCGCCGACCGACACACGGCAATGCGCTATGATTTGGGGACGGTCTCGGGGAAAAAGGAAGAGCCCAACAAAGGGAGTGTTAATCCTTCCCCGCTTGCAATACCGGACCCCACAGGCACGCCGTGGCTCGCTCTCTGTCTCTCTCGCACTCGTGTGGAGCCCCGAGTGGGTGCGAGAGAGACGGGACGCAATGGCCCCGCTGCCCGGCCTTAACATCGGGTAATCACTATGCCCTGCCCGCCCGTCCGGCCCTTCCACATGCATCACGCGGACGACGTGGACTTTGCACTCCACCGGTAGCCTTTATTGTTGCTCCACTTAGACTTCACTTAGGCCCTCGCGCAGGTGCGTCGCCGTCCTGCGGCCGTCCCCGCGGTGGTGCTGGCCACCGTAAAGCTGTTGGCAGGTCTAATGCCGCAGTAAAGACGGTGGGCCGGGGGGTTCAGCGCACGGCCACCTCCACGGCCTTCTCCACCTCTCCGCGCATATCTCCATCTGATGTACGGCCCGCGGGGAGGGGGACGCGGCACCGGGTTCATTATTTGAATTTTGCCGCGTTCGCGCTGCCGCGCGGAGTGCGCGGAGTACCCCGAGTGTCGGCCATGCCGTGTGTCGCCGCCTGCCCGCCGGCCTGCGCCGCCGTGTTTTGTTTTGACACTTGAATGGGGCAGGCCACGGCAAGGCGAGCAAGAGCACCCCCAGCCCCGGCCATGCCCCAGCGCCTCCACGCCCCACACCTGCGAGGTGCCGCCCGGAGCACGCTGCCCGCTGCCTGCCTCGGCCTGCCGCCACGACGCCGAGGTGGTCGGCCCGGCCGGCCGGTGCCGCCAGCCCGCCAAGCTGCAATCTCCGACACCCAATCTGCAGGCCGATTCCGAAGGGCGATCTCGTTGCTGCGGGTCTCTCTCTCTCGCACCTGAACATCCCGCCTCAAAAGTGCGAGAGAGACGGAGCGACCAGAGCGCTGCTCAGAATCGGCCTCCAGGATCTGGATGCGGGGCGACAAGAGAGACGGCGGCGGGCCGCGCGCCTGCGGGCCGCAGGGTAGGCCGCCCCGCCACGCACGGCTGCGCGCGCGCTGCCTCCTTGCCGGCGGGCCGTACTCCGTGGAGGCGCCGCGCCGCGTCGAATGCGGCCGAGAAAAAAGAGGTAGAAAAGAGATCGGCGTCCCTGTGGGACCTCCTGCACCTCGGCAGCCAGCCAGAGTGGCGTGGATGATGGGGTCCTCGTCCTCAAAGGGATCGAATCAAGGCAACCTGCACCCCGACCGCACCGCCTCGAGGCCCGAGGCTCGGCCCGGCGGCCGCCAAGCCAGCCCCATTGCCAGCCCCCGCGGACCCTGACTAATACGCTGTCCGTGTTGTACGTGTCAATGCAGTCGTGACCGCAGCCGGGCGGGGCGGCAGTGGCGCGCCGTGGCGGCCGCCGGGACGTACTACATCACGTCCACCGGGAGAGAGACTCGGACGTATGGGATGTACGGGGCGTCGCGGGGCGCGTTGATGAGTGGCCCCTGTCCGCGACATTGCCCTAATACAGAGTGCTGAGTTGGCAACTTTGACACTCGCCGGGGTGCCTTGGCCGTCGTCCTCGGCGTCCTGGCCCAAGTCCTGGCCGGCCGTGGCTTGGCTCGGCCTCCGCGCCATCCCTCATCGGGGCGAATTCCCTGCTCGCTGCTCGCCGCTCCGTGCTCCCCTTGGCAGTAAATTGCTGGTCTATGACGTCCGCCCTGCGCGCGCTGCCTGCCTGCGCCTGCCGCAGTGGCTCAGTGGCTCTGCCCGCTCCGCGGACCATCAAGCAGTGCCCGGCCGTGCCCTGCCGCCGCGGCGCCGCCACCGGCCGCCACCGCGCGCCCTCTTGGCTCCTCCTCCCGCCTAGTGTCGGGGCCGTCCGGGCCGTCCGGGCCGGCCGCACATAAATCTAGCGACTCTTTACTGTCAAACGAAAACAAGTTGTAATCCATAAATTAATAACACAACACTGGCAGCGCGCAATATTTAGAGCAAGCCCCTGCATACATTTACCCGCAGCTCAAGCTGGGGCGGGGCGGGGCGGGGCGGGCTCGCGGCCAGCGCTCGCCAGGCCGTGCTCGCGCTCGCGCCAGCACCAGCCTCATTCTGATCCTAACGCGGTATTTTACGGCCGCGGTGCGGCAGCAGACTGATTCCGAGAGTCGCTTTCGCCGCTCTGTCTCTCTCGCGCTCTCGTGCGGGAGTGTCGTTTCGAGAGAGACGGAGCGACGACTATCGGAATCAGTCTGCAGGGGCAGTGCAGCCCTGCCGCCGCTGAGGTGGCGGCGGCCCGGTCGGCGCGGTGTTCCGGTGGTCGCGACGCCGTCGAAGGGACGCGCCAGGCCGCGGTGGGTTGCACATTGGCGGGCTGTTTCGTTGCCCCGGCGGAGAAGCGACTGTCTGTCCGACTGTCCCCTTCCGCTCTATAAAACCGCTCATGCCACACACTCCGCGCCACTGCTTGCCACTCCGTGCGGCGGCTGTTGTTCAAACACGCCCGACGCTGTTTTCCCTGCTGCTCTTCTTCTGTTATTATTTGATGAGAAAACAGGGAGCCGCCCGGTGCGCCGCGCCGTGGCCGTGATGCCGTGATGGTGTGGCCACGCCGTCGCCGAGGGTGTGTCTCCCGCGGTCTCCCTGGCGCGCAGCGCGTATAGCGCCCCCGATCTTTATTGAAACCGAGGACTGTTATTAGCACCTCTCCATCACGACGGCGTTCACGGCCTGCTGCCGGCTTAGGACCCGTGGGCAGTTAGGCCCCTTGCCAGCCCTGCCGCCCGGCCCTGCAGACCGATCCCGAGAGTCGTTTTCGTCGCTCTGTCTCGCTCGCGCCTGCACCAACGCCTCTCGAGTGCGAGGGAGACAGAGGGACTCTCGGAATGAGTCTGCTGGCCGCCGCACTGCCGCACTCGACTTTCATTTGCACTTCATTTAGCGACGCCTGGAAGGCTGGAAGGCTGCTGGGCTGGAAGGCTGGAAACATGCAGTTCGACAGCAAATTGCACATTGCTTTTGCACAAGGCGGGCAGGGGCCCGGGCGGCGCCCCGGCGGCGCGGCGCACGCAGGCTGACGGCGCCTCGGCTAGACGAGCGTCAGAGAGAGAGAGAGAGGGGGGGGGCAGAAAAAAGATGTAACGCGCTGCTTTAAAGACCTGGTAGTCGCGGTTCGGTTGAGTTTGGCGCGCTTTGTGGAGCGCGGAAGCGCACGCGCAAACACACACACACACACACACGCGCGGCCAATTCGCTACACGTGCCAGGGAGAAAGGCGCTCTGGCACGTGTCAGGCCCGCTGTTAAAAGGCGGCCTTAACATAACGCTTCTATCATGGTGGCGCCGCAGCGCCGCTTGCAGTGCACCGCCAAGCTAATTAAAGAAGAAATCGGGGGGAGTTCCGGCCGCGGAGGCCGCGCGTCGCGGGGCGGGGGGGAAAGACGTCGCAGGGCCCCAGGGGGACAGGGCGGTAGTCGAAATCAGGTCAAAATGATGTCAAATGGTGATGTCATTTTGAGGTCGGTGTGGGCTGAATTTTGACTGGAGTGACTTCTTTTGAGTCTTCTTGACATAGTGTGACTCTTATTCAGGCTGATGAAGCCCGGCGTTCAGGCACACATCCATGTCGCGAACCCAACAGTCAATGCAAGGCAAGCTGACCCGAGCTGACGGCAGTCAACTTGCAGCACTCTAGGGCCTCCAGTTTTTATGTCGCAACGGAACCTCCTTGATACGTTGCAATGCCAGAGTGCATGTTTTATTCAGTGCGCTCGAACAATGTCTAGAGCAAAATAAAATGAAAAAGGAAAAAAAATCTGAGAGAAACGCAACTTTTCTAGCTCTGCTACGTTGACTTCAGTGCTCCTGATGCTTTGGCACCTTCTTTCTTTTTGCAGTTTTACAGCCGGAAAATCACGTTCCCTCGTAACACAGATAAGGCGCTGCGACTGCGGCCAAAACTACCGCCAGGCCCGCAGTGTACCGACGCGGCCCCCGTGAAGAAACCGAAGATCGTCCCGGCGCAGCCCGGCGACTGACTCCAAGGGCTCCCTGTCTCTGTCGCACTCTCGGGGCGTGCCGTAGGGGTGCGAGAGAGACAGAGAGGCGGCGTGCGATCCCCGCGAGATCACGGACGTCGTAATGCAGGAGTACGCGCCGAGAGCGGCGGCCAGGAAAGCGGTCTTTACGTCCGAGACGCGGGCGAGCCAGGGCGAGTCGGCGATACTAGCCGCGGCACAAATGTGTTTTTTTCCTTTCCTCCATTCACATCATCTGGCCCGCGCACTACTTTTGGGCGGCGCGGAGCTGCGGGCACCTAGCCCGGCTGGCGCCGCAGACGGCCTTCGTGCAAGCGCTCTGTCCCTGGCCTAAAGCGTCCGAACTTGTCGTAGTAGCTTTCAGGCAGAGCGACCTCAATGAGCCTGCTTTTGCCGTCGTGCATCAGTATGGGATCGCTAGATTCTATCCACCTCGTTTTCTAGCTGGCCCCGGTCAGTCCTGAACTCTGCACATGTTTGTCTGCTGGACCCGTAAAAGATGTTCGGAGCGTGGATTGCGTCGAAGTTGAGCCCTTCGGACCGCTCGGCTGTTCTTCTGCACTACACTATGCGTACAGGGCAAGGTTTCGATACTGGCACTTACGAGGAAAAGGGGGGGGACCAGGCCCCTCCTTCTGCCGGGGCCTTGATCGGCCCTGCGGCCCAGCCGCGGATGCCGGACGGTTCCGAAACCGCCTGTCTCTCTCGCACTAGGGCCCCACTGGTGCGAGAGAGACAGAGCGTCGATGAGTCTGCTGGCCGGGGCACGTGGGCGCAATGTCGGCTCCCGTCGAGCGTGGACCCTCTCTCGGACCCTCGGTCCGCTCGGCGGCGCGGCACTCTGATGTGAGGCGTAATTCAATGACTGGCCAACTCCGGAGTGATCCTCAATGAAGCCTCCCTGCCGGCGGTGCAGCCGGCGGTGCACAGCGTTACACGTTACACACACCCACGGGCCGTTTCGTCTCTCTCGCACCTGTGCGGGACGCCCCATGAGTGCGAGAGAGACAGAGCAGTACGCACTCGGCCGCGCTATCGCCAAGCCATCGCCGTCGCGGCCCCGAAAAGTACGATAGTTCTCACAAGCCGAATGCGCCTCATTGCGTGTGCAGTGGAGAAACTTATAGCTGCCACTGTGAAGAAAAGAGCTTACAGACTTCAACTCAGTTTTAGAACTTTGGTTTTTCGTTTTCTGGTTGGAAATGCGGGTGGATCTTGCTCCAGAAGGGCAGCCTTTCCGCGGTGAGGCCGTGCAGGCCGTGCCGGCGACGCCGCGACGCCGTCCGCAGCGCCCCGCCAGGGCCGCCTGCACTGCACCGCACCGGCCGGCACGCATAAACAATGGGCTGGTCAAACCGTTTGGCCGCGCAAGCCCGATGCGGCGCGATGCGGCGCACCCTTATCGTGATCATTTTCGGCATTTAATAAGAAAGCCGAGACCCGCTTCGGTTTGGCTCGACAGCAGCGCCCAATTTGGCGGTCGCACAACAACGGCAAGGCCAGGCGAGGCGAAGCCGCGAAGCCGCGAAGCGGTCGTCGCCTGCCCGGCCACTCGCGGCCACTCCACTGGCCGGACAGCAGCGCTCTCGTTGAGGGCTTGGGAAATGCTCTGGCCTGGAAAAATATATGCTGAGTTCGAGGGGTGACCCCGGTGACCCGCTGTAAAATTTTGTGCACAATGATTGTGTGAATGTGCAAGATTTGGGACCAAGATTTCTGTCCCTTTTGCCACTCATGTTGCCTACTTCCAGGCGCTTTTGCCACGCATGTTATTTACCTACTTTCAGGCGCTTTTGCCACCCTGAATGTGGGATGTGGTCAAATTTTGTACAATGAATGTGCGCAGCTGTCCCCCCCCCTCGGCTGAGTTTGTTCGCTGTTCGGTTTCAAACAAATCAAACCTTCGGTGCTGGCTGGTTGGGCGGGGTTATGTTCGGGCGATGGAGTGCGTTGTCGGCTCGGACTCTCGCACCGAGGAGGCGAGGAAGGTGACGAGACGAGCCCCGGCCGGCGCAAGCGTCAAGCCGCCTCGGCTGCCCGCGATCTCGCTCGCAAACCCCAGAATTGACGACGCGGTGCCGCGATGAACCAGAGCGAGGCAGAGAGAGAGAGAGAGAGAGAGAGAGAGAGAGAGAGAGGATGTGCAAGGTGCGAAGGATGAGGCGGAGCAGGAACGCAGATAAGAGGCAGGCCAGAGGCAGGCCAGTCACACACCGCGAGCCCCCCCGAGTCCCGCGCCACGCCGCGCCTTGCCGCGCCGAGCCTTCGAAACTGGAATTGATTTGCGTCCGGCCGGGATTAAGACATAAAACGGCCGTCAAGTCTGCATCGGGCGGGGCGGGGCGGGGCGGGGCCACCTTAGGACCAGATTCAGACACACGGGGTCACTGACACGCCGCCGGTCGGCACACACACACACTCACACACGGCTGCCGAATTAAGCAAATCAGGGACAAATGAGAGGCCGAGGGAGTAGCAAGGACTCGCCGGCGGGGGGTGAGGGTGCCCCCGGGAGGGGAGGGGAGGGTAAGGATGATGCACGGTCGTGGGGACACCAGGACACCTGGCCGGCGACGCGGCGACGCGCGAACGAGTATAAATTTTGTAAGGAGCCAAAATGGCGCTATTTTGGCGCGGGGCGCTCGTTCTGGAGTTCCAGCTTCCAGGGGCCTTGGCTCCGTGCAGGGGACCGTGTCCGCGGTGTCGCCAACCGCGCGTCGCGGAGTCCGCGAGCCCGCCCTTCTAAATCACTCCGACGCGAGTCGCTGGTCGCTCCCAATCATTTTGCCCACTTTCCCACAATGTTTTCCTCTTTTACTGTCGGGGCTCCAGTGATTCTGCGGGGAGACGCCGGTGTGCGGCCGCGTCCATGAGGGCCCCACAACTACTCGGCCCGCCGGACTGCCGGACTGGACTCCAGCTGGGCATTCCGGACCGCTCCGTCGTCTCTTTACGAGGCTTTTCGTACCTCGTTCATATTGAGAGAGAGAGACAGACAGAGAGACGCGGGGCGGTGACACCGAGGCCGCCGGACGGGGCGTCTCTTTCTCTCTCTGTCATCATTATTCGCAGGAAGGGTTATTTGCAGTCGAGGACGCGACCGTGTTTTGATTCATGAGCTGCGGCAATTAATGATCTCGCGAGAGGAAAGGAAAGGGGGATCGGGTTAAGGTTAAAAAAAAGAAGGCGCGGTTGTAAAACCGGGAACAAACCGCGCTGTGCTTTTGCCGGTTTTACAGTGTAAACGACACGCGCATTATTTTTTTTTATTTTTTTTTTGTCTCTGCTATCGCGTCGAATGCAACCGCCTATGTCAGTCAAACATCCGAGTCCGGCCGGCCTGGCCGACTTGGCCTCTTCGACCGCGCGGGACGGCCCGCGTGGTGGACATGGGAACGAATCCGCACTCAAGTGTGTTGTGTCACAAGCAGACCGTGATGTGACGTACCGTACCCACTGAACTCTCGTGTGTGTGTGTGTGTGTGTGTGTGTGTGTGTGTGTGTCTTTACGCTTGGCAGGCAGCGAGTCGCCTGCACTGTATGCCTTCCCACGTGGCGCAGAGTAAATTTCTGTAATGTCGGAGTCCCCTACCCTCGCCCCCCCCCCCATCTCTCCCTTCTTTGCGACGGGGGGGGGACACAGAGCGAGCTCTATGGAAACGGTACGTACTCGTCGTCCTTCTTTCAGAAAACCTTCATATCATTATTTTCATTCTATTTCTTTTTTTTTTTCAGGAGGTAAAAATCCATTCCGTGGCTCAATTGAGTGTCAAGTGTCGACAGCCGCCGCTGCCGCACGCACGCCGATACACATCCGGGACGGATCGCGTCGCTCCGGTCTGGCCTGCCGAGCGACGCCGTCACTGCCTGTCTCTGTCGCACTCGCGGGGCGTGCCGTAGGGGTGCGAGAGAGACAGAGCGATCCTTCGGACTGGCTCGGCTGGAGTGAGATCCATCCGACACGGTGCAGAGTGGGTCCCGCCATGGCACCGGCCACCATGGGCCCCACCATGGGCCCCACCATGGCACCATGGAGCCGCGGCAGTGTCCCATGGCGGCGCGGCGGCGCGCCGTGACCAAAGGCCAAATTGGGGGTCAGTTCGAGTGCGGAGGTTTTGCCCACAAGGGCACAACTTTTCCGTTGACGAAACAGGAGCGCACCCACCTTTTTTATCGCATATAATTTAAAATGAACAGCGTCCAGCCTGAAGTGGGGGGGGGGGGTCGTTAAATCTGCCGGACGGGCTGTCGCTCGCTCCGCGCTCCTCGCTCGAGTCCTCCGTGGCGTACCGGCGCACCGGTCGCTCGTGGGAACGGCGTGGCCGGCGTGCCGCGTCGCGTTTCGGGTCAAAATCCGCGGCGGTCATGCGCAGCCATGCGTGCCGCGCCGACCGCGAGGGTCACGTGGTCAACACGCATCGCGACACACTCGCAAGCAAGTGGTTTCAGGCATAAAGTCGCTTATGGCGAAGTGGTTCTTGGTTCGAGAAACGACTCTTGCTGGGTGAAGGTGGCTCGCGAGTCCGCTTCCGCTGGCGGTAGTCGCGGGCGCCGCCAGTGTCGCGGCCTTTCCCGTTCCCCCGTTCGACGTGGTGCCCCCCCCCCCCCGCGTCGCGCTCTCCATTGGCGGACGTGGGCTCTATTGTGGCCGTGGCGCCGTCCCGCGGGATTACTCGCCGGTACCGCGCACCTCGCGGGGCCTCGCCGGGCCGCGCCGGGCCGCGCTCTGATTGGCTGCCGCCCCGCCCCTCCACGCCCCTCCACGCCGCGCCGCTTCTTGTCCGCGCGAGGTGGCTCGGAGCGACGCCCTGGGTTGACACTTTTGAGCGCGGCCAAAAAATTCAACACCTGCCGCCATGTTTATTCTATAGTGAAGTCCCGTGTCCGTGACGACCGATCTTACCAGAGTTCAAATCTGTACATTCTGAACATTTTCTCTCATCTTTCTTCTGGAGAGAACGAAACAATCGGAAACCGGGATGACACTGTAAACGGAAGTGCGTGGTCAGCACACACTTGAATTTACAGTGTATCACCGCTACTGAAAAACGAAAATGGTAATAAGTGCATTAGCATAGAACTGGCCTGGAATCGATACGGGGGACGGTTGGGTCCTTGTTGCAATCCGATCCCCGCACCGGCCGTGCTGCAAGCCTTGCAAGCCCTGCGAGCCGCGCGACCGTGTCTCGCCGGCGGCCGACGCCGCCCCGACCCCCGATCCCTGATCCCCGATCCCTGATCCCCGATCCTCGGACACTCGATCATCAGCACGGCGGCGCGGCGGAGGCGGCTTGAGGCGGGAGCGTGGGTGGCCGCGGGCCGCGGGCCGCGGGGGTGGGCCTACACCGGAAGCGCGCGCAGCGCATACAGTGGAGGCAGCGCGGCGCGCCGGACAAGCTGGACCGTTTGCTTGGCGGCTCCGCGCCCTCCGCGACGTCCAGGCCGCCGTGGGGCCGCCGTGTCGCTGCCGGGGCCGCGCCTGTTCCTGCCCGTTCCGTCCCGATTCCGAACAGCACTTCTCGTCGCTCTGTCTCTCTCGCACCCCGACGGGCCGCGCCGCGAGTGCGACAGAGACAGAGCGACGGGGCACTGGCCGGGCCTTGTGCGGGGTCATTAGGGATGAGCGATGACTGCCGGACGGCGTGCCGACCTGTGCCGACGCTGCGCTGACGGCGCGCCCCCGTCACAATGCGACGACGCGCCGCCACACCGTCACGTGGTCACACCGTCACGCCGTCGTCGCGCCGAAGGGGTCGAAGGTCCTCGCGGCCCCCGCCGACGCGGCTGAGCGCCTTCGTGGAATCTTTCCAGAGCGACGCGTCGCCAAAGCCCCCGTCGTCCTCCTCCTAGCCTCGCGCCGAGCCTCCGCCTTTCTCTGGAACGCGGCGGGCGGACAGGCTGAATGACAACCAGCAGGCACAGCCTGACGGCCGCGTTGAGGAAGTTCGTCTCAATCCCGACCATTAATCTTGCAAGTGCGCGCTGCTGCCGCTGCCCCGCCGCTGCCCCCGGTTCCCCTGGTATGCGGCGTGGGCCGCGGCACCCTAATGGAGGGGCGCGGGTCAGCGTGGCCCCCGTCCCTCGTCAGCGAGAAGGGAGAGTCATCGCGGCAGTCGCAGGCCGCGCCGCAGGTGCAGAGGTGTTGGATTGGATCTGCATCACACTCGCGCTCCTTCAATTTTATCGCCGTGCCGACGCAACACACCACGGGCAGAAACGTCCCGCAACTTTTTTCGGTTTGTCCTTTCTCCACTTTTTCCGGACGCTCCGTCTCTGTCGTGTGGAGGCGGTGGGCGTGGCGGGCGTGGCGGGGCGTTGCCGGCAGCATGAGTTGACGAAGACGGCATAGTGCGACGCGTTGATGTGTGGATGGGTGACTCGGCAGGCCGGACTCGCTGGGTGTTGAAATAACCCCTCCATTCACGGCTGCTGCGCCCCGCCCCGCCCCGCCCCGCGGACGGTACCGGCCGCCGGAGACTCGCACGCCCGAGGCAGGCCCAGGACTGGGGCCCACAGCCCGCTGCAGCCCACGCGGCCGCCGATGAGGACCCAGGCCAGGATGCCGTCGTCGTGCTCGCGGTGGACGCGGTGGACGCGGCGACACGGGACGTAGGCCGCGCCGAGGGCCGCGCGCGATTCGAATCAACTCGACTTACGGGGCGCTGCCGTACAGCCGTACTGCACCACTTGCCCACCATCATTCCTATTTGAGGCGATGAGCCCCCTCCGCGCCATGCACGTTTAGCCCGTGTCCAGATGCGAGATACCGGCCGCGCGGCTACCGCCACCGCCGCCACCGCGCCGCGCTCCGGCCACGCTCGGCCGCCAGTGCCGAGCAGTGCAGTGCCTCGATGGCCGCGCGCGGGATCTCATTATTAATGTCTCGGCAATCTTAATCAATCCCTCTAATGCCCCGGCAATGCCCCGGCAGAACGCCGCCGCGGTGCCGCTGCCAGCCGCTGCCTGCCGCCGCGCTCCCACACCACACGTGCCCGCCGTGGCCGCCGTGGCCGCGCGGCTCTGCATTCCATAACCCTTTATGACCCGCCGCGCCGCGCCCCGCCCCGCCGAGGCCCCCGTGTTCCCCGTTGCCGGGGCTCCCGGCGGCGACACCGGCCGCGGATTAACTCAGCGCGGCTTATCCGCGACCGGTAATCCCTTTTGCGGCCGCGCTCGCCCGCGCCTGTCCGCAGTGCCGCAGTGCGTGCCGCGGGGCGGCGGTGCCGGGCGGCGCGGCGCCCTGTAACTATGTAGTTTCTCATAGGCGGGGGCGGGGCGGGGCGGGGCGCGGCAGGTGGACGCTGCTCGCGATAACAAACGCCGTGCGACATGGCCGGGAACAACGACCACCGCGACGACGGCGTCGACGGCCAGACGACATGGCGCGGGCCGGGCCGGGGCCACGACGGCCACGACGGCCACGACGCCGGCCCGGCCGACGACACTAATAGCCGTGCGGTCGGGGCCCGGACGGCCCGGACTCGGGGGACTCGGGGGCGCGTCCGTCCCGCGTCCCGCACTCCGCCGCGGCCATCCGTCTCCGTCACGTCGCCAAATCGTCACTGTGACTGTCACGTCACGTGTCCGTCGCGTGACGGCGCGCTGTCAGAACACGTGTCCTTTCGCCCGATCGGGGCCGCTGCTTCGCTGCTGCCGGATTTGCATGCGGAGCAAGTCTCGTCCTGGGTGCAGCGCCGCAGCACTGCCGCGTGCGTGGCGGCCGCGGAGCCGCGGAGAGGGACTCGCTCACGGCCTAGACGGTGGCGCGGGGGATCGGAAGGACGAGAGCGGATTCTAGTGACGCGTCCGCTACCAGTGCCTGAAAGTCAGGAGTCAGGCGACCCCGCGTGTGGGAGTGCGCGCGTGTGTGTGTGAATGAGCCAGAAGGGAGATCTTGATCACAACGCCCCATGTCATATGCATTAAGGGTCCCCTCCCCCGGCCTGGCCGCTGGCCGCGCTGGCCGTTCGGATCGCCGCCGTGTCTTAAGGGGCCTTAAGAAATGTAAACACGCGGCCCGGAACGCAGGCAGGGAGGCAGGCCGAGGCAGGCGGGGTGTACACGCCAGGGCAGTGTCTGGCTGCAACGCTGCAACGCTGCAACACGGACAGGGTCAGTGTGTTTCGCACGCGATCGCGGGCCGATCCCAACAAGCAGCAGCTCCGGGCAACAACAAGAGCGGCAGCAACAACAACGAACGAGACGAGACGGGACGACATCGGGACGGGAACGGGCGCCGCGCCGTGCCTGGCCGAAGCGAGGAGGCGAGCGTTTTAGGAGAGTGCCGCGGCAAGGCGTGGCGTGGCACGGTCGCCGAGTCCCCTCACTTTGCATGCCAGCGTCCCGGCAGCCCGGCACTGGCCGGCAGCACTTCCCTGGCTTCTTTCAGGCCCGCGGAATCCCACAGTCCGACCGTGCGATCCATCTCCGAGTCCGAGTCCCTGCCGGACTGGCGGGCGGACAACGCCGCCCTGCCCGGCCCTGCACTGGGGACGCCGACGCCGGGGTGCGCCGACTCGGTGCCGACTCGGACTCGCCGAGTGACGCGGCCCTTTTGTCCGCCGCGCCAAAATTATTGGCCCCTGTTCGACACGGCGGACCGCGGCGGACACGGCACAGGCATGCGCTACACTGCTACGCGGCCAGGCTTTCCGCAATCGGCTTGATTCAGGGACTCCGTGGCGCCGGCCGGCCGGCCCGACGGACTCCAGACTCCACGTCGTCGCCCGGTCTCTCTCGCACTCGCGGGACGTTTCGTACACTGTAAAAAATTTTGACACGAAATTTCGTGTTGTGGCTAGTGAAACGCCCCTTCTTAGTTATACTTCTAATGAATTTCGTGTGCCAGTGGCAATGAAATCTCGTTCGCCATGGCACACGAAATTTTGTTGGCCACTGGCGATCAGAAGGCTTCTTCCTACGCCAAATGGCAATTTTTGAGTCGTGGCGCTGGCAAGGATACTCGGAACCAATATTGTGAACTTTCTAGTTGTGGCGAGGAGAATTCGTCTCGGGCCGATGAAAAAAGCGGCACGCGCGGTTGGCATAGAACCCCAAACTTCAACTTGGATGTCTTGTGCCCTGACCCCTCGGCCACCGCACCGCTGCTTGGCAGAGCGCTCGACGGAGCTTCATCATGGACTCGCGAGGACTAGTCTGGCCACCACCAGGTGCGGCGAAGCAAAGCATCCTTCCCTTAGCCACGACTTGAAATTTCATAACTGTCGTCAGGGTAGGATGCCTTTTCAGTGCCACACCTATGATTTTTCTTCGCCAAGGGGCTGTTAAATTTAAAGTCGTGGCTGAGGGAAGCATCGTTTTGTTAGCCAAGCGGTAAATTTCACGTTTCGCGAGGGGGGACCCACTGCCCCAAAAAGTGTACAACTGAGTGTAGAATGTGTAGAATGTGTTGAATGTGTGAGAATGTAAAGATTGTAATGGAATGTACTGATTGTAAAAGATTGTTAGAATGTGTGTGAATGTTACAGATTGTAGTGAGAATGTGAGAGAATGTGTCATGAATGTTAGAGATTGTATGAGAATGTGTGAGAATGTAAGAAAAAGTGAGAGAATGTGTGAGAATGTGCGAAGATTGTGCGCTGAATGGGCGTGCGGCTCACGTCTCTACATAGCACCGCGCCGTGAAGGTAGGCAACCCATTTCACGCCGGAGGTAGTCAACCGTTCATCATAGTGGTGTTTCTTTGCTTCTATAAATCTTGCTTTGTCGCATGAGGTTGCCAGATTTTGGACAACTATTTTCATTCCTCAGTCGTGCTCACCAGGTTGGCTGCCCCCCTGAGAAACTGGAGGACGGTCAGATTCAGTCACAAACACGCAGAGCCGCACAGTTTATGTGCATTATCTCAAACTACCAGTTCCAAACGGTTTTTTGTGGGTAGTTTTAAACGACACTAGTCGTGCTTTGGCTTACGTTATGAAAGGATTCAAATTTGAATGAAAAGAAAACTGAACTTAAGCAAAGGGCAATCGAGGATAAAGCTGTAAGCATGTAAATTAACACTTTTAAGTGACAAACCTTATCTTTAACCAGTAAACTATATCCTGTCCTCGACCCGGGGCTGGGACTATAGGCTGGGGCTTGGCTGACTCGACTTCGACAGAGTTTCGCGCGCTTCCAGGGACGATCCCGAAGCGAGCACGGGCCAGCGGCTCCGTCGAGGGGTGAATCACTAGTGTACTCATGTGTACAAATTTGCCCGTACTCATTGTACTCACAAGTTTTAAAAAGGTGAAATTCTCTCGTTTTTCGACCGATTTAACGTCGAGTGCCGTTTAAAACGCTAAATAAAGCCTTAAAACGTTTTAAATTGTGAAATTTATGAGTAAAGCAAGGTTTCCTCACCCGTACTCATGTACTCATGTGTACACCAGAACCCTGAGTGATTCACCCCTCGGGCTCCGTTCGGATTCGGGACGAACACGAACTACCGCACTGGAGGGAAGGAAGTACTGCTAGAGCTGAAAGGAACGTAAACCTAAATCGAAATTATTAGACTAAAATAAATATTTTTAGGGGACTGTCATTTAGAATGTGTAAGGAATGTGCAGAGAATGTGTAAAGAATGTGCCCAGAATGTGACAGAATGTATGAGAATGTCAGAGAATGTACAGCGATTGTGTGAGAATGTTCGGGAATGTTAGCGAATGTGTAAGAGTGTGGTGGATTGTGGCTGATTGTTTTGATTCTATGAGAATGTGTGGAATGTGTCTTGAATGTGAGTGAGTTTTACGGGAGTTGGGTCTCAGGATGTACAACGAATGTGCCTAGTGGGTCCCCCCTCGCGTTTCGAACTTGGAATTTCATAAGCCACTGGCACTATAAATTCACTGTCGCGGTTTGGAAAGTGACCTTTCCATAGCCAGTGGCGCTTTAAACACACTTTCGTGTCTGGCTAAGAAAATTCAAGAAGCCATTGGCTACATAAATTTAATGGTATTTTTTACAGTGTAGGGGTGCGAGAGAGACAGAGCGACGAAGCACACTTTTCGGAATCGCTCTGGTGCATCCCTGCAGCGCTGCGTCGTCCGCGACGCTCTCTATCGGCGCTCAGAATTTCATATCGGCCGCGGAACACGTCTGGACGTCCTGCCGGAGAAACTGGACGCTGGAGCCGTGGTGGAGCCGCGGTGGCCGAGGCTGGGCTGCCTTGGCAGACGCCCTCGTGATATCATCACGCGTTGCAGCGTTGCACGGCACGGCCCGGCACGGCAGGCCGGCGGGCCGCACGGGCGCTACTTGATCTAAGCTGGCCCGGGATAGGCCCGGCGCGGCCGCGACGCCCAGCTTCCCACGGGTGCAGTGCCTGGTCCGCTGCGGCCGACTGGGGTGCTGCCCCTGTGGGTGTGTCTCCGCCGTGGTCTCCACGCACACACTCACACAAATAATACACGCACACACGCACGTGCAAAGTCCTGAGTATGTAGCGTGGTACTTTTATTGACCCCTATAAGCAACTACACGAGCAGAGCAACCCGACCAGGAATTAGATTCGGAATAAAGTCGTCCGAGCTCCGCGACACTCCGCGCGCCGCCTCGCGCCTTCCGTTTACGATGTCGGAGCCCCCACTAGGCAACTGGATCATTTCCCTTCGAGTTACGGCCTCGGGGTGAGGTGCCCCGGGAGGTGCCCCGGGAGGTGTCGCGGAGCACAAGAAGGACAGACGCTCATTCCGAGCGGGTTGTCTGTCTCTCTCGCACTCGCGGGGCGTAGTGGGGCGTCGCGCACGGGTGCGAGAGAGACAGACGGCGAAAGTTCGGCGCGGAATCACTCCGCTGCTGCGATCGCATCGCCGTTTCCGGCCGGCCGCTTTGTCCGCGGCGCTGCGGCACGCTGCGGCACGCCATCAAGTGCACCATGCTGAGGTGCCACGAGCGAGTGCACACATCGCGGTCCTCGCCGGCCCTTGCATCATGCCGTCTCCCTCGCGCCGCGCGCGGTTCCGCAGGGGTGCGAGAGAGACAGGGCGGCGAGAGCGTTTAGCTATTAGCGTACATTGTAAGCCGGACGCCGCGACGGACTTTTAGTGCGCCAGTGCGACCGATTCAGAGGCCGTGCCGGTCCGGGGTCCGGGCCGGTCCGCGCGGCACAGCTGGGCGCAGCCTGAGCGCGCAGCCGCAGCGCGACCTCTTCTTTCGCGGCGAGGCGAGGCGAGGCAGGTTGGCGGGGCCGCGGCGGAGCGCCCCGCGGTTTAATAACTCCCAGCCAGATGATAATAGGTTTTTACGATCAAAAGCGATGAAATCGAGCACACAAAACCAACGACCGCATAAAACGGTACGGCCGTCCTGGCCCCGCGGCCCCGGGCCCCGCCCTGTCCTGCGCTTTTGCCTGGGAGCGGCCGGGCTGGCCTGGCCGGGAGTTGGCAGTGGCGGCACATCCCTGGCCGCGGCCGCGCAGCGCGCAGCCTGATTTGTGTAAAGCCAGCCTTTCTCCGGGTGGGTGCAGCCACCGCAGCCGCACCGTGCTGTTGCACAAGCCGCGGGCGTTCAGAAAAACAGCGCGCTGTCTCTCTCGCACCCCTACGGACCGCCGCCGGGTGTGCGAGAGAGACAGCGCGACGAAAACCACCGTTCGGAGTCAGCCTGCTGAGGGATCAGCGGCCCGGCCCGCGCACTTCGCTTTTCGGGGACCCGCTTCGCTTTTGCAACATTGTTCGATCCCAATCGTCTCGGGGATCAGGACGTCGGACGTTTGACGTCCGCGTGGGCCAGGCCCAGTCCGGCCAGGGTGTCCATTCAGACGCGTCGAGTCGTTGTCCGCAACAGTTCTCAACTCTGCGTTTCTCCAACAGATCTAGCCTTGAACTCGAAAGTTTCAAGTGAATTTACTTCTCGCAAGTAAATTTCTTTGGTTCAAGGATCGGTCTTTTGGGCGCTGTTGCTTCCCTCTGCCGCGTGTAAGGGAGAGGGGGGCACATAGTGACACGGGGCTAGTAGTGACAGTTCGTGTTTCGTACTGTTCCCGCGCGATTTCTGCCCTCATAATTTTTCATAAGCTTCGTTTCAAGTCCAATCCAAAACGATGTTTTGAGAAGGTGGTGGAAGAGAGAGGTGGGAAGGGCGTCATTAATTTTGGGAAATTTGACCCTCCGGAAACGAGGCATAACCTAAATTTTCTTTCCATATTTGAAGTTCTGTAGCATGTCTTTAATGATATTTGAAAGCTTATCATATGTTTCTCCGTTTGCTCTACATGTCAATACGTCATATCGACCAAATATTTAATGTATCAGTCCATCTGGATGAAGGAGGTTAAGTTGCAAAGTTTACTTTGTCTCATGGGGTAAACAGTGACAAAAATTCGGGGGTAAATAGTAACACTCGTCTACTGGCATTTTTGAATTTATATGCCAAATTTTTGACTTTTGTTTATGTTTTTTATTAGGCTGTTAAGTTTTTGGTCTTTATGTTAGGTTTGGACCATTTTAGGTTTGAGGTGAAGCGTTACAAATTTTTTTGAGGTCTGGTCTCAATTCTTGTCGAAGAAACTTTCCGCTCAATATGAAATTTTAGCTTTTCTTAATTAACTGGAAAAGTGACTGTTCCATGTCCTCCAGGATCATTCTACCAGTACAAAGAAGTATTTTAAGTAACAAAATATGAATGTTAATACTCAAAACATTAAATCTTCTTGTAAAAAAAATTAAACGGGTATTTTATAAAATGATCAACCTGACCTAACCAAACCTAGATGTAGGGCCTTAAAGAATATTAGCCGTCAAACGTTGTGGAAGGGCTGTCTGTCAGTGAGAGTACACAAGAAGTGCAGCTGCTAACATATGGTAAACGGCAAAGCCGCTGCTCCTCACATTTGGAAACCCCTAAACATCTGTATCCTCTTTAATAGAAAAATATTGAGTTTTTCCTCTTAATTTAGATTTGGCACTGTTAACATTTCAGAAAACACTTAAAAACATTTTATAACTATTTTGTGATGTCAAGAAGGGAGGTTTATCAAAGGAAATTGATAGTGTCACTATGTACCCCCACCCCAACCTGTCACTATTTACCCCAGGGTGGGGTAAATAGTGACAGTTGCAAGGTTTACCAGAAAAGCTTTTGGAAGGGATTTGTGTGACTCGGGCAACTCGAATGCTACCTTTTCTTACTCAAATAATACCATACTTCAGTTTTATTTTTAAAAAATGGGAAAATGTCCATTAAGACGCCTGTAGGACCGAAAAGAAATTATCTGTCACTATTTGCCCCCCTCTCCCTTACTGCGCACTGGACTGGGGAATGCAGCGACGCGGCGACGCATTTTTGAGGCGCATCATCACATTGCTCATGTCGCGGGGCGGGGCGGGGCGCAGGGACGCACGACGACGCCGGCCGGGTACTTGTCCGCGAGCCGCGGCAGATAGAGACGTTGTCGGCGTGGAAGCCCCTCAGCCCGGCCGTACGGCAGCAGCATATCCACTTCTGCCAAACACGTCTTTTACGAGCAAACGACCGGCCGAGTGGCGGGCGCCCCGCGCGCCCGGAGTCCGAGCCGGAGACCCTCGCCAGGACGGGGACGGGACAGGACCAGTCCGGCGGGGTCACAGCGTCGCTAGCCCGCAGGCCGATCCCGAAACGGCGCTTCGTCGCTCTGTCTCTCTCGCACCCCTACGGGACGCTCCGTGGGTGCGAGAGAGACAGAGACAGACGGAATATCAGCCTGCCGCCTCCTGCCTGCTCTTCCCCGCCGAGCTCCGACTGGCCAGGCCACGGCCTCAAACGGCGCCGCCAAAAGTGACTCGAGTCCCGGGGGATTCCTGGTGCTGGCCCTGTTCTGTTATCGGCGACCTGGCGGGACGGGCCACAGGCAGGACGGCCTCGGGATGCTCGGGGCGGACGATGGCCCGGATGGCCCCGACGGCCCGCCCGGCCCGGCCCGGCCAGATGGAGACAAATTGGCCGGCTTTTATGTCGTTCCGCTGTTCGACAAACTGCCCTGCAGCAGCTCGGCGCCGCCACATCGCCGCCGTCGACGACGTGGACGTCGTGGTCCGGCGAGGAGCGAAATTCGGCAGTGCTGCCACACAAGTAGGCGAAACTTCCCACTATATGCACCTGTATAGGGTTGACAGCCCGAGCAACTTGGCTTTATAGAAGTTGCGGAGGCTGGCAACCCTTTCAACACGGGTGCGTAGCGAGAATTTTCACCTCCTTACTTGGCAGCAATACGCTCCCCTTCATCCCTGTCTTGTTGTTGTTGTTGTTCTTATTACTTCTGCCACTGTTGTTGTTTTTAATTATTTCCCCCGCGCCGCAGATAACGCTGGCGCCACAGCACGTCCGCTCGTAACGCGCAGATAAAGTGCGACATATTTCTTTGCCGCACATTTCACATTTTTAAGGGCGTAGGAGCGGGTGGCTACTCTGAGAATGGTAGCATCCGAGAGCGTTTTCGGGTGCATCCGCAGTCGTCTGAGGCCGGGGTCCCGATGCCCCGTAGACCTGGTCCGCAGACAATGCACCCTCGGCCGGCTGTTTATGGCCGGCCTGCCGGAGTGCGGGTGAATGACACCCCGGCACGGGGCTCGGCCTGGGCCGCACGGAGCAGATCGCCAGCTTTTCGTGAGCTCGGGGCCGGTCTTCAATTCCAAGTCCAAGTTTCAGGTCAAAATTAAAAGTTTTGACCAAATTTGACGAAATATTTTTTGCGAAGTACTGATTATTTCTATGTAGCTAAAAAAGTTGTTTTCGTTGCTCTGTTAAAAGTGGCCGCAGAAACTTAATTTTTAGATGGGTAGAACCAAAATTTCATCCCGAGTACAATGGTGAACATCCCATGAGTGTCAAACGACGCGTTAGAAAAATTTTAGCTTTCAGGTAGCGAAAGGATCGCCTTCCTTTTGTGTGGAGAGGCCTGCTTCACAATGGGCTGCGCCGAGGCGACGATGATGACAGGCTGATTTATTACCCCCAGGCCCAAAATACAAATTTTCAAACGAGCCTTTTCGCGTTTTTGGAACATGCGGCAATGGATTCGTCGTTGAAAGCTGGGTCTAATGATGTTTGAATTTTTGTTCTACGATAATTTCTACCAAAATCGCGACGAAAATTTGCCAAAACTGGTCGGGACCCGGTGCCGCCTGCCTTGCAGACGGCTCCTCGACGGCTCCCCTATTGTCCGCCCGGCGCGTCACCCCGGACCCCGACTACCTGCCTCGAGCTCCGCTGTGCGACAGAAACAACACATCGGCCGAAGCAGCCTGTCTCTCTCTACTGGTGCAGGACCTTCAAATCTGAGTGATTTTCTAGACCACACGACGCGAGTACCACACCTCCTAGAGAAATGGAAAAAACTTGCCCGTGAAGAGAAAGGCATGGCCTAGGGGATGTGATGGTCCATATTTTCGCCCTTTCATTAGATTCCGCTCCGGAGCTTCCTGAAAATCACTTATTTTCAAGGCGTTCCAGATACGTTCCTAGACGTTAGAGCGCAAATTGGAGTAGACCATCCCCTACATACAGTCCCTGCCAACAAGTGTGCAAAGTTTTAAGACGCTGCGACCCTTGATTTCCCCGTCATGTGGTCTGGAAAATGTCAAAAACCGCCAAAATTTCGAACTTTGGGGCGTCGCGACGCCGAAACTATGCGTCGCCGAGCAAAACGGTTTGACATGGTGCCTTACCACATCGATCACTATCAATTGGCGAAAAAAAAATTTTGCGCTCCTACGGCCTTAATTCACTCTGCCCAGCGAGTGCGCGGTGGCGCGGGCGCGCGCGCGTGTGTACTTGTTGCCACACCAGCAGGCTCAAAATTTCGTGTACCAAGATGCGCGTATCCTTCTCGACAGGGTTGCCAACCTCAGCCTGCCTACTTGACGACTTCTTGTGCTCAAAGCAGGTGCTGCCTAGTGGGCAGACTTTAAAGGTTGGCAACCCGTGCGACGCCGGTGCATCGTGGGAGTCTTTGCCCACTTATTTGGCAACACTGCTTGCGCTGCGTGTAGACCACCACGCTCTATAACGTTCGCAACGTTCATGGCGTCCTGGCGCTCACGACGTCATCCTCTTTTCTTGCCCCGGCCGGCGAAAAGGGGCGGCAGTGGCGACGCGTGCGCGTCACGCCGAGGAGGAGGCGTGTGGACAGCGGTGTGGAGAAACCCGAGGGGCACGCACGGACCGCACGCACGCGCGTGACGACGGCACACCACGCACGAGTGTCGGGGAAACGCTCGCCGTGCGCGAGCGCCGGCATGGGCCTAGCAGTGGCGTGGCGGCGGCGGCAGTGGCGTAGCACGGTAGCGCCCTTCCCCTTCCCCCTAGTTATCTCGATCGGCGGGCCTTCCCTTTGTCCTTCACACAAAAGGGTTCGAAATGAGTACAGAGGAATATCCGAATTATGCATTCCGATGCCGCCGCCGCCGGGCGGGCGGACAGACAGACAGACAGACGGGCGGGCGGGCGGGCGTGATGGCCTTGCCTTTCGGAGCTCATTCATAAGAAGCGCGGCCGCCGCGGCCCGGGAGGCCCGGGGCTTGGAGCTTGGGGCGCACCGCACCGTCGGGGACCACCAGCAGCACCACCACACTGATAAACGCGGCCCGCACTCGCGGCCCCGGATTCGGATTGCGATTCGGATTGAGAGGGTCGCCGGCGCGCGTGCGGCAGCAGCGCGCTCCACGTATTTATTTCCACTTCCGTGAAAGGACCGCATAAAGTGCCTTCGGCTGTTTTTGTTGTTGTTTTTTTTTTCGTGCCGCGCCATGCCGTACGTTTCCAATAACGAGCGAATCGGCGGAAATGAATTGCCGGGGCTCTCGGACCCGAGGCAGTTCCCCTTAAACACACACACACGCACACACATTAAGGACGCTCATTTCTTTACGTGCCCCAGATTACCCCGCTGCTTTATTTGCTTGATGCCGTACTTTTTTTTTCCTTCATTTTTTTCCCCGTACAAAACTGTGCGGCCGTATGTGGAGCGATGGAACGCGCTTTGACAGTGTACGTTCGGCGGCGGCGCGGCGGCGTCGGGTATACCGGGTACTGGCGAAGACGGCGCGCCGCAGGGCAGGGCAGGGCAGGGCGTAGGGCGTGCAGCAGGGTGCGGCATGCTTGACCCGCCCCCACCCCGCCCCGCCCCACCCCCGCGGCGGGGCCCTCTTGTTCGTTGGGCCCTCCCGATACAATGGTCGCAGGCCGACACAGGCGCGGCACGGCCGGGCACGGCGAGCGGCTACCGGGCAACGCGCGGTGGGTACGATACCCCCTCCCCCTCCCCAATTCCTTGCCCCTTCACCGCCGCCCCGCTCCTCCCGGGGCCGTATCCCTCGGGCGATGGACATGTCTCTGGAACGAAAGCGCCATGCCTGCCCCTCCCCCTCCCCTCTAGTGACATTTAGTGACGGTTGATCGCACCGTTATTGTAAAAATCCTCTGGAAATAATTGGGTTTTACTTTTGTTGCTTTGGCTCGTCTAGCTGTCGCCCGAAGATGCGTGCTGCGGACGCCTCTCGAGGTGTTCTGCCGCCGGAGAGGATGCCGTGCTGTGGGGCCGCACTGTAAGTACGTCGCTGAGCCACGCCACTGGAGATGAAAAATGCACGGCCGCGCTCCCTTTTTAATTCACAACATACTCGTCGATTTGTTTCCCTTGTTCTTGTTTTTCGCCGGCCTTTGTTCCTCGTTTTGGACCGCCTTTGCCGAAGTCTGCAGGCGGGGAGCCGCCAGGCACGGCGGGGCGGGGCGGGGTGCGGTCACTGTGCGGTCGTGCCACCGGAATTCTGCTGCAGAGCACCAAAAAAAAAGAGGGAGAACACCAAAATAGTTTGGAAATATCGCGTTTGGGGGAATGCTTCGGCGGCGGCGGGACTCTGAGAACCCTTTGCGGGGTCAGAAAAATGTCAAGGGAAGGAGGCCTTTGGAAGGCGCCGAACTGGAGGGGGGGGGGGGGCGCCGGCCGAGTGCCGCGCGCTCCCTGCATTGCTACCACATATTCAGCACTGCGAACAGCGCGGGACACAACCGACCATGGTAATGTGCAGTCAACAATGCGAATCCGCCCCCCCCCCTCGCTCCTCGTTTGTGACCGGGCGCGCGCGCCATGCGCCTTAATTGTCTCGTGTACTCGCGGGGGAAGGGGGGGGGGTTAAGGGTCTAGCGAGGCAGCGAGGCCCGCAACAGGTTCAAGATCGGGATCCGGGGTGAGCAGTGCAAGTGCAGTGCAGTGCAGTGGCGTGGCCTGCCGCCCGCTTCCTCGCTGGGGAGCCTCGCTGTGATTCGATGGTCCGAAATTGGCGCCTCTCTCCCTGTGAGGGCGCGGGGCGGGCCTGAAAGGCAGACAATCATACGTGGTCGAGCCATTAATCGCAATCGCAATCGCCTGTGCGCAGGCAACCCGGCGCGCACCGCTGCGTCACGGGCCGGCCGCCGCCGCCAGCCAGGCTGAATGGCTCGAGAGTCGTTTTCGTCGCGCTGTCTCTCTCGCACTCGTGGGGCGTCCCGTGTAGGTGCGGGAGAGACAGAGCGACGAAAACGACTCTCGGAATCAGTGTGCTGACTGACTGAGTCCATAGCACTGCACGGCCACCGGGAGCTAGCTCGGCAGCAAGCGGATACTGAATCACTGAATCTATCGCGCGGCGAGCAGCCCGAGCACGGCTATTTTCACCTCAACGACCACGGCCTTCCTCGCCTAGAGAGCCTCACACCTGCGGACCGCGCCGCCTGCGGACGCGCGGCTCGCCGACAGCACGCCAGCACGCCGCCTCTGACCCGCGCCGCGTTCCTCCGTCCAGAGCGGCGCCCCTCCCTCCGACTACCGTATTCCTCCTCGGCTACTGTATTACACTCGATTCTCTGAATCATTCCTCTCTTTGTCTCTTTTCTTCTCTCTCTCTTTTTTGCTGTTGTTTCTTTTTCGTTATTATTATTGGTCGGCCCGGGGCCGGGGCTCGCTCGGGCGCTCGGTAGGTCCCGCGACGAAGACCGTGCGTGACGAGATTTGAAAAAAAAAACAAAAAAAACATCAACAACAAAAGCCGAAGCACTTCGGAGCAGCGATTTCGCTGCGCGCGTTTCGCTTTTGGAATATTTCAGTTTTGAAATCGAATCGTCTGGCGGGGCTGGGTACTCGTGGCGGGCTGTGTATGCAATAGCAATTGTCCGGCTAGCCGGTGTGTCTCGCAGTCTCGCGCCTGCCGCGTCTAGCCATTTGGCTGCTTCTTCGGAGAGTGACGGAGTCAGAGTCCGTGAGTCCATCGCGGCGGTCAAGTGGCGGCAGGTGTTCAGGTTCAGGCGCCGCGCGCACCGCGTTTGCCCGGGAATATCAGACGAAAATCGTCGGCCGTCCGATCGGCATCGGCAGTCGGGCAGGCAGGCGCTTTCTGGACTTTTACTCGCAGATGGCGAAACAATGACCGCTAAATGAATAACTTTACGGCGCGCTCTGGCTGCAGGCTGATTCCGAGAGTCGTTTTCGTCGCTCTGTCTGTGTCGCACCTGCACCGAGCGCCCCATGAGTGTGAGAGAGACGCAGGCTCTGGAAGCGACCGGCGAACGACCACAGGTGCGCGGCAGTGTGGCTGCGGCGGCGTACAGTGGGCCGGGCAGCTGCCGCCGCATGCCCCATGATGCAAAGCGGCAGCTTGAACCTCTCTAATATGATGCCCTGATACACCTGAACCGCCTGCCGCGCCCCGCCCCGCCGGGGTCGAGTTCTCATCGTGAATCTGCAGACTGATTCCGAGAGTCGTTTTCGTCGCTCTGTCTCTCTCGCACCTACAGGGGATGCCCCATCGAGTGCGAGGGAGACAGAGCGACGAAAGCGACTCTCGGAATCAGTGTGCTGGCCGGCCGGCTCGGCTTCACGCTCCGACGCGGCCCGCTTTACTGCCGAGCCGAGAGGAGAGGGCTGCACTTTGAGCGGGGCCAAGTCTGCATCATGGCTACACTACAAATCCATTGGCAAGTTTTCTTGCCGCCCCACTGCGTGTCGCTCCGAACTATTGATATTTGTAGTAAGATTAATTTATTGTTGTCGATTATGTTGGTACTACCAGCAAGTTGGTAGAAGTTGGAAGTCGTGATGTTCTTCTTCTCCGGAGTTTTCTTCATGGTGTTGTAGTCCTTGTCTTGTCAGTCATCTGTGTACCTTGAGCCAATAAACATCTCTGCCTCTACAAGTTTGTCGTCAGTCAATCCGCCCTGGACACGCCCCAAAAACCAAATCTACACGAACTGAACGCCGAATTTGGCCTTCTGATCCCGGATCGCCATCTGACAGTGTCAAATTTCAGCCCTCGACGAAAACGAGTCTCGGACTCGGTGTGCAGCCCGGCCGGGCGCTGCGCTGCACTTGACTGCACTGCACTGCACTGCGCTGGCCGCGCTCGCTGCGCAAGGCGATGCGTGCGGTGAGTGTGGAGGCCGCTTGCGCCGCTCGGCGCTCTGCAAACGACTCGCCATACGGCCTTCTATTATATGTAAAGCGGCAAAATGCGGAGCGCCGAGCGGACGACCTGCCCGGCCCCGCCCGGCCCCGCCCGGCCCCGCCAGGACGCCGGAGAGCATGCCCATAATGCATTATGCCGCCGGCCTGCCCGGCCTGCCGGGGTAGTTAGGCCAAAGGCCGCACTGTTTTCGATGCCGGCCCAAATCGCCCCGCCGTGCCATTCCCTCGGCTTCCTCGCCGGGCGCGCGATTCAGAGGAGCGGCGAGTCGCTCTGTCTCTCTCGCGCCCTTACGGAGTGCGCCATGAGTGCGACGGAGACGGAGCGACGAGTCTCCCGAAATCACGCGGCGACGCAGCCCCACGACGCGACCGAGGGGGCCACGGCACGGCCACCCCATACCGCCTTGTTGGCTGGTTAATGGTTGTGCTGGGCAGCCTAGGCAGCCTGGACAACCCCAGCCACCAGCCAGCCACGGACGGGATGGGGCCCGGGGCCGCCAACCCATTCATAATTTGACGTCTGTTGTCTGGGGGTTTCGGGGCGATCAGGTCGCGCGGGATTGAAAAGAGGGCGGGGCGGGGCGGCGGTGGTGGTAGCGATTCCCAGAGAAGCCAGTCACCTCACGGCAGTACACTGTACCACAGTGGTGTGACGTGACTCGGCGTTCGGGCTTCGGCGGGCTGCTTCGGGCGACGACGACAACGACCACGAGGTGCGAGGGAGGGGAAAAAGTGGAGAAAACTATGAGAAAACGCCGCGAAGATCACCGCCGCGACACCGCGGACCTGACGTGACATTTTGAGTCGGCTTGACAAGCACGCCAATCAACCAATGCCAGGACGAGTGTTTGGGTCTGCGACGCGCCAGCGCGCCAGTGACGACAATTAAAGGCCCCGCCACACTCTCACATGCACACACACACGCACGCCAACTGGGAGTCCCAATCAACTGGCCGCGGGGCTGGATTTGATTTATCTCCTTATCATAATTGCGCCGCGACTCGCGCTGGCTGCGTGCGACTCGGCGGACTCGGCGCGGCGGGCGGAAGGCGAGGCAGGCGGCACCGCGGCCCCGCCAGTGGCAGCGTGGCAGCAGCAGTGTGGCAGTGACATCGGCGAGGCGAGGCGAGGCGGCACTAGGCGAGGAGGCAGGAGGAGGCCGCGGCAGACGGACAGGGACAGGACAGCAGCAGTGGCAGCGCGCGCCTCGACTCGAGACTCTCGACTTGGCTTGCCAGGATTAATTACCCGACACCACCCCATGCCGCCGACTTGCTGCTCTCCCACGACACTCCCGAAACAAAAAAAAAAGTTGGAAATCCAATCGTCAAAAATTAAATCGGAAATGCGCGCGCCTCGGCGGCCGTCCGTGCTGCGGCGGGTCGAGCCGCGAGGGAAGGCCCACGGCGCGGCCGGCCGGGCAGCCGGGAGCAGCGGCGGAGGGCCCCGTCCCGTCAGAGCACCTGTCCGTCGTGCCGGTCGTCCCGTCTCGTCCGCCTCCGAGACTCCGAGACCGTCTGTCGCTCAAAGTGGCGGTGGCCCCGTCGCGTTGAACGCCCCGTCGGTAATTAATGATGGCCGCCCAGCGTCCGGGGTGCCCGCGGGCTGCGCTCTGTCTCCCTCCTCGCACTGCGTGCACTGCGTCCCGCCGGGGTGCGAGAGAGACAGGGCGACGACATGCTGTTGAATCAGACTACTGTTGGGACGCTGCCGGCCCGGTACTACGGCCGGCACGGCCCGGCCTGATGGGGAAGGGGGTGCTTGGAGGCGACCGACTCCCCTTGCTGCACCCCGGGGCACCGCGGACGACCGCGAGGACGCGCTGCTCCGGGGAGCGGAGGGTGCCGCCGCCGCGCCGGCCGGAACAGGCGCCCATAAGTTTCAAATGATGTCATTCATTATCGTAATACAATAAGGGCAAAATAACGAAACGTGTCCCGGGCTGAAGGGGAAGGGAAAAAAAGATGATGAATCAGTGCGATGAAGCACGGCCGAGGCAAGCCGAGCAGGAGAAACAAGAGATGATGGAATACCGCATTCGTCACGGCGTGGCGTGGCGCTGCTGCGATGAGCAGAGTGCAGGGCGGGGCCCGCGGGGCCGGGCGGGGCGCGCCGGTGCCGGTAGGACCCAGGCTGTCTGGTCGTGGCGGGGCGGGGCGGGGCGGGGCGGGGCGGGGCTCGCGGATCTTAGCAACAGGTGCGCAGCGTCCGACCGGAGCGGTGCCCAACTACCCCTTGCAATGCGCAAGAATGCCGAGGCCTTCGTGAAAATGGGGAGTCAACTCGAAAGATCACCGCAAGAAATAAACAGCAGGAATGTTGATTAAACTTAATATTTATTGTAACCACTTAAAAATAGTTTCGGCAGATTAACAGAAAGAACGAAAAGTTTTTCTCGTAACAATAAACACTAACTTTTCAAAATTCTGAAGTACAATGCAAAGACAAGGAGACAATTGGCATACACGATTAGAGAAGTAAAAAGATGGATTTCAGTTGCTTAAGTCAGTAAACACTCGTGTCAACATTTCAAGGGAACAAAGTTCTCCCCACTATGTTTCAAACATAACATTCGTAAAGCTTAAAAGTGGCCACAACGCAGCAGTTCGAGGCCTCAGGGTGCATGTGGTCATCACATTTGGCGATGTCTTCACTGCGGGGCTGCGGCGGCGCCATCGTCTTCCAGTCACACCGGTCACACGGCGGCCGGCCCCGCGGCCGACGGGGCTGAAGGGTTGAGCACCTGGTCCCAGGAGACGACGGGCGCCACGGGACGGAAGCCGAAGTCGGCCAGCAGCGAGCTCACGGCCACGGACATGCGGTCCGTGGGCGTGGCCACCTGGTACACGGCGTGCTGCAGGAACATCCACACGTTCTGCGCCTGCGGGGGGTACGGCACCTGCGGCACAGAGTTTGAGGCACAAGTCAGTCGCAGTCGCCATCGCATTCGCAGCATTCGTCCGAAGCCCCTTTCCCTCCCCGTCGCGGGGCCGCGAGTACGTTGGGTGGCCGGCCCACCAGGCGCTCCACAGGCTTGGCGCCGCGCCGTCCGGGCGACACGAGCGCTACCCAACTGTCCGAAGGTTTGCCCACGCTGGCAAGGCAGGCTGACGCTGACGAACCAATGATTTCCTTTTAAATACTTGTGTTCCTCTCACCTGCAGGGCGTGGAAGCACTTGAAGCAGAGGTCCACGGCGCACAGGGCGTTGGGCACGTAGAAGGCGGTGTTCTCGTCGATGGCGACGAGCGCCGTCTGCAGCTGGTCCAGCGCGGGCCCCACCACCACGGGCACGGGGCTCACCGACTGCCCCATGAGGCGCATCCGCATCCAGTGCCGCTCCAGCGCCGCGTTCACGTCGCCGTCGTGCTGCGCAGGACATTTAGGTAAGGCGCCAGTCTGGTGTTTGACAACAGTCGGAACTTGATTTCGGAATGACGACAAACCTCTACGTGCAGTAGGAATCCATCCTGCGCTTCTTGTCTGGTTGGCCTCCAGATTTCCGAGCTTTCGCCCGAGCCCTTGCAAGTGGTGACTGGCAGCATACTGGGAAGCAGCAGCAACGCACCGACTTGCCGACCATCCACTGGTGGAATCAGAATTTCATCAGTGTCATTAAATTAGAAATCGTGTATGATAATGATAAAATAAACACAGAAGCAACGCTCATTACCTGTGCCAACATGTCTTCTCACTGTATCCAGAAGTGGAATCTGCTTTCGGTAGTCTTCTGCCAGCATGGTAATGACAGTTTGAGAGAAATTTGGCCAGTCACACATCAAACGGCCTCCAGCATCTTTGAAGAGCAGATCAAAATCAGCCTTGATCTGGAATAGAAAAGAGGGAAATGATAATCATGGGATGAGTCTCGTCACGATCAAAATAAGAAAAATTGTTGTGGTAGAACTTACCAAAGTTTCTCCTATGGGCATTCTCAGGACGGGGTATTCATCTAGGTAGGCTGTTGGCACATGTCCTGGAGACAGCACTTTCAACAGGCGCACTTTCCAACAACCTTGCCACCGCTGTAAGGTCATTTCTAGATCTTCTGCTGACAACTCAGTGTGCCACCCTAAGCTCTGCAGCCACTTGGAATTTTGCATTGCTTCTGCATGCTCTTCTGATGCTGAAGTAAGAAGCATTAAAGAAATAAGCAAAGCTTGCAGGTTTTATCTGTACAAAAATGTTGAATTACAAGGAGTTCAGGATTACTTGATTGGAATGCGGCTACTATCCCTTGCTGAATATTTTGTCTCCGCTCTTTGCTTTGTCCTCTACAGATGACTCCGCTTTTGGCAAGTTGTCTTCGGGTGTTGTAGTACTTGGATGTTAATTTTCCTTTACCACCAGGGCGGTCACCATACGAACGATCATTGCAGAAGTAAGTATCCTTTAAACGAAAATGGACCAACATTAAACTCTGTTAATCATTAGGCACGTAGATAAAACGAGATGAAAAAGATACTTTTTTGAGACAGAACAAACCTCATTTTCTCCAGGGAAAAGTTCCACAATGGATTCGGCAATCTCCTGAAAGCGCTGGCTGGTGATCCGTTTGTTGAAGTCCTCCCGCAACTCCTCCGCGATGACGAGGTCGGTGAGCGTTTGCCTGGCGGGCCCGTCCAGGCAGTTCCGCTGCCGATACAGCGACAGGATCATCTTGCCCTTGCTGGTGCTGTTGAGCAGCCCCTCGAGGTCCAGCTTGTCGGCCCGCGACCGCTTCCTGGAGAAGCTGGAGCCAAGGCTGGAGCCCACCGCGGGGAAGGCCATCTGCGCGGGGCTGTCGTGGAGTGCGTCCGCGTGCAGCTGCTGCATCTGCTGCATGTAGGCCGGCGCCACGAAGCCGTCGGACGGCATGGAGCAGCTGTCCTCCAGGTGGGGGATGGACGGCGAGGCCTGCGCCCTTGCCTGCGCCACCATGAAGGAGGGCACCTCGGCGAAGTCCTGCAGCGACAGGGAGATGCGGCCCTGGAGCTGGAAGCGAGGCTTGCGACCCACGTCGCCGTCCTCCGCGTCCGCCGCGGTCGGGTCGTCCTGGGGAAGGACCAACCACAACAGGTTAGGGCAACGTACGGGGCGTTCCGCGCCGGGCCGCGATCTGCAAGCATTTGTATTTACCGGGGGCTCTGTTTTGACCATCAGCGTCTCTCCTTTCTTCAAGTACCCGTCCGCAACCAGCCACCCTATGAGAAAAATAGGAAATAAAGTATAAAAGGAAAGGAACAATTTAATCCAAGCAAAGGCGTTGGCACCAACCTCCAGACGTGTCGCCGTCCTCATACGTGATTCTCCCCTCCAGGAACACGGACACCTCCTTCTTGCCGCTGTCCGGCGGGCCGGGCTGCGCCGACGGCGAGGGCTGCGGGGGCAGGGAGTGGACGTCGGTCAACAAGAAGCACGGTGACGGAAACGACAAACGGCTCTCGGAATCAGTCTGCAGTCTCGCTCGCACTTTTGGGACGTCTCGTTGAGGTGCGAGAGAGGCAGAGCTACGGTACAAACCTCTTCCGCGGTGCTCCGTCTGGAAGCGGACGGGGTGGACGGTGCTGAGTTCGGAATGCGTCTCGCTGGTGCCGCCTGCACATGGTCGGCTGGGGGCGGGCTGGCCGGGCTGCGCGTTGGACTTCCACCCCCGCTCCCAACGCCGCCCCCGGCACCCTGCCCCCCGACGGCGGCGGCGCTGGGGGCGGGGGCGCCGAGCTCCTTCCACGCGCGCCACCCCTTGAGAAACTTGCAGCGCGGCCCGATCAGCGGCACCAGCTCGGTGATGACGTTCTCCTTGAAGGAGCGCAGCGCGTCCAGGTCCACTTCTTGTTCTGCAACGCCAGGTCGAGCCGTACAGCAAAGGGGAACGAGCAAAGTATGCCATCACGGCAATAATTGATGCTCCCAGACCCGAACCGGCATAAAATCATTCGTGGTCTAGCCTCTCGAGTCAAATTCTTGAGTTTGCCTTTGCCGCCCGCAGGGTAGGCAGCCCATTCGACAAGACGGGACAGCGAAAGGGGGGGGGGGGGAGTAGCGTCCCCCTCCCCCCTCCCGAGTCTGCCGAGAGGGTGAAAGGCTCGCTGGCTCTCCTGGCTGCTCGGCCAAAAATCGCGGCGGGAAAAGCCTCCAACACCCCGCCCTCAAATGTAAAGGCCGTTTCATTTGTCAGGCTGAGAACACAGTCTCTGAACCGCTAATACTGCCTTTTTCAAAGACTCGCAAGACCTTAACCTAGCGGCGGCGGTGCGGTGTTTATGGTTAGGCGTCAACATACCTCTGCAGCGGTCCAACAGTTGTGGTACTCCCCACCGCTTCAGGAGCTCCTCCACGGCCGGGTCAGACATGTTTCCGATCTTGATTTCCACCTCGTTGGGCCTTTTCTTTTAGCTCCGAAAGGATGAACAGTGATCCAACGTCGATTTTCAACTAAGTTGGGCGCAGCTCTGGGCAACGACCAGTGAGGTGTGCTGCACGAACCGATTCGGTTTGCCTTCGGCATCCTTCGGCTTTGCTCGGCCAACAAGCGAACTTGCTGGCTCAGCGTCGGCCAACGCGTTCGTGCTGGGTTCGTTGCCGCGCCGTGTCGAGCCGCTCCAAAGCTATGCTGCGCCTGCAAGAGCCGTGGATGTAGCCAAGGCCACCGGTCGATAGTGGCGTCCCCACCCACCGCGTTGGCTGTGCCAGCACAACCCCATGAGTTGTCAAACAAATTTAAATTGAGGATAGCCATCCTACCAGGCAACCCGCTAGTCACCTCTTCCCCTGGAGAGATGACACTTCCACCACCTGGAAAAAGGGGTACATCACAACGAGTTCCCCAAACCTTGTTCTTGGTTTTACTGGTGTCGAACAGGCATTCCAAGACTAATACCAAACATGTGTGCTGTATGTATCTTGCTTTCACACGTCACAGGTGCTTAGGTAAATGAGGTGTAGCACCTTGTCAAATGAAGTGGTGATTTAGGTGCATGAGAAGGGTGCAGGTGTGAAAATAACATCACAAAAACTGACGAAAATGAAAATTTATTAACTTTGGCTAAATCATACCATACGGTAGAGATCCTGTTCTGCAAACAACGATGACCATCCTGACAGTGTTATAAAATGTCAAACACTTGGCAAGGAACATTTGACAAAACATGCAGGCCAATATAATGGCAACACAATTTTAAGTACCTCACACTTTCATGAGAAAAATGATGCAAGGAACGTGTTTTTCAAAATCCACTTGCCAAAGTATTCTCAAAATAGTTATGGCATAAAGCAAAGGAATTCAGGATGAGTTGACTTACCAGAGAAATGAAGTCCTACACTTAGAGTCACAGTAAAAACTCAAAATGTAAGTCTTGCACCTCAGCACTTCCCCACAAACTGATCTGACCCAAATTTTGGTGAAGTGCTAAGTTCAGTCCTCACTTGAACTGGCACTGAGCAGTTGGAAATTTTGGTCTAAATAAACAACCCTCTTCCTAATCAGCCCAGTAAGATGGCTTCAGTCTTGAACTACTTTACGTCTTCATAATTGAACTTGAATCTTTTTCTTTCTTCAAACTTCAACCAGCAAGACGATTTTTCGCCCACTCAGGGCCTCACGAGCTTCAGAAGTCAACTTGACTCGATTTCATTCTTGCCCCAGAGAACGTGCTATTGTGCTCAAACTTCAAACTTCTAACTTCATCCAATACCTCTTGCTTCATAACCTTACAAAAATAAAAACAAACAACCAGGTTAGTATGTGCCATAGGACAAACTTTATTCTAGACTAATTACAATCCTTCCATGAAATAATGGGACTTGGTATAAAACGAACCAATGAACAGAATGCACAGGATGAATAGGAAATGTGATGCACTCTACAGAAAAATTAAATGCTGAGTAACTGATGATTTGATTGTGTGTATTGCTAAAGAAAGCATACACCATTGAGAAAATTAATTGAAGAACATTCATCACACAATGTAGGCTTAAAATGAAAGACTCGCATTCATTACTTAAATTTCCAGCTTAAAACTTCACATCAAAAAAATACATTTTGAAGACCAACCTAAGATAATAGATGCTTTTATAGGGAGAAAACCCTGTCATTCTATAAATTAAAAACACAAAAGAGAAGGGGAAAAGGGAATGGCGATGGAAGGTGCCTATCTAATAGCGGTTTCTAATTGTAATCCATTCCCCATCTACTATTCTCATATTACTAAACATAATCAGTACGAACTGCTAAGTAAATTCTTACAACAGTGCAAGTTAAAATGTCAGTAGTTTAACATTTAAACTGAAACATTTAGGAGAAAGCAAAATAAACTGGAGTTCCACTTTTACAGTTGCTTGCTGCACCGGGGCCCTTAATACCGACCTGAAATTGTTGTAACCCACAGTTAGACAAAAATAAAACCATGAGATCGACAAAAGCAGAAATAAAAAGGGAAAAAAAATCATTTCTTCTGACTTAAAAAATTTCACCAATTTTAATCCTCCCCACCCACACCCAGAGTTGATATTAAGCCCCTGGGAATCAAGTAGCAGTACCCCAGACAAAAATGAGGAGTGGAAGGAACTTGACAGTTCAACTCATCATTCAAAGACAAAAACATTTTTAAAAAAATAATAATTAGAGCTGAATTTGCATTTGGCCAGGTCTCCCCCTCTTTCCATCCACCTTAAATTGTTGGACAATTAATGGCAAACAACACCTTGTGGGGGAAAATTGAGAAAAAGCGGCCAGAGCGAGAAGAATTGGTGAATAAAAATCCCGAGGTAAACGAAAGCAATTTTCTTCAAAAACAGGGAAACAAAAGAAATAGTTCTGATGTGCTAAAAGTGAAGTAGAATAAATTTCAATAATTAATAACTTCAGTGCCACACTAATGACAAAGTTAGCAAGACACATAAAGTGTGCCACACATGCCCTTCAAAGAGGACAGAAATTAAAATTGAATATTATGAGACTTCTAAACAGCACTAGCACAAGTGAAAACTAGCATGGCAAACCAAATAAATTGAACGTGCAGTACCACAAGTAATGCTTGCCTAGGTAATGGTTCAGAAGAACACATTTACCTGATACACGCGGTACACCTCTTCACAGAAGGATTCCTTTGAATTGGAAACCAGAATTCTATCCACGAAAAGTATCAGAAACTATCAGGGTGAGTTGGACAACTTACGTGGAGAGTAAGAGCGAGAGTGAGAACGCTCATAGCGCCGTCTCCTGCTGTAATAGGGGGATGGTGACCTCTCTCTGTAGCTGCCTCGGTAGCCTCCGCCCCCGCCGCCGCCTCCCCCGCCGCCACCGCCGCCATAGTAGTCGCTGCAACAAAGACCATAAGATAAGGGTGGCTGCAAGAGGAAGATCTAATGCACGGAATTAGACATATACGTACCCTCCACCCCCTCCTCGGCCACCACCGCCGCCGCCGCCCCTGCCACCACCACCCCTACCACCGCCGCCGCCGCCTCCGCCACCGTCGCCCCCACTGCCGCCACTGCCTCCCCACCTGTCAGGGGCGCTGCGGTAAGTAGGTTTGCCCATGTAGATGCCGGGCGTAGGGGTGTGGGCACGCTGTGTGATCGAGTAGTCTACTCGGATTCGCCTTCCATCAATTTCCATTCCTGAACACTGTTCCTTGGCAGCTTTGGCATCTTCGTGACTTTTGAAGTAGACGAACGAGAAACCTCGGGAGCGACCAGTCTAAATAAAGATAAAAGAATTAGGTAAATAAACAGCAACTCGCACTGATGAAACGATAATACAGCCTTTTCTTACCTTGGCGTCTATGACTACTTGAACCCTCTCAACAGGGCCGTACTGTGAAAATATGTGATGCATTTGCTGCTCAGTTGTATAGATGCTTAATCCAAAGACACCTAGGCAGCGGCTGGGAGCGGGATTATCCTATTGAGACAGGTTTATTTAGTGTCGCATTCAACACAATTCATTATTATTATGACTGAATGAGAAGCAAGACAATCACTTACCCTGTTGCCAACATGCCTACGCCTATTGGACATAGGACTCCGTGAGTGGCTTCGGTAGAATTCTTTGCGACGGTCACTGTATCCACTGTAATAACGGCTACTGCTACCTCTGCCAGGACCTCCACGAGGACTGTAGGAGCGGGATCTTGAGTGAGAATATTTGGCACGGTATCGCCTAGGTGAGCGAGACCTTGTTCGAGATCTTCTAGTGTAGGACGACATCCTGCGTGACTTGCCAGGAGATGTTGGGCTCCTGCAACAACAATTTTTGTATAAAGCTGTGGTCTCTAAGACTTAAAATGAATCATCATTGGCATAATTGATTTAGAATAATGGGAGGTAATATAACTGAAGAGGAGGGAACTGGTCTTTGAATCAGAAACATTTGTCCTCAAAATAATTCAGTGTCTAACATGTGCGAAATAAAAATCATCACTTCAAGACCAGAAGGTGCTAACAAGTCAGAATGAAAAAAGGCATATGCTTGTTGAATGTAAAATTAGGTATGTAACAAGAAGGGAACTGGTCTCTGCAATCAGAAATATTTGACCTCAAAATAATTCAGTGTCTAACATGTGCGAAATAAAATTCATCATTTCAAGACCAGAGGGTAAAATCTCATCAGAATATAAGAGCATATGCTGGTCAAATATAACATTGAGTCTCCAATAAGAAGGGTACTGGTCTTAGCAATCAGAAACATTTGTCCTCAAAATAATTCAGTGTCTAACATGTGCGAAATAAAAATCATCATTTTAAGACCAGAAGGAGTACATGCCTAGCACTTAAGTTAAAATTTTCTTCTACTTCTTGCAAAAAAAAAAAAAACTGTAAGTAGAATTTACCTTGATCTAGAAAAATCTCTAGCCTTGCGAGCCCCCCGATCCCCTGACAAGGAACGACTGCGGTCCCTCGATCTTGACCGACTGTGTGGCGAGGGGCTCCGCACAATGGGTTTGGGGCTGTGGTTGGATTGGTCAGGACTACCCTATAATGAGAAAAAAACAAAAAAAATTAGTCACAACAAAACCAGCCAATAAAAATGCACGTCATAGTAGAAACAAAAAATAATGATAAAAAACTCAGAAAGGACTACGAAAAATAAAACAGCAACAAATTCAAACTTCTGACAGGTTTGAATCAGATATGTTAAGATATCAGCAACCCAACTTGAGTTTCAAGAGTAGAACATAACCCCACTAGAAGTAACGCAAGCAAGCGGCTCAGACCGAACGGAGGCTGACCTGAAGCCAATCACAACACGATCCACACGAAAACAAGACTTGCAGGGTCCTCCGTTCGATAATAGGTCTGCCCAGGGGCCAAAGCGCCTCGTACGGTGTCTCAGAGAGTCGTCGCGCTCCACCCCAGCCAAGTCAACAAGCACGTCTCCAAGGTAATGGAAGGGTTCGGGGCTCGGCCCGGCGCAGGGCGGCCGCGGGGCTGGGGGCCCTGGGGGCTCTCCAACAGGCACGCGTCATGATCGTGAGGACGGCCCGGCCCCTCGCTTGGTAAACGACGTGCGGCGCTACGCTGCCCTGCGCTGCCCCGGGCACGAGGGCCAGTCATGACGCAATCCTCGCCCGGCCCTGGGGTTCATATTCGCGCCTCGCACGGACCGTCGGAGCGTCGCAGGCCACAGCGGCGTGAGGACGAAAATAGACGCCGCAAAAACGTGGAGGCAAGAGACACACGCCGAAACGCACTCAAGCGGAGACCGGGCGAGTAGGCGCCAAATAAAACCGAACTGGCGATGACCGAGCCGCGGTGGGACGGCAACACGACACTAATTACGGGTACACAACGGGGTGCAGGTAATCAATAATAAGACGGGGAGCCGGAGCCGGGCCGCGAGATGAACGCGACCGGGAACTGGCGATACAATTAGTTTAGGACATACCTCGCGGTCACTCATCCCTCGTGAGTTACTTGAACCGGCGTCAGGATAAAGAAACTCTGCACTCCCACAAACGCTGCGTCAAATTAGTGCCTCAAAGGCAAATCTCAAACACGATCCGGGTACCAAACACCCGACGCCATGCACTGATCTCTTCTTCCTTCGCTTCGCCTCGAGCGTTTCCGGATCCGTTGGGAGGCACTAGCGCTGCCTTGTGACAAAAACAACGCCGTTTTCTGTACGACGAAGACGGCGCGAGTTTCAAATAATTACGCTAGAGCTGTTCTTTTCAACGTAAGGTGACAATGAAGAGTAATAATGAAGACATTGACAGATTTCGTTAGTATAAAAGGTAACAATATTAACTGGATCGTTGGGTATGGATTGTTGTGGACCATAATCAAAATTCCAGCAAAACTTAATTTCTCATAGCTATATAAATTTTTCATATCTATTTCAATTTTATAAAAATTATATATTGTTAACAGTTTTTAGTGGATATTATTCCTTCCAGATTGAACGAAAGAACCTATTCCTCCTTTTCGTAGCCTTTCACTTCCGAGTCACACAATGTTCATCTCATCAAATCTCATGAAAGACGCCGTTTCGGTGCATGCAGTTGGTACGAGTGAGACCATGCTGCCGATGCTGTCGGCTTACTTCCGGCTGCTGCCAGTGTTCGGCCCCAAAAATTTATTTACCCCATATTGCAGAGTTTGAAATTTCCTCTGGTGAAAATGCCGGAGGAGACCACGCGCGAAGAAGTGGCCCACTTCAGGGCCCCTGAAATTCAGCACAATTCTACAGGATGGGGTCCCTGCGATATGCCAGACCAATTTAAGGACATGCCTTACCAGCCTTTCTCGAAGGCAGACCGTTTGGGCAAGGTAAATGTTTTTGTAATTGTATGAGTTTATCTTACCGGTGCAGCTGCAGTTGTCAAAGTTTGAATGCTGAGTATGCAGGCCTCTGTAGCAAATTTGGTTCGTTTGTGTATTGTCATTATGCCACTGACATCTGTACGTCATAACCTCACTTATCCCCGTCGACACGTATGCCATTTGCCGATTTATTCAATGAACTAATTGAAGCATTTACTTCACAACATTCAGTCCCCTGCCTCCAGTCCAATTTCGCCCTCTCGAACTATTTTTTACCATTTGGCTTTGTTAACATCTAGGCATAGTGTTTAGTTGCACCATCTGTAGTTGACATTTTCCTCTGAAAATACTGTAATGTTTGATTTTAGCCACAATAAAGTAGAGCAAAAGTGTGCATTGACATCATTCTTTTTTGTGTTTCAATAAGTCCATTGATCATTCCAGTGAATTGTTGAACTTGTATTTCATCAGGTAGATGCATTAGCTCAGCACAATTTCTCACTTCTCTCCTTCTTCCAGATTTCTGATTGGACTGGTGCAGCTTTCCAGGACAAAAAGTACACAAGTAAGCTTTGCTCTTCATCCCTGATTTCTTCTGATGTTGTGTTGTGTTTTCTTTTGACTTATTTCTTTGAATCCTCTCAGGCAAGTATCAATCTCAGTTTGGCGCTGGTAGCCAATATGCTTACTACCATGATGAAGATGAGAGCACCTTCCATCTGGTGGATACTGCGAGAGTTCAGAAGCCACCGTACCAAAGAGGCCGATTCATGCGCAACCAGCGCAACATGCGCGGACGGGGTGGTGGCAGGGGTGCCCAGAATCAATTCCAGATGCTCGGCAAGGGCTTGAAGTCTAGGGAACGGTTTGTATTTTATTTTACTCAATGTCTTGTTTCCACACAGTATTCAAATGTGAATAAATGTGTCACACTATGATGCTGAATGTGCTAGCCTGACCATATTTCCTAATACTACAGAGAACGCAAGGGCCAACATGGTAAGAGATTCATCAGGAATCAAGGCATGCGTAACAATAAGAACCAGCCACCCATCAAAAATCGAGATGCATCTGTGGCTGTCCGTCCTGATTGGACCACAATTGAAGAAATGGACTTCCCCAGGCTTGCTAAGCTTTCTCTGCCTAATGTGAAGGAGGCTGATGACACGTAAGTCTTCTTTGCACCAGTATGTTGGGCTTCAGACTTAGTCTCTGGCCTGTTTCTTTATCACATCATCTTTTGTTTATCAGGCTGTGCTGTGGGTCATTGGAATACTATGACAAGACCTATGACCGTGTCAATGTCAAGAATGAGAAGCCACTTCAGCGAATTGATCGTGTGTTCCACACTGTAACCACAACCGATGACCCTGTTATCCGTAAATTATCCAAAACTGAGGGTAATGTGTATGCTACTGATGCTATCCTTGCCACTCTCATGTGCTGCACCCGTTCCAACTACTCCTGGGATATTGTTATTGACAAAATTGGAGATAAGCTCTTCTTTGATAAGAGAGACAATACTGAATTTGACTTGCTCACCGTGAATGAGACCTCTGTTGAGCCTCCTCAGGATGATGGAAACAGCTTAAACTCTCCCCGTAATCTTGCTTTGGAAGCCACCTTCATCAATCACAATTTCTCACAGCAAGTTTTGAAGACTGTAAGTTTCACACACATCATGCCAATTTCTATTATTTCTTTTTTTGTAAGCCTGGCGCTAATATTTATTTACGTTTTCAGAATGAGGCCCGCTTCAAATTCAGTGAGCCAAATCCATTCATAACTGATGAAGAAGGAGAGGTTGCTTCAGTAGCTTACCGGTACCGAAAGTGGGACCTTGGTGGTGGAGTTGTACTAGTGTGCAGATGTGAGCATGATGCTGTCATGACCGGTCCCAATGGAGAGACCCAGTTCATCACTATCAAGGCCCTCAATGAATGGGATTCCAAGGTTAATTTTAATTGTTCCATGTACAGTAATCAAAGCAATATTTTTCACTCAAAATAACAGTTTTTTAATTGTCATTCATTTTTATTGCAGCTTTCTGGTGGGGTTGAGTGGAGGCAGAAACTGGACACCCAACGTGGTGCTGTGCTTGCCAATGAGTTGCGCAACAATGCCTGCAAGCTTGCAAAATGGACAGTGCAGGCATTACTTGCTGGATCAGATCAGGTCAAGTTTGGGTGAGTTAAAGATTTTTGCATCCAGGAGTCTAAGGTGTTACAAAAACTTGTCTCTTTTTTCACATGGATGTCACCACAGCATTTAATTATGTTCCATTTCAGGTATGTTTCTCGTGCTCATGTCCGTGACTCATCAAAGCATGTTATTCTGGGAACTCAACAGTACAAGCCCAATGAATTTGCTGCACAAATCAATTTGAATATGGATAATGCTTGGGGTATTCTCCGTTGTATTGTTGATCTTGTCATGAAGCAGAAGGATGGAAAGTTCCTCATCATGAAGGACCCGAATAAGGTACCGGTTATCTCACATTACATGAGTTATCAAAATGAGTTAAGGCTATCAACTGAAACTAATGGTCTCTGTCTCATCGCAGCCTATGATTCGTCTGTATGATATCCCTGACAATACCTTTGACTCAGAAACTGAAGATGCCGATGATGATGATGGTAAGTGTGACATTACCTTTTAGACAACAATTCTCTTGCACCTGTTTGCTTAACATGTTCCATTTTTAATTTTCAGAACCTGCTGTTGAATCATTCCAGCCGCCATATAATTATGCTAACAACCAGAGGGTTTGAGTTCTGTTTTCTTTTTTTTTTTTAAGAACATCCTTGTTACTCTGTGGGATATTTTTAGAAAGAATCATCAACCTATTTTGTATTATTGTGCTGCTACTGTAGTGGATCTGTAAAATACATAAAAACATCTGCATCAAATCCATTTTTTCACTTCTTTGGTACTCACATTTATCAGCATCTTAATTAACTCAGGTGAATAGACTTTCAAATATTATCATGAATGTGCAATTAAATAAACCTCATAAGAAATGTTTTCAATTATTTATTATTACATACTAATAAAATATTTACATTAAGCAGAAAAAAACAAAACAATTAAAACATCACTACTGGTAGATTCAAACTCCATTACTCTGATGTATAAAAGATGGTTTTACATGAAAGACTTATATATGAAAATATGCAACTATTTCTCTACATACTTTTAGAAAAAGAAATAATATATCACACTGCCTAAACAATTGGTGGGTCAAGACCTATTGATAGCTCCTTGTCTGCAAGAGCCACATAGACTTTCTTCCAACCTCCACGTGTGCTTATTCTGATACTAACACAATTGAGCTCTGTTAAACATAATCAGTACAGTGACCCTGGGCACACACTTAGTACATTCAAAAGGGTCATGTGATAATCTAGCCCAAACCATCAGACTTAAAACGGATTACTTAAATTTAATTAAAAGAAAAATCCTTTACACTAAGTTGATTCCCATTAAAGAAACTACTTAAGACACTTAAGACTAGCAAAAAGAAATTGGTCCAATTTCTCATAGTTACTGCTACATTGGACTCCTGCTTTGGAAAAATACTTTTAATCAGTTTCAGATGGGTTGACATTATCCTTATAATTGTGGTCTGCAAACCATTCTGTGTGTTCCTCAAGGTAACTGTTAAGAGTCAGCAAACAAAACTGATTAGAGACACAAGATAGATCTTTCAATAAATGAACACGCTCATTGTTCTCTGATGACTTTACTTACGCCATAAATGTTTCCAAGTGAGATGTCAAAACTTTCAACTTGCTGCTTGGCATGTTACCTGTATACAACAGGTCTGGAAGACGAACTGCAAGTGAAAATTCATGAAAGTTATTGAAAGGGCCTGATTATAATGTAATTACTAGCAAAATGTAATGATGACAAAGTACAAAGAGGAGAGAAATTTATAAAATAGTACAAACCAAACAGCCTTGCCAGATGAGTTGCTCCATAAATTAATGATGGAAGGATTGGAGAGTCTTCATTGGTTGATGAGGGTACAAGACGCCAGGTCATAACTTGGGATAAGATTGCATTATTTTGAGGTGATATCATGTCTGGCATTTTTGGTGGGCTTGAGTTGGACGGTCCAGTTTGGGAGACAGCAGGAGCAGCCAAGGGTGATGCAATACTGCTTTGAGAGCTATTACTGGCCAAACTGCAATTAATTTTAAGACATTAAAAAAGGTAACATTTACACTCTGTGGACAATTTTTTATGAGTTCACAGTTCTATACCTAGATATTGGACACTGAGCAGCTGGAGCATTGACAGCATCACTAGTTGAAGGGCCAGGAGAGGTAACTTCAGGGGCACTACGGTGAGATGATCGCAGACTACGCTTGCGGCCTGATAATAAAACAATAATTGGACCTTTACATGAACAGAAGAGTGAATAAACATAATGTCTGTACAAAAGGATAGAAAAACTGACACATACTTTGATCCACAGTGGGGCTCTGTTCTTCATTACTGGTAGGAGATCGGCCTGGCGGACTGGGAAGAGATACTTTCACTGTATTTTTTTCCTGCTCTGTTGCAGGCGCTTCCTCACTGATGGGTTCTGCTTTGACTACAGGGACATCTTCACCTTCACTTCTGATAGGGAAAAAAAAGTTAAATATGTTTTAAAATAATATACAAATACTATTGAATAACAATGGTGAAGATGACACCTACTCTGGTTCTTTTTTTGGTGTGGGGCTTCTAAAGGGTGATTCAGATTTTGTTATTTCAGCAAACTGAGCTTTCTCGTGGGAGTATAGGAGAAGATCAGCAAGGGTGAAATCAAAATAAACCCGAAGTCCATCAGCTACTTCTTTGCAAATGGTAAGACTGCAAGCAAAATTTAAAGGAATAAAAATGTTCTACATTTAGACTTTTTTTTTTGTGAATAGCTTCACTTACTTTCTGCAAATAGAGTCCAAGTCTTGTGATTTATTGCTATGCAGATATTTGTATGAATAACGTTGGCTTTGACCATTTTTAGAAGCTCCAGTTGCAGATGCAGCCGCACTGTGACTATTGCATAGTTGATTAACTGCACAATGCTTCACAAATCCCTCGAGAATGGTAACTACATTGGGCTCTGCAGGCAATTGTAAGACCTACAAACAGAGGATGAAAATAATAAATTATTTGAATTTCAAACAGCTGTCAAAGACAAGAAAAATTAAAAAGATCATACCTTGTTCAGATCGTTAATGAGAGAACAATCATGTTCTAACAATCGTCTTAACCCTGTTGGCACTTCCATCGGAATTCGTTCCTCAACCATCTCCTCATCATGATGCTCCTGTCCCTCAGCCTCTGAGGATTCATCGGAACTGTTTTCATCCCAGGCATTATTATCCTATCACACACAGGAAAAAGCATAAATTTCAGATCTTCATTTTTCTGTTAAGTATTGAGAGAATCATAAATGAAAATACCCTTTCTTCATCATGGTCACCATCATGATCATCCTCATCATGACTGACAGAGTCCTGGTCAGAATCTACACAAGCACTGGTTGCTGAGCCATTGCTGTTACTGGTGGCACTTGCACTTGTGCTCACACGGCGCCTCCCTTTCTGTCTCTCAAGAGAATCATTTACTCGATCAGAAAGTTTCCTTTGACGCTTTGTTCTGTCTTTACGGTACAGATATGCACCTCGTCGGTAATTAGAACACCTGACAGATATACAAACACTGGTCAAATTTCTTTACCAAACATTGCAGCGGGACAAGGAAAACCTTTACATTGTATTTGAAATTTCTTTACAACAGTTTGATGTACAAGAAAAAACTTGACAGAATTGTGGGTAAGGAAACACTCACAGCTGCAACTGCGCCTTTTGAGCAAGATCTTTTTGCAGCTGTCTATTTTCTTCTGTGTCTTTTAAAACAAAGTCCTCTGTGACACAGCGGTCCCAAGAGGAGTTCCATCCCTGATAAAAACAAACAACAATTAATTTAGCTACCACACATTGACAAACAGTCAAAGATTTATAGAAAAGATCTAACTTACTTGAAAATGGATGAGGAATTCAATGGATTTACGTCCTCTCTGATCTTTCGTAACTTTGACTTCCAAGACCTTAAAAGCAACGGCAAATCAAGTGAGGTAAGTGATGAAATACATTGCTCCTTTTCACAAGCATACAATAAAATCTCTAGCACCAGCAAAATATTAAGAACATCGAAGGTATGTCAATGTAATTTACGTCAAAAAACATTAGACAACATAACGAGCTCGGAGAGGTTATGTTTCTTGATACCATTGTCAGAACTTGTTTACAGGTCGGAATGTCACAGATGAATCAATAAAAGGTGGCATATACTACAGGAGGGCAATGTATGTTATCAGAGCTCACATTCAAAGAGCATTGATACTTCTTTTAATAAACAAACCATCACAACAAATGACTATCATAGGATTGCAGCTCTATCAGACTGCAATATAGTGGAGAACACTTCCATGTCTGTGAAAGATTAAGGTAAATTAAAATTTATGTTTACCTTGGAATCATACAACACTTTGGCTTTCGTTGGATCAGGTTCATAACATAAAACTCTCTCTCCTTCGGAAAATTTGAATTTCGGACCACGAGTGGACACCATTTTTCCGCCGTGAACGACAAGCAGGTTGGCCACTACAACCACTTACGAGGAAGAGAAACGTTACGAGTAAGCACCAAGAATTTTCGTAAGTAAGCGAGACTTGGAAGTGACAATTAAAAACAAAATTAGTTTTTTCACTTTCAAATCTTACCCTGCGCTGCAATGGAAATTCTAGGGAAATTCTTTTTATGCTTGAGTGTTGTGCCTAGAAGGTATGAGAAACGCTTCGTTCGTGTTCGTCTGCTTGCAGACAACACAACACATGATCTTATTTTTTAGCTTTTCTGATAATTAACATTCAAGTTGGTGCAGAATTATCACTGGAAATAGATTTAGAGTGTAACAGTATTAGGACAAATGCAGATATTTATTCGAAGGATTTTTAGATGGTAAGTTTAATTGAAAACAAACATGCCTTTCTGCTACTTATGTCAAAAAGTAATCAGCCATTATATTATTTATAAGCATAATATACATTTCAAGTTGATAATCCATGATTTTATCAAATTTAGAAAGAGCGGTGTCTTTATAGTTGAAGTCTACTTGGCACAGATCAACAACTGATTATCTTACTCGCTGTTTCTTGGGGTGCACACATGTAGGAAGGGACTGTGACCACTAAGTAACTATCCATTTCCTAACTGTTTCAACCTTTTCCAGGTCATCTATTGGTATTGCTTCTCCCTTAAAAATCTCGACCATGCATCATAAAGCAGACGTCTCTTCCCAGGCTAAACATGTCCACCTGTCAGCCAATCCAATGGAGTTATCATTCTTTTCATGGATTTGTTCGGTTGCTCCCGCTTTTCCTGTCAGAGCCCAGAATATTAAGATTTTAAGTGAACCTAGTGAATTTTACGATGCTCTATTGCGCAAAAGTAGCACTGCCAAACACAGAATTGTTGTGTCATCCCTTTACCTAGGAACGGGACACTTAGAAAAAGCATTGGTGAGTTTGAATTCTCTCCTCCCTCCTCTGCTCTTTACAATGTGATCTTTTGACATTTTGGCTTTAAGGTTGAGTCCATCAGACACAGAATGGTTGACCTGCAAGGGCAACTCAAAGTTACATTCTTGCTTGATCACTGCCGTGGATCTCGGGGAAATATAAACTCTCGATCCATGATAGCGCCCTTACTAGAGGAGCAACCAGATTCAGTGCAGGTAAAAAGGCTGCTTTTCTATGAATTTTCTTCATGCATTTCTAATATTTTAGCTCAAGAGTGCTATGTGAAATGGTATTTCCAGGTTTCCCTGTATCATACAATAGCACTAAGAGGGCTTCTGCGGTCAATACTTCCCCAACGATTCAATGAAGTAGTGGGCTTACAGCATATGAAACTCTATATATTTGATAATACTATTATCATAAGTGGGTGAGTAAAGAGATCTGTTGCAATTCTCCATTAAGTGTCTAACATTACTGACAACACACAATCTTTTCTTATTTTGCAGGGCAAATTTAAGTCATGACTATTTTACTAATAGGCAAGATCGATATGTTATTATTGAGGATTGTGAAGATTTAGCTAATTTTTATGTAAACCTTGTCCATAAAGTATGCGAGTTCTCTTTTCAACTCCTACCAAATGGTTCAACAGAGCTTCATTCTGCATGGCCACCAGATTGTCATCCTTACAATGGAGACAAAAATAAGTTCATTGACAATGCTCAAAGACAAATTGAGAAAATTATAAAACCTACAACAATTGAATCAAAAAATATACCAAAAAACAGTAAGTAACAGTTATGGAATTAAATTTTGTTGAGTACTACTCTTTAAATTTTTATTCTTTAATATTAAAGAATTTCTTATATGTGCAGCTTCAGACACCTGGGTCTATCCTCTTGTGCAAATGGGTCAGTTAAAGATCCACCAGGATTCTGAAGTGACTTTGGATTTACTCCAACGGTCACCACCAGGTTCTCAAATCCATCTTGCGACTGGTTACTTTAATTTGCCTAAACAATACATGGACATAATACTTAATAAATCTGAAGCAACATACCACATTTTAACAGCACACCCAACTGTAGGTCAATGCTGCTACTGGTTTTTTTTTCTAATTTTGTTGTAGTAATAACTTTTTTTTTTAACCATGTCCAGGCAAATGGTTTCCTGAATGCACCTGGCCTCGCAGGGGGAATTCCTGCTCTATATACTCAATTAGCAAAGGACTTTTTTCTTCGGTCCTGTGCATTGAAACAGCACAATCGGGTGCAAATTCAAGAATACATACAACCAGGGTGGACATATCATGGAAAGGGTCTCTGGCTGACTCTACCCGGCCAGCAGTTTCCATCCCTCACTCTCATTGGCTCCCCTAATTTTGGTGAGTATTTTTATTTATTGGTTTCACTTCACCTGTCCACGTATGACATTAATTTTTTTTTCCCCCTCTCCATTTAAGGATCAAGGTCTGTGGACAGGGACCTTGAAACACAGATAGCAATTGTGACTTCCAATGAAGAACTACAAAGCAGACTTGCAGATGAAAGGAACAGATTATATGGAAAAGGGCATGAAGTCAATAAGGCAACTTTTACCAGGAATGATAGACAAGTACCCCTGTGGGTATTTTGCATATCAAGATTTTTCAGACGGTTATTTTAGGCACAAAAAATAAATGCTTCAAATTTAGTTTATAATGATCATTTATTGTTACTTATGTAACACACAAGAGATTTTTCAATAGCTTTTAACAAATTACAACAGACAAGATCAATCAGTTCATGGGTTAGTTCATTGGTTCAAAAGTAACCAAATGAACACAACACCAGTAAAAATTATTTGACATAATATGGCACCACAAAAAGTCACATACATGGAATATAAACCAATGGAAAGTATCAAATATTTACACAATAAAAATGGATAAACAATCAGTTACAACAGCACTATGAATTGGTGAACTTAGGAGCTCGCTTTTCAACAAAGGCTTGCATGCCTTCCTTCTGGTCGTTGGTGGAGAAAGTTGCATGGAAAATGCGTTTCTCAAAGCTAAGTCCTTCATTAAGAGAAGTTTCAAAAGCTGGAAAGAAATATTATTTCATATTATTAAGAGTCAGCAAACAAGCTGTCAACATATCTTCAATCTTTCTTAATCAGCACAAACTGATAAGAATGAGATGACAGCAATAGTCAAGCTACAAAGCATCTAAAAAAATTGTTTCATAAAAATTGAGAGACTAGAAAGAAAGGAGGAAGCAGTCTAATAATGCCTTACCCTTTTTGACAGACTCCTTGCACAGAGCAATGATAAGAGGAGAGTGGGAGGCAATCTTCTCTGCCAGCTTAACAGCCTCATCAACAAGCTTATCAGCTGGGAAAATTTTGCTCACCAGGCCTGGAAATTACATTATGTTTATAAGATCAGTGCAGGTTTTTAAGGAAGTACCAAAATCAACTTGAGAACTTACCCATTCTTTCAGCCTCTTCAGCTGTGAAAGGGTTTCCACTCAAGCAAATTTCCATAGCCTTGGACTTGCCACAAGAGCGGGCAATGCGCTGGGTACCACCAGCACCAGGGATGGTTCCAATTGTCACTTCAGGCTGACCGAATCGTGCTTTGTCTCCAGCATAGATAATGTCGCACATCATCGCAAGTTCACAACCACCACCCAACTAGGCCAAATAATCAACTATTAGAAAAATTAACCAAAAAAAAATAAAAAAATAAAGTTGTACATCACTGATTACTACTCACAGCATATCCGTTAACTGCAGCAATAATAGGTTTCTTGCATGCACTAATTTTATCCCATTCCTGAAGAAGTCCAACATTGACGTTGGAAGCAAATGAGGTATCCTTCATTTCCTTGATGTCAGCTCCTAAAAAAGCAGAGATTAAAGTCAAAGATGCAAGCAAAAATTTACAGCTAAAATCATTATTGCACTCAAGAGCAACAACCTGCAGCGAAGGCTTTCTCGCTTCCAGTAATGACGATGGCACCTATGCTTGGGCTTTTTTCCAAGAGGGTCACAGCTTGTGCTAAGTCACTCACTAACGCATCACAAAGTGCATTGAGGGCCTTTGGACGATTGAGACGCACAAGACCAACATTCTTCTTCTCACCGACAACAGATGCCTCAACCAACTCATACTTAGGAATGTCTGAAACAAAAATTATTTTTAGCAATAAAACGACAAACGTTGTGACTTATGTTGTAAGATACTGAACACAAGCTGATCGCAGATTATGTCCATTGAAGCACAGGGGTAAGACAGTGCAAGGAATTTAAGTTCAATGCGTTCAATCCAGACCAATACAAAGTGTCTGGCCAAACAGTAAAAAAAAATTAGGCAACACCTAAGCGACTTACCGAGGCTGCTAGAAAACCTCAAGGTTTGGTAAATGCCACGTGTTTTGCCGAGGCCTTGAGGCTGGGTCGACAGCAAACCGGCAGCCAGACGATAGGCTTTGGTAGACAATGCCATGGTAAATGGCTTTCAGATCTGCCGTTGCACGGGCTCGATTTGACGATGTAACCTGCTCTGTCCGCTCTGTCCAGCTCTGTCGCACCGGCTGACTCGACTGGCGATAGCGACGGAGAGGCGACAACAACAGTAGGCAACAGGTTTCAGGCCGGCCGGTGCTCTTTGCCCCGAAATGATTAGCGAGGGAGTGGAGTGAGAGGCGTGTGGATGTGGAGTAACTCGCTGCGTCCTTGAAACAGCTGCGCTACGTCACCCCACTCCACTCGTCACTCTTGGTTTGTTTTCGTCCCCCCCCCCCCCCGGCACCTCCCTTCTCCCCTTACCGCCCCTTACACCCACCTCCTCCACAGCAGCTTTTGCTTTATTTTGACGAAAGGAAAATGAGCAATGATGAATGAAGTCTAAAAGCTTGGAAAAGGAGCGCTGCTCGTGTCGTGGTGCTTGTCTGATTTCAGTCCATGAGGAGGGAACAGTTGCCATCAAAGTGTGTGAGAGGCATTCCCATGACTTATTCTGGTCATTTCGCGAGCTAAAATGTTTCCGATTTGACATACTGCGAGTATTTGCATTTTCTAGTCTCGAGAGCAGAGCGGGTGTTCCCCGGTTATCTTTAAAATCAAGCGCTCTTTCGAACAGGGTTACCACAAATTGTGACCCAAAATTAAATCGCTTGTAAAGCGCTATTCGATTATTTTCAACTGTATAAGCTTGTTAGAAAATATATTTTTTCAAATAACTCTTCAAAAAGAGAGATTCAATTTTGTTTAGATTCGATTATTGATCGCCTTGATATATTATTCTGTTGGTATTTCTGAAACTGAATTCTCTCTCTCTCATGTTTATGCTGGGTCAAGCCAGCAAGAATACTCTTTTTTCGCTTGAAACATGTCTCAATTCTCATCGATTTCACGCGTTTGTGGTTTGAAATGACACTTTGGTTGCATAGATATTCGTTTTCGTCACTGCATTGTCAAAGGTATGTGTGCAACCTGCATTTAAGTCAGATGTAGCTGTTTCGCCATCCGACGTCCAGCAATCCACTGCTTTTACATGATGTAAACAATTACTCCAACCACATCATATTATCCAATTTTTACGATACTACTTTTCAAACTCTATTCAGATTGTAGAGAATGCTATGTTCTCTATCCTTGAGCCTTGTTGGGGTGCATTTCATCTCATATTTTGGGCTATCTAGATAGTGGGTGCTTTGGTTTTTAATGTCAGCTTTATTCCTTGCAAATTTTGAGACATTTAAATAGTTAACCAGTTGAACAAGGAGCGTTTCTTTTCGTTTACTCCTTGCCCCGTTTTATTTGTTTCGAAGGTTTCCCTCAGAATCGGAGGTTGATGTAACGTTTGTAGTGCACTATGTCGTTTTCTTCATATTTTGTGTACCCTTTTGTAAATTATATCAATCTTTTCACTCTTTTTCAGGTTGACAATGTGTCTTCTCTTCCATATTTACATCCTACATCCAGCAATATAGTAATGGACAGTTCAAGACCCTATCTGGAGCTACCACTTTCAATGCAGCATTCAAGTGTAACTGGAAGTAAAGAAAGAGTACCGGAAAATGATTTCCAGCAAATTTCATCTCAAACTTTACTGGACTTCCTACCCTCTTTACATAATGTCCCAAAAGGGTACGTAGTTTTGGTGTTTACTTTAAGTCAAGGAGCAATGTCAATGATTTCAAATTAATTCCTTCACAAATGGAACTTTTTTGTTTGATTTCAGAGGGTTGGATTTGCCAGAGTTTAATCTGCCTTCCAATGAAAATATGCAAGGAGGACTACTCTCATCTTTTAAAGTGAATGACGGCTGTAATCTTTTGCTCAACCCATTTGCCGACAGTCAGCAGCTGGGCCATGGGTTATTATATGGACAACGAAATGAGATGCAAGTGAATGACACCTCAAGCCATAGTGGGAACATCTTAAGTGATCCCAATTATCTTAATATGAACACAAGTGCAGTACCTCATCATTCTCAAGGACCTGAAATATCACTATCTTCCCATATTTTTAGTAAGAATGTTGAAAGCCCCACAGCAGTTCCATCAAATTTCTCTAGTGCAATGTTGCCTTTCAATTCGTCTTATGAAGATAGCCAATTCAACAAGAATTTCGAACAACTGGAGGCTATTACCAAACATATAAAATCTGATAATTCTCCTCTTGTTAAGGAGGAGGGTACGATTGCCACAAAATCTGATCAAAGTTGCAGTGTAGAATGTGGCGACAGTGTGAGCCCTGTATGTGATATTGGAGCACCAAGAGTCAATTCACTCATAAGTGACTCTAGTGAACCGAATTTAGGCAACATTTCTGATGAGAAATTGAACTTGAAAGATTTGGATCATATTGACCTACAGCAACTTAACAGTGAAGAAGTGAAAGTGGTTGAGAGTGTTGTGACTTGTGCTTTCTGCCCAAGATCATTTAAAACTCAAGAGCAACTAAGTAAGCATGAGGCTCTGCACCCTTACCAGACCTCTGCAATTCAGTGCTCCAAGTGTGGGTAAGTCAATTTTTTGAAAAAGTTGACTGAATTTTCATCTGGTCAGAACTTGTCTCTATACTTGTAAAAACTATGTTTCAGAGAAATTTTGGGAAACTACATGTTGCTTCAGGAACACAAACAGTATGAAGATTATCTGAGTTCTTGTGACTTATGTGGACAACTTTTTCCCAATGAAGAATGCATGATTTGTCACATTAGAAATGCTCACAATGATGTTGATGATATTTTTGATGACGAGAATAATGCATCTGAAGATCTTCATGGCCCACCCAAGAATTCTACCGAAGCTCCTACAGAATCTTTTGAAGAGGCACTTTTTAATCAAAGGTATACTCTAGGAAAATCCCAGAGAAGTAAACAAAAAGACATATTTTATCACCCCAATTTATGTTTATGTTTTTAATTTGTCCGTTTTGCTGCATGGTTGCATGCAATCAACAGTAAGATTTATTGTTGTTTTTTTTTCTTAGCTCTGTTCTGGAAGACCAGGCTGAAAGTAATGAAAAATATGATCTGACACCACCACCTCCGGAAGAACAGGTAACTGCTGATGACAACCATGACAATGAAACCAATGAAGAGTTAACTCCAAGGTTAGAATACATAAACAAATTGTTTTAAATTTATTTGAATTTGGTTCCAAAATATGATGATTAATTTTATTTCCTTCAGTCACTTTGAAGAAGCAAATGTGGATTCAAACATACAGCCTACTGCTGTGTTGGAGAACATTATTGAAAGGTAACAAATGTGAACAAATAAAATAATTCCAGAAATAAGTGACACTGAAACTTGAGCTAAACCTGAGACATATTTAAAATTGCAGTTCTAATATGGAAGCTGATGGCCCCTACTCTGAGGAGCTAGAAAACACTGTTGAGCAGTCTGTTTGTTTAAATGAGCACCTGTGAGTAAATGCAGAATATTTTCTTTTCTTAAATTGTCAATTATTATTTAAAATTAACAAAATTTATTTTCTTAATAATTTTGTAGTCCCGAGACTGCTCCTAGTAAACCCAAAAAGACCAAGTGTCGGTATTGTTCCAAGAAATGTTCAACAAGGAAGAGTCTTGTTCGTCATGAAAGGAGTCACCCCTATGCAACAGCAGCCATGAAGTGTAACCTTTGCTTGTAAGTGTTTCTGCACAGTCTTTTTGTCAAGCTTTTCCCTTGTTGAGATATTGTAAAAAAAAATTTTAATTCAATTTTACAGAGAGGTTGTTGAAAACTATAAAGCATTTAAAGTCCACAAAAAGAACCTGGGAACCCCAGTCTCATGTATCACTTGCAATCAAGTATGTCCCAATGAAAATTGTCTGAAATGCCATGTTCGAAATGTGCACAATAACTTTGTATATGGTGCCCCTCCTGTGTACAATTTGGATGATTCCAATGATGATGCTTATGAGGTTGAAGGTGAAGAGGAGGAGGAGGGAGATAGTGATAGCGGTGCTTTATCAGCTCAACAATATTCCGTGTCAAAATATACTGTAGGGTATGTACAATCTGTGTTGCATCCTGTCTTATTGTTAGTTTAATTTGCCTCAATAATTTAATCTGCAGAAATTTAAATCATACTTTTGGTTATGTCACAGGGATCCTGGTGCTCCACTTCGTATTACTATCAAACAAGAAAAAGAGGAGACATATGTTGCCCCAGTGTCTCCTTCATATTCTGCACCCACACCTCCAACACCATCCACACCATCTCCTCAAGGTGCTCCTACACCATCTCCCCCTGCCTATGTCTATGAGTCAGAACCCTCAGACGATGCAGATAATGATCAGGAATATGAGCCATATGCATCTGATCATTCAGTGGAAATTCAGAGTAAAAAACATTTACGGAGGAAGACTGCTCTGCGTTCGTCCAAAAAGTCTGGTGTACATTTCTTATCCTCAAGTGAAGAAAGTGATCATGATGAATCTGCTGATTTTAACTACAGTCCCCAAACTAATTCAGAGAGTGAAGAAAATTCTGATGAGGACCCCGAGTGGGACCAAACGGAAAACTCTTTTGGTAACTCCAAAAAGAGGACCAGAAGAAAGAACCCCTTGAGCGATGATGATTCAGATGTGGACCCTGATTGGGGGCAACAAACTTCTTCTGCAGGGAGTAAGAAAAGAGCAAGACGGAAAAAGGGCCCTCTCAGTGATGATTCTGATAATGATTTTGATTGGAGCATTCCTCAAACTTCTTTTGCTACCTCTAAAAAAAGGAGTGCTCGGAAGAAAAGTTCCTTGAGTGATGATGATTCTGACTATGACCCCGATTGGAAGCAGGATGATAACTCCTCAGGAAGTACAAAAAAGAAGGTGCCAAGCAGAAAGAGCAGAAAGAAAACCATTCAAGTTGCGTTTTTTGTGCCAGCCATTCCAGTTCCCAAAGTAAAGCGCCCAAGGGCACGCGGATTAGGAGGCCAAAAGGCTCAAGATGCAGCTGCAGCACTTGCACAAGCTGTTGAAGACATGGAAACTATTGTACCAGAACTGAAAACAGTAATTAAACCGGTACGCCGGTCTGTCACTAAGGCATCCTTAAAAACTTATAGTGAGATGTACGATGATGAATATGATTATGATCTTGTGAATGTGAAGCCAGAACCGGACGTACCTGGAGACTCTGAAACACTGATGCAAAATGAGCAAGATCCAAATGTACCAGCTGCTCAAACTTATTCCGATAGTAACAATCCTTATGAGTTTAATGATGAATTAGATGTCTCAAACTCAGATATTTCAGACAAACAAAATAGATCCAATATAGATAGCCTAAATAGTGATCAACAGGAAGAACAAATTGTAGTCAAAGCAGAGCCATATGACTTTCATGATGACGATGAGGATAACGAAGATGATGATCCCTCGTATGGAACTGATCTTTATTTCAGTAAGAAGTTTTGCGAGCCAAATTTAAAATATGGAAATATTAAATGTCCTACAACAATTAAGACAGATCCTGATGCTGATGAAAAACCAAAAAAAGAGCTGAGATATGTTTGCAAAATATGTGGAAGAGCTCTTCAATACAGGTCTCACCTTGTTAGGCATTTGCGCCGAGTTCATGATGGGGAAGGTGTTGAAGAAGTGATGCGGCGCTTAATGAAGTGCAGGTTCTGTGAAAAGCCCTACTCTAATGAGCTAAGTCTTATCAACCATGAAAAACTGCATGATGGGACCAGCAAAATGAAGTGCAACAAATGCGAGTAAGTTGGTAAAGCCATTTAACAGACTGTAATTTTGAAATAAATCTATAAGTTTTAACTGACATTATTCTTTGTAGGGAACGTTTTGATGACAAAAATGCACTCCGAAGACATCAACGGAAAATGCATTGGGAACACCAGCCTGTGGAATGTGAAATTTGCAAAAAACAATTGTCAGATAACACTTGCCTTAAAGCACATATGAAGCATATGCATGGAGCAGAAGAGAAAAAAGTAACTGTTTTTACCTGTGAAACTTGCGGCCGGCAGCTGCATACAAAAACAGCTTTTCAAGTAAGTTTGTAATGAATGATTGGAAAAGTCTGAACATCTTATTGCTTCTTGTACTCAAATTGTGTTAATTTTATAATTGTATTTCTAAAATTACAGAACCATGTTGCAAGTAAATGTGGGACAAACCTTCTCTTTCCATGTGAGACATGTGGCAAGTCTTTCTCATTTAAGGGTTCTCTAAAGGCTCATCAGCTTCTTCATACTGGAGTCAAAAGCTTCTTGTGCAAGTAAGTGTAGAATTTTTATCTATCTAAAATGAAATGTAAAACAATTTGATAATTTTTAATTCTTTTGTAGATTTTGTGGGAAAGCTTTCCATCAGAAGGGAGAAATGAAGAGACATGAAAGAAAGCATACTGGTGAAAAGCCATTTGTTTGTGAAGTTTGCGGCCGAGCATTTGCATATCGTGAGAGCTTGCTTGGTCACAGTGCAGTCCACACTGGAATCAAACCGTTCCCCTGCAAGACCTGTGGTATGAGGTTTTCATGCTCTGGGAACCTAGTCAAACATAGGCGTTCAAACAATTGCAAAGGATTCTCAGAGCAGGGTGATATAACTGTTGTCAATTTGGAAGGAGAAAATACTCAAGAAAGTACAAGTGTCAGTCATGCATTGGCAGTAGATAAGCCTGCTGACCTTTTACCAGAGACAGCCACAAAGCCACCTTCTGTGATTACTGGTTTATCGAATGAGAACCGTAATTTAGTTGGTGAAAATAGCAGTGCTCCTCAAATCTCTCATAGCTTTACTAATGAAACTCACAAGATAAAGCAGGAGCCTGTGCAAACCCCCATCGCTGATATTGCTCAGCAAATTCACCAAAGTGCTGTGAACAGTGTACAAACATCCACCTCCAGTATTGTGAAGCTGCCCCCAGGAATCTCTGTGAAGCCTGCCTCAGCACTTCAATCAACTCCAAAAGAAACTAAACCCCTTCCTGATGTGAATGTTTCTCAGTATTATCAAAATTCGAGCAGCGTGAATAATCGACTGATGGGCCATTTAAATCCTATGTATGATAGACACGAGAACAATGTGGCAACTCAGAATAACTACAACTCTCACAATTTAGGTCCCTCCTTTAGTGAGAACCATTTCAGACAATCTAATCAAGTGAATGTTAATGACAGGAGATATTCGCAATTGAGTTTAGAAGGCTATGCTGGTCGCCCTGAACAATATTTTGACCATCAGTCCTTGATGAGGCATGAAATGAACCGTCAAGTTATGGAGAGAGCTGCTGATAGACAAACACCAAGATTCTTAGATTTGCGGTTTAGTGGTGTTGACAGCAGGAATGCAATGCAGTCCTATCATGGGCCAACCCTACCTCACACCTCTACTTATCCCAATATTCATTCTGGACATTTGGGAAACTATGCTGCTGCACATTCAGTGAACCATTCAGCTAATCCTGCTAATATGTATGGGAGCAACACAATGATGGCAGGGTCTGTGGGTTTCCCTGCATTCACTGCAAATAATCATATGGCTATGGGATATGGCCATAATAATCCAATCCCTGCACATGCTGTTGCTCATGCTGGTTCATATCCAACATCACATATGAGCCATCTAGAGGCTCTTTTTGGGCATTTTAGCCAAAATGCTGCGAATAATAGTTTGCAGCGTCTTTCATCTCAAAGTGCTGGGTCTACAGCTTCAAGCAACCCATCTTTACCAAGCAATCATCGTGTTTAAATTGTGAGATGAGATGTGCTTTGTCTTAAACTAGGTCCTAGGATATACCAAAGAAGACCCCTTTAGTCAGAAAAATATTATGTAAAATGTTTGTTACCTTTTCTAACAACTATTTAATAAGAAATCAAGTGGCTGCAATAGGAAGTCATAAAAAGCTTATATATTGTATCACTGTTCTTTTAGTTTACTTATCATGTATTCAAAGATATTCTGTTAATATTGTGTGCAAGTTATTTTTACGAGGGCACTCAGAAAGAATACTTCTTATATGTACCA